>NC_051182.1:44168410-44533112 GCF_013339695.2 Rhipicephalus sanguineus
CGTGCCACATGCGTTATAAGTAAGATTATATACACAGCGTTTGTCCCAAAAGTAATGCCAGTGATTAGATTGTGAAGTGATCGCAGGCCGCAGCGTGCCGGGGGCGGATGAGATTGCCGCAGGGTGAAGCTTACTTATGCACGCACGAACGCCCAGTATTCTGTGACCATCTAAAAAGTAAGGACAGTCTTTACCGCAAAACTTGTTTTCCCCTATTGAAAATTTGCCCAATGGTGGGCATGATGGGACCCACTACCCATCATCTTGGTGGATTATGGTACTGGGTAATGATGGACGCATGGTGGACAGATGGTGGGTGATGGACGGATGGTGGACAGATGGTGGATGATGGACGGATGGTGGACAGATGGTGGATGATGGACGGATGGTGGGTGGATATTGGGTGATGGACAGATGATGGGTGGACGGTGGGTGATGGACATACCGGGTGTATGCTGGGTGATGGGCAGATAATGGGTAGATAACGATGGGTGTTGGACGCAAAGTCGAGCCATGCAATTTTTTTACAAAAATAAGACATCGTGCTTCTTAACGTGATTATAGACAACCTTTTACCATTGAGGTTAACGAGTTTACTTGCTGTGTCTACACGTGGCCAAGCATGCAGCCACATGTTGATGCAGCACGGAATCAATGAATGCATCTTGCACCAAATACTCATGTTTATTTGTTCTCCATGCTGCCATGCCTAACACGTACGCCCTGCTGGCTTGCTTCATTAGTAACTTCTTAGGAACTTGCAGATGGGAGAAAGGCAGTTTCCTTGAGGTAGTGCAGTCAGCCAGATGGGGTGTGCTTTGATGTACTTTTCCAGGCATGCTACAACAGAATTGAATAAAAACAAATAAACTGCTTTCACTAAATTTGGAGCAATAACATCAATGAAACCAGTTGCAATCGCTTTGACCAAAAGCTTAAACCATATCAAGTCAAATAAAAGGCAGCACGTAATCAGTCCACATGTCCGTAACGTTCTAGTACGTTGTTCATTGCCAAGGCTGGTGTGCAAACCCCATTAGCTACAAAGTACGTCAAGGGATGTCCTTGCTGTGCGCTTTGAGACTCCATATTGCTATTTCTTATGCCAGCCATCTTTGACAAAAATATGCAAGCAACAACTTCAACTCTTTCCCTACAGAGTTTTTTGTTAAAAAACTATAAAAATACAATTTTTTTATTTGCCCATTCGATTTCATGTATCCCGAAACAACTAAAAAACTATTTAAAGGCACTTTACTCGCAAGATAAAAGAAAAATATTTTTTGAAAGTATCCGGAAGATTGGCTTCACTGCCCTGCAACACAGAAGGTGCCCTAATTTTTATTCAGTCTTTGGTGCAGAAAATGTCTGGAATGAAAAAAATAATAATTTGCGGGGAGAAGGAGCCCGTAAAAAAAGCCGTGAACACGTCGTGACGTTGGGGGTTTCTTTACAACTATTGCCGTGCACTGTCGATACGTTGAGATTCGGTGCTCATCCGAATCTGAGGATTCAGAAAAAAATATTCTCTGTATCGCTGCCACACTTTCCGGGGCACTGATATTCTTCGTTCCACAAAACTTAAGCGAACAAACTGAACAAAGCTGTTGCCAGCACTCGCGCACGTACACCCTTTTCTAATTCAAGTTGCCAGAATCTCGCCCGTCCTCAATAAAATGCATGCTTTGACCGTGTTTTTATATTTTTTACTGCACTATCTGTGTAAGTCAAAGACAACACAGCAAACTGAATCAGAGTATCTTAATTGCAGCGCACCCAAACGCTTCTTTCAGCATGGACGAGCCCAGTTCTTCGGTAGGAGCAGTACAAACTGTGTACGAACTCAGATCGTCTGTGGTAGGAAACGGGTTAAAAGGATTTTAAAGAGAAAAACAATTTCTGTCATTTAGTGCAAACAACTTCAGAGTACCAAAGACACCACTCTTCACACGAGAAGATACTTGGTAGGCGATTCATGAAAGACGGTAGGCATGCAAACATGAACACAAGAGAGAAGTCGGGACAACACAAATGCTGACTAACCGACTAGCCGAATAAGGTTAGTCGGCGTTTGTGTTGTCCCAACTTCTCTCTTGTGTCCGTGTTGTATGCCTACCATCTTTTATCATGTATTCCTACCAACTAGCTCTGCTTTCGGGCATTGGTAAGCAAGACAATGCGCAAAAAAAAAAAAGATAGACGAGGCGACGCTGCACAGACGTTCCCACACCAGCTCTCCGTGACATCAGATTTTGCCAGCACCTGCTACGGGCAATATTTTTTACGTTGTGTTCCTACATACCTAAATCTTAACATAAGTTTCACAAAATTTTAGCGAACCAATGTGGCCGAAATACGATAAAAGACGTGATATTTGCAACGTCATGTTGATATGTATGTGATCAGTTTTAGCATGAAATTCAACAAGTTAAACACTGGCCTTCATTTCCTCTTCTACTAATTTACCTATGAAGGTAAAATGAATGACATTACAGATCTTAAAGAATAATTTATTTGTCTAAACTGATCTAAGGTTTCACTTTAGTGTCCTTTAGGGGAGACACTCCTCGAAATAACTTCTTTTTCATTTCTTGTAATAGACTTAAAAATACACATACACAAATACACATACACATATGCTGGCATCAGATGCAATTCACTACAGATTGTTTGTGCCAATACAAGTGCACTGGCACTTGAGTTCGCAAATCTAAGTGAAACAGCACAGAAAAAGATGGTACAATGTATGCTAACGCCCTTCATGTCCACGATGGTGTGAGCATGTTGCGTTAGTGTGCCGTGAATGTGCTGCGTGCAGAACTTTCCTTTTTTGGCACTATGGGAAGGCATGAAAGTTTATAGAAAACTTTGTGGAGGACAGGCACAGCTAACCACGTCATCCTAGTAAGGTGAATGGTCTTAATTGTTTATATTTTTTGTTCATATTCCTGTGCTCAAACACAATGCGATTACTACAGAGTACTTATACTTAAGTAAATAGATTACTCTGGCAGGCCATATCTTACAAATTTCATTAATCATAAGTGTCCTGTTTAACTGTATGGCTGTGAATGCTGCAGCATAAGAATGAAATCAAATGGCCATAAAGCGCAATTAAAAAAGGTTTAAATTGTTTTTCCCCATGCTTTCTTTGAATCCATTACTAGTTTTTTCATATGGTAGTGTTAAACGAAAACTGGGCTCGCCTATTGCTTTTCATCCTCTTCGTCCAAACAATAGCAGCATTACTCGCTGAGTGCAATAAAAATAATGGCAACTAGAGAAAAATGTGACAAAATCAGTCTGAGAAATGGCAGATATGCAAAATGGACACAGCATATTTGTTCAATATTCAACACAGGTCTTAGGGAACAAACATTGATGCCATTTGTCACCAGCACTGAATGGGTCAAATTGAAGTATATAATTGGCCTAACAGACTGCTTATGTCCAACATGTGTAGCAGCCACTGACCTATATGCTAGGGTACCCAATTTGAATGCATTCATTGCTCAGAACAGCAGACGTGACATTCAAACTAGCATCACTTTTTTCGTAGAAAGTGAGCGCATTTGCCGCAGCCTCGAACCATCAGCACTCAATAAAGAAAAGGTAATCATCTACTGACCTAAAGATTCTAATCAGGGCACCATCAGAACTGACAGTTGGGCAAGGTGGTAGTGATTCATCATTGAAATTTTGCCGGTGTTGCTTTGGTCTCTTCTTCGTTCTTGTCTAGTGTATTAAGTGATCAACGAGAAAGTATACTTTGTCGACCATTCTTAAACATCACCAAGTTTACACAACATTAGAACCCATACATATGCCATACTTTTGTGTGACAATGCAATCCTGCCACCCTTTCATTTAATATCAGTGATATGTATACAGACATTTCTTACAAAAAGCCTCGGCATTACTGTGTTTTTCAGAACACCTTTCAGATCTTTACAGGTGCATTTGCTGAATTTTTGCCTGTTTACTGTGGATCTACAGTGACGTGATGGCTGGATGATGTCTTCACACAAATGTCACACAAATGTATAAGTTCCGAGGTCATGTCAACCGTGCCATTCATTTCGAATAGATTGACTGTGAACTATAAACGAACTCCGAGATCTGGATTATTTTGCAATTAGAAGGTATATAGGTAGATTTGTCCTGTGCTCTTTTTGACGAGGGCTGATGTGCTGGCTAGAACTTATGAATATAAGTGCCATGCAATGATGACACAGAAATCTTGGGCTTTCATATGCAGTTCAAAGGCTACCACATGTGCTCAGCATCATTTCTGCAGTTCGTACGGCAATACTGGACTCATGTTAACCTATTCAAAGCTGGTGAAGAATATTTAGAATGACAGAAAGCTGAAAAAATTGGTAATGATTCATCTTGAAATGAAGGTAGGCATGCAAACGCAGACACAAGAAAGAAGTGGGGTCAACACAAACACCAACAAACAAATGAAGAGGCATACAGTGGTGGAAAAGAAAGTGGACACAAATACCTTTACACGCATCTGCAGGGATAGGGAGACACCTAATCAATCCGGCACACTTGGAGCTTTACGTGAGAGATAGCACTTCAGGAATCTGATTTCTTCTTCATGCAAGTCAGCTGACAGCTGGCTCACACATGCAGTTCCACTACTATCGATATGCCAGGCTTCTACCATTACAGGTTTTTACATTTCCACTCTTGTATGAAACTACGCATTCATCGAATTTTGGCGTGCATTTACACTCTCGACAATGCAAGGTTATATAAGATGGTAAACCTCCAGTTTATGACTCCTGATGTTTCGTTAATCTCTGGTAAACATAGCGGCCCATTTGCTCTTTGGAGAAGCAGCAACAGCGAAGAGAAACATTATACCACACCTGTACGGCAATCGGTAAAGTTGCTGGTGTGTTCTACGAAACAAATGTTAGTGCACTTGTTGTCTATTATCTGTTTATTCTTTCTCTGCAAGGTGGCACAAATCTTACGTAGCCGTAAAGGCAGCATTGACACTGTATGCACTTCCCACTTTCTTTAGCCTGTGAGATAAGCAATGAGTGTAAAGAATACCTACGGCACGCTTGTTACTGTTAATTTTTGCATCCATGTTTGCACGTGACACAGTCGGCTTCTTGAAACGTTCAGTGACAGTGGCTACTGCAAAACAAGGATAACCTGCATCTAATGGACGCGTAACCTGTGCGTTAAAGCTGGCCTTCATTTTGTGTACAGACTGGTGAGAGATGAGTTTAAGCATGACATGAAAATAGCGTTTTTTTCTAGGCTTAGAATGCTTGGAGTTGAAGTCTGACAACAGTATTGAAGATCCAGAAGAATACTGCTAGCAAACTTGGTTTTCCTGAAATGTTAAGTTAATGCCTAAAGTTTGTATACTATCATTCTGAAGCAATGCTTCAGTAAACTTCGGCCATCCTCCATTTAACTCAAATTGTTCAATCATTGAGGTAACCATGGATTCAAATTGGTAACCACAACAAAATATCAAGTAAGCATAACATGCGCAGAATTGAACACGCATTGGTTTAAAGATGCCCCAATGCTCAGTGATTTATACCTTAACACAGTTGACAAACGCTTAGAGGAGGCCTTAGGCAAAGATATTATTGAGGTTTTTCATTACGTGTACAATTACATGATTGATTTTTTTGTAGCGGTGATAAACTTGAAACCGCGGTTACCTGAGTGAATAGACAATTTGATGTAATTGAACGAGGGCTGAACCTTACTAAATAACTGGCTCAGAATGACAGAATAGTACAATTTCAGGACATTACCTTAGTGTTTCTGTGGAACCACGTGTGATGGCAGTATGCTCCTAGATCTTCAAAACTACTGTTCAACTTCTCGTCCAAGCATTCTAAATTTCTAAGGAATAGTACTGGCTTTGCTGTGTCATGCCATAAGTATTTTCTCACCAAGTGCTGCGTGAACACAATGAGCACCAGCTTTAATGAACTGGTTAGGCATCTATTAGATGTAGGTCATTCTTGCGTTGTAATAGCCTCGGTAGCTCAATGTTTAAAGCACATTTTGTTACGTCTGAACGTGGTTGCAGAAAGCAATAGTAACAAGCGTGTCTTATGTGTTCCTTACATTCAGTGATTATCTCATAGGCTAAAGTGGGAAGTAGATAAGGCATTAATGTTGCCCTTATGGCTGCCAATGGGCCAGGTAAGATTTGCGCCACTGTACTGAGAAATAATGAGCAGGGAATAGACAAAGGCAGACTCAAATATTTTTTTCCAAGACACCCACTAGTTTACTGATTGCTGTGTAGCTCTGGTTTATACAGTTCTTTGTAGCTGTGGCTGTTTCTTCATAGGACAGATGGGCTGCTGTGTTATTCAGAGATTAACGGAACGTAAGAGGTCGTAAACCAGTGGCTAACACACTAGTTTATTTTTGCATTGTCGAGGGTGTATATGCACACCAAAATTCGATGAATGCAAGGTACTATTACCTAGTATCGATATGCCTGGCATATTAATAGCAGTGGAAGCGCATGCTTGAGGCAGCCGTCGAATAATTTGTATAAAGAATGAATCAAATGCCTACACATTTCTCTCAGGTAAAGCCCCACATCTGCCAGATTAATAAGTGTCACCCCATACCAGTGTGCAGGTAAGTGTTTGTGTCTACCTTCTTTTCAGCCGCTCTGCATTTCTTCAGCTGTTAGTCAGCAATTCAGTTGTCCCGATTTCTCTCTTGTGCCTGTGTTTGCATGCCTACCTTCATTTAGGATGGTGAAGAGTGGCACGACCGTTTGCTGCTCAACCGCAGTCTTGAAGAAAATGTCCCCACATTGCCAATTCATGAAAATATGACAGTTTTGCAAGTGAACAACGAACACAGCTGCAGGAAGGTGAAACATAACACTTACCTGACTCTCGCTGCATGACTTGAGTAAGCATGGTGCCTCAGGACAGCTCCTTTGCAGATCTAGAGCAAAAACGCAATACAAAATATTCAACAAAACAATACAAATGTTTTTACTGTAAAAATGCATATAGGTTAAAAAGCACGAGCTCGTATAAGCTGCTAGTCACATATTTTAAAAAGTTTCCAAGAAAAAATTCTCGAAGCATCCACAAGCTACAAACATAAGTAGGGGTGTGCGAATAGTGGAATTTCATCTCGAATCGAATTCGAATCGAATAGTGCCGAATAGTGGACAAAAATATGGAATATCGAATACAAAAGATTTTATTGCAAATTGAAAGAAAGAACAAGGAAGTGAAATCTGCTCATGTCATCGAGCACCTAATGCGGTGAGTTGCTGCTACTGAAATGCTACAAATTTTCATGCAGCACCACAAGCTGCTCCACACGACCTGGCTTGAGGTTCTCTCACCGTGATGGGTTGGTGTTTCCTGCAGTTGAAAATATGCCCTCACTGGGCACCTCTGTAGCAGGCATGGGAATGTATCGCGAAGCAATTTTGACGATACCTGGATAAAGTGCAGCCCCATGCTCTTTCCAGTATTTCCCATGATCATCCTTTCTTGGGATCAGGGACTGAATGAAGTATTTTTTAACCTCTTGACTGTAGCTCAGTGTGTTGGTTATTTTTTGGCGCTAGCAGTTCCACAGTCTCCCAGACCTCCCTGGCCTATTTTGCTGGAGCCATGAAGCGCGGAAATGACACAATCTCCTTTAAAATAAACATCCGCTCGCTTTGAACCAGGATTTCGTTGAAAGTTTTATTGAAAGACCTACAGTAACGACGTCAGCGTTAGCTTTATCCACCCCACCCTAACCAAGTTGCACCATTGGCCTTCGTCGCGTTTTAGATATTCGCGGTCTCGAATTATTCGAAACTTCGAATACTAGCTATTCGAAAGTCGAATCGAATTATTCGTTACGGTATTATTCGATTCGAATTCGAAACTCGAATATTCGCACACCTCTAAACATAAGTAAATTTGACAAGATGCATCGTCAGTGTGTGAGAATGCATTTTGGCTGTTACCTACTAGGTTATCTGCGTGCAACTTTTAGAACAATACCTGGGCAAAAAACTTTATAAATGCACTTCATCTGGAACTGTGAGACGATTAATATTTACGAACGTCGATGACATAGAAATGTTATGCGGCTTTGAATAATGATCAACAGTACATACATGACTTCCCCAATCAGCTGTGAAAATGGCTCAAGCTATCGCTCTCTCCCAGCTAAATACCCGAGACAAAGTTGATGAGCATGGTGAACAGTTTTATTAAACCCCATTGCCAAGATAGTTGCTTACGACATTGCAATGACAGTCAACAGAGAAGCGCAAAATAAAATGATACGTCGGCCACACCACCAGTTTTCTTTGCGTTGGCTTATATGTATTAGTAGATAGGAGGTTGCTATTGCATATACTTCATTTTAGGCCAAAGACCTAGAAAAGTTCACATTGGCTCTGACTGCCTTGTTTCCTAGTGGCGTGTGTGTCATCTTCACATCTTCTTGTCTAATGCTGTTTTATTGCCTTTTATATTGCACCAACCAGTGCAGTCCCAATCAAGCACACTACTGATTGAGTTGTGCATTTCAAGCATGCAAATGTGGTTAACAAATATGAGCAAAATAAAATGCAAGGCACAATTATCTAGACAAACATAACTTTTTTTGAATGAGAAAACTGTCTTTCATTATTACGCTTCTTCCACACAGATTCCGCAGAAGTGAGTCGCAAAAGATATGTTGTTTTGATGGGCAAAATGAAGTATATGTGATGCACCTATTGACGGCCTTTTCTGTAGAATATACATCTTTGTTTTTTTGTTTTTAGATTTTGAAGAAACCAGACACTAATAAGCACACAAGCTAATGTGCATTCATCATGTCTGGCTGAGTAGCTATTCAATTAATGCAACATTTCAATAACAGAGCGAGTTTCATAAAAAGAGTGTAAAAGAAGGTTACAGCTGTTGCTCATCGTAAGAAGTTTGCTTGCCCTCTCCTTGTAGCAAATTTCTAAAAAATACAAGAACCAAAGAAGGAAAATTGTAGTGATGCACCATATGGCACAAGGCAATGTGTGTGAGTGACTCATCGCTTAACCTATAAAGAATGACACCATATCTTAAAACAATGGTCATTCCTGCAGTGCCTGAATGTGCATTCTCATAAAGCTGGAATTGTTGCATTGTTTTGACACTACTTAAAAACTGATAGTTATTGACTGCAAATTGTTCCACAGAGAGTCCTATTCACCTTCTAGACGGCAGCAGCAGCCCACTTTCGCATACGCTAGGCACCAATAAAATCTGAGAACATATTCTTCTTGACGAACAGCCACCAGAGCATGGTTTTGCTGCATCAGAATAATTAAAACTGAAATTTACGCACAATGCAAGCTGATAACCATCAGTCGCACTAAAGTGACCACACACAGCAAAGGTCATTTTGGACCGTTATATCTCGTGAACAAAGCAAATGAGGACATATGATATTAAATCCGTGTGTTCATTGACAGAAGCGCTCTTCAATAAAAAATTGTCGTCAAAATTGAGACCGGATTTTTTAATTTTTTGAAAATGAACTTTTTGAAAAAACTCGCTTCTTTAACTATTTTTTTCTTTTTTTGCATTGCCCGTAGGAAAATGATCTTCCGTATAAATGTTGCAAAGGTTCTTTTCTATATTTACACTGTTTTGAAATTTCTGTTTGAAATAGGAAAGGCGCCAAGGTGCCTCAAGCTTAGCACACTTTTTTTCATTTCGACCGTGTTTGCCATTTTTTCAAATTTTCTTCCTTTTGAGAACGGCATAAAATATGCATGGATGTAATTCACAGTATTGCGTTTTAAAACCAGGAAAAGAAATTTTCAACACGTCATTTATAGTTCACGTTAAATTCTGCCGTGAAATCCGAAAACATTGCAGTGAGCAAAAACAGGAGGGCCGCACCACCACCTTCAAATATTTTTTGCCGCGCTGGGAGAGTTTCCTGGAAATAAAATTTTCGGTTCACTGCACTTTGAGTGTGCCCACATTACACATCAAAAACCCAGGCAAAATAAAAATATCGACCGGATAGGCATGTTTGATCTCTCGTGGAATCACCCTGCTGTGCATTGCTGCTGTGTATTTGTGGAATGTGTTTTCTCACCAATGCTTGGTTCGAGGCCACCGAAAATACTATTTTATAAGAACAAATGTGCTACTGTTAATTTCTGGGATGTCAAACTCAACAAATCCGCATCCCTTGGCACGTGTGACTCAATGCATTATAAAAAGTTTAGCCTGGCTGGTATAGATTCCAACAGGGTATCTCCATCCTTGATTGAATTTCGGCGCTAAAGGAGTTCATAGTATGGTAGAGATTCACCATGGTGCCACTCGCTGGTACCAGGGAGACCGCAATAGGAGGAATCTCTTTGTCGTGTTCCACTTGGCATTCGTGACCAAAATCATATGGCTTTGAAGATGTGTGTACAAAGTATGGATAGGCACTGTACGCCTCAGGAAGCATTGCTTTTGTGTGCCTATCTGCAACAAATGCATTTATGCCACGGGTATCTCTGCGCTGGCATGAGGTGTCGCCAAAGTACCACGAAAATTCAACTCTAGGAGAGAATGTTCTGAGTCATGTGTAACGTTCAATGCAACAACAAAAGCAAGGATTGACTGCAAGCCTACTTGGTTCACAATGAGATGGAAAATGCTAAAGGGTCAATAGTGTCTGTAATTGTGCTTCTTGTATTGCCCAAATGTGCTGCAGCATTATAAAAAAGAGAGCGCCGTGAGAACACCATCTAACTTTGAATATGTAGGAAAGCTTCAAAATGGTGCTCCAGGAACGTTCACACATGTTGAAATGAAAACAGCAAAAAATAATGAAATATTGCACAAAACATCACAAGTCATGGCGTGATTGTCATAACTGGAGGAGGGATTTCAAGCTCCCTCAAAATTTTGAAATGCTGCATGTTCATATAAACGCACACACACATACGAACACATGCACAAAAAAACATGAAGTATAGCAAGACCGCTATCATTAACAAATTTTCTGGCTAGGCCCCTGCATGGTGTGTGTTTGTGTGTGGTATTCTGGGCTATCTTCATTATGACCCTGTAGCAATAACACACAAATCTCTTTGCTGTACAAGGGTGTATACATGAAAGCCAAATTTCCTGAATGTGGCCCTATTTCCTTGAATCAATGCAGGAATTGTGGGCTACTAAACATGCAAATGGAAACAGGAATAATCCTTGATACACAGGGACACACGGAACAGCAACACAACACTGTAATCGGTTTCTAGACTTGACAAATTTGGCTGTTTTGGTGCCTGATATGGGTTGTTGTTATAGAATAAACTAGACCTAGAAATGAAACGCCACACTTTAGTATTGAGCAGCTTCAGATCTAAATGCATTTTAAATTTGATGTTGATGTGTGGCACATATGTCCTACGTATTGTAGAAGATTCCTACTCCACATTAGCACTCCTACATGTTCCTATGTTTGCGCGTAGCAGATGAAACTTATTGAACCTCACCACATGTGTGTAGCCACACATAAATCGCAAGTTTGATCTGTGACAACAATAATGTCAAAATTGTTTACAACAGAGCTGTGGCCTACCTGCATTTGTTCATCACTCGGGTTCACATCAGCATTGGCTGCATATGGTCATCACCAGCAGGGGAGGTGGCTGCAACAATTTCTTTGTTAAAGCATTGCCGAGAATTTGGTCTGGTTTGTTGTCAAAGAAATCTGGTAGGTCAGGCTTTGAGAGAAAGTTGTGTAATAAGGCTGTTACCAGTCAACTCAGAGGTTATGCCAAGCAGGCATGGTCTCACGCAAACCATACACGGAATAATAAATGGGACTGACAAATACAGGAATATTTTTAACTTTGTTCATCGTGGAACTAACACATTATGCACTGATTAGCTTATGTGTTAGACAGAAAATAACATGAGGGAGGTCAATATATTTCACTAATAACACACATCCTTGTCAGCCACATGCTATAATGGGCATTCAACAATTACCCATCTAAGAAAATGTGAATAAATGTTATCTGAAATTTTCAAAGCCTCATCGTACATGTGATTATTGCTCAATACACTTTCCCATGGATTCTACTGAATGAATGTCGACAGCATGTGCTTTGCTGCCTTCAACATAATTTATGAGAAATACACTTTGTGCTTGACCAAAATTGCCGAGTTTTTGCAGAATTTCTGTGGTCTACATGTCTTTTTACATCCAACAAAGCTCCGCATGCCAGTGTTTCACTGTGCCATGTCAGTGCATTAGCACGGGAAGTTGGGCGAGTTGGTATGTTATCATATTCAGCTGAACGTGTAGCGCGGCATAGGTGAGGGAAGAATTGGATGACACGGCGCTTCATTCCTGGTCTATGCCACGTTGCACGTTCAACGAAACAAGCCATGTGAGTGCCATATTATCTACCTTAGATGCAGGGTGGCTTGTTTGTGCCCTTAGCAACATACACAATGTGCAACCACATTTATAGCATACTTTATGCAATTTAGCATACTTTAGCAAATAAGATTTATGGTGCCGTAACAGAGCCTGAGCTCCAGTTCATGGGTACGATTACAGCGCTGTTTAAGTGGTGCTTTATGATACTTGCCAGCGTCATGGAAAACTGCAGTCCACCTATCACTCCACCAGTAGACCGCGAATAGCGTATGAATGGTTTTACATAAACGCACTAGCACATAAACACAGTGATGAGTGCTTACCACAAGCTATATAACTGCAGAAGTTAGGAAACAAGTAATACCAATCCAATAAAGGCAGAAGTTGAGGGTAAGATGGGAGCTTGAAATGAAAAATTCGTGAACACGGGGTGCCAGCAACACCCCGTGTTCACGAATTTTGCACGTAATACCACTGTCACAGGTAACTGCAATGCACGAACGCACATACAGTGCCGAAAGCAATAGCAAATTCAGATGAGAGTACGCCTTGCCAAATTAGGTCAACACGCATAAAAATGGGTCAAACTGACTAAACTAAATACGGTGTCATGCTGCAAAAATTGCATTTTTAGCAAATCTACCTTAGCTATTGCTTAAAAGACGACAAACAATGTCCAAGAGTGCTAACCTAAACGCTTTTGACGGTCACGTTCCTTAAGGACGCACAAAATGCACGCCTAAAGAAAATATCCCTACATACACTTTACTTCTCCCACTGTACTGATTCACGGCTCATCGCTCAACACGGTGGCTGGAGATCATTCCTTTGGAGTTCGTTCAAAAGAAAAAAATAAATCAAGCTTCGATTTCATTGCTTTACCTCAAGTAAGTTGACAAGTGTAAAATGCACGCATAAAACACATGACGATGGTGTGTCTGAGAAAAATGTCTCCTTTCAGCAAATTTTAACATAGCGCAGTGCGTGCGCACGAGCTAATTACCAAAACTTTATATAGCTACTGATTACGCTCTTGGACAAACGTCGTGCGCGAGCACCATGCACACAACAACGATATGTGGTACCAACAAGTTATGCGATTTCCTTCAGCGACAACGCATACCAGAATAAGAACGACTGACAACGTACGAAGCGTAACATTCAAAATCACTTACCTCTGGCAAGAAAGCACGCTGGCAGCGTACACTGCAGGATGACCGCCGGTTTTCAAGCGATGCGCAGAGCAAGGAACGGCCAAGCTACCCGCATCCGGCTGTCCGCCGGTATAGCTCCCGAACTGCTCGAACGTCAAGGCATTTTCTGGGCCCACAGAGCGTGCCGTCGAGTAAAGATTGCGGTGCTGTTACTCACTGATGCGTGGAAACGTTTGAAGAGGGCACGGTGCAAAGAGGGTCTCCAAAGCTATGAATCACGTCCCTCCATCACACCGAACAAAGGAGTCGCAGAGAACGGAGTCGCACGGCCGGCATCTGGTGACTATTTGCACGGTGCCGCGGATCATACTCAGTGAAGAACTTGCGCTTACATCAGTAACCGCAACACAGAACACACAATGCGAGGTAACGCAGTAAAGGTCGACCGCATGAACAAAACTCGACACTACGACGCACACACGAAATGCAGGACGCCGCCATGTCTGCGAAGAAAAAAAAAAAAAGCGACAGGGCGATGTTGGCGACACTAGCGCCACCACCACCTCAGTTTCAGTTTCGGTATCGACATATGAACAGAAAAATCGTGTGTACGTTGCTACAAATAGCTCAAACACGAGTGCTAACGCTGCAAGAAGGAAATGCGCTATCTTATATATTTGTCTCATCAATCTGTCGTTGAAATTTACAGCAAGTTATGCAGATGTAGCGGAATAGTTAGTGAAGTTGTTCAGGGGAGGTCGGCCTTTGACTGCGATGTGAAAATGCACATCATGTATTCAAGAACATTTTGTCATGTAATTACATCCGCAGCTTAATGAATACTTACCTTCAGCCTTAACTTCATTTATTAATACAAAAGCGAGTCTGCTCTGAACCATGTGGTTCATTGCTTCTCGCAGTAGTATGGAAAGCCGAGCTAGTTGGTACGAATTCATAGTGCAATAGCGTAACAAACACAGGGACACAGGCAAGAGAGACGATACAGGCGCTAACTTTCAACTGACATTGGTAATCGATTACCAATGTCATGTAGTCGCACGTATGTCGGGCAATCTGGACGTTCCGTAAACGTTCGCCTTCGTGAACACCATTCTTCGTTGAAATGCAGGCCAAGTAGCCACCTGTCCCTTCACTGCGCAGTGTGCAAATGTACACCGTGTTTTGATGACACAAGCATATTATTTCAGAACGGCGATGAAACAGCTAGAGAGGTAGCCGAAGCGTTTTTCATTGCACGGTTCAAAGATAAGTGCATAAGCCACCCATCGTTATCCCTGTCGGATAAAGAAATAGATTTCCTGGTCTCAGGGCTGTGACAGGGATAGTGAGATTTTTTTTTTTTTTGCTGTCGGACGAAGTCACTGCGCATGACCAATTGTTTGTTTGTATATATATATACATGAGCGTTTCCGAAAAAAATAAACGTCAGTTGAAAGTTAGCGCCTGTATCGTCTCTCTTGCCTGTGTCCCTGTTTGTTGCGCTATTGCACTATGCATTGCTTCTCGCTTGGTACAGCTCAACGCGTTTTGCTTCATCGCGGGGCTATAGCGGGGCGTTGATATAGCATACCCATCACGCGGAAACACAATAGAAAAGATAACTAACCGTGATTGCGTTTTTCGCGTGTTGTATACGTGGTTCAAAATACACGGAAACGTTTTCATCTCGGTGCCCACGGGTGCACGTAGTACGCAGTGCAAATGCGCTGTGCGATGTATTTTTGTGCCGTTTCTTAATGCACGAAATCACACCGTTCGTGCAACATGCATTTGGAAATTGTGACACAGCTGCCGGAAGTAAGTTATGAAGAATTGTGTCCGCTGTAAATGCATGGGTAAAACAGCATATGTCTGCCGCTTCGCGTTGTGCCTTGGGCGCTCTCACTGTTTCACCAGTGCCGTCACGTGCCCGTCGCGCGAAGGGCACATGTTACTCCAACAACTTTTTGATGACATCAGAGCCGTGGGAAATCCTAATATTGGAAGAATGTGAACGCACTGCGCGAAATTGTTGCCTTATTTCGAACTGTTAGCTTAGACTTCATAGTCGTCAAGCGTGAGCTGCTAGTGGTTATACTTGCAGCTCCCACTCGTAATCACAAACGTTTCTTTTCTTACGCGTAAAGGCGGCCTTTCGAAGGAGAACTTCAGGTAAAGTGGAAGGAAAGGTAGAGCGACCTTTCAAAGACCCACCTTAGGACAATTTAAGGGCACCTAACCAAAGACGCCTTTATCCGTATGAGTGACTGTTATGGGAGCGAAGCTATGCACGTTTTTACGCTTGAAATCATCCATTCATGCGCGTATAACTTAATCCTACAACAAAAGGTTAAATCAAGTGTGCATTTAAGCTACTGAAAGCAAATACCGCTAGTGTTAGACGGGCATTTTGAGCGTTGCTAGCGTTGCTGACTCGCTGACTCTTGTTGGCTAAACTTTCTTTTTGGCTAAACACTAGCCGTCACAATAACGCGTTTGCTAAATTTCCCGTCGTTTCATTTGTGTATTTGTGTACGTTCAATGCACGTGTGTGTGCTGGTGGTTGCACGGCGTTGTGTGCGGTCCCCTCGTTGAGCCCAGGCTCCCGCCTGTTTCCCTCCATTCGGCTTGCGTCCTCAAGGGAAAGGGGGATGTCTCAAGGCTGAATTCCCGTAATGTCCCCGTGTTGTTGTTGTTTGTGCTTATGTGGAGGAAGAGACGTGTTGTGTGGCCGTGTTCTGGCCGTTCTCGCGGCCGTCAGTGACAGCGGTAGAGAAACGGACGGTCTGTGCGAACCGAAGTGAATGCGCGTGAACGATGTGCCTGTGTGGTGAATATTACCTCCTTCTGAATGTGTTCTAATTCAGCTTTATGCTAATAAATGGGTAAGGTTTTCTCATTGCCTTACTTGTGTTTATTTATTTCGGTCGGTGTTAGCACTTTTGTCGTTAGGTTTACGCACCGAGGACTACCAGCGGACTAGTTGGGATTATTCCAAAGAAGTCGAAAGGCTGACCACACGGAAGAAGCGTTTACGACAGGTGAGCTCCGTTTTCGCATCTTGCTACTTTCGAGGAGCGAAGACAGCAGCATTTTGCCAATACTGAGGCTCCTGATGTTTGTTCAAATTGTGGCTCAATCGTGCCAGCTTCATCGCCTTTCCACGCGTGATATGTATCCTCGATGAAATACGACACGTGTGATTGCTCGCACATTGCTTCGAAGCTTTTTTTTTTTCTTTTTATTGTTGCGGATGTCGTGCTTTGTACGCAAATACACACATATCGCCATGCTGGATAGCATAAGCCCTAGGTACTTCGAAAGCTACCTTACGGAGGCTTCCTTTTCGTAAAGTTGTCTAAAGGGGGCTGCTGACGATAAAGTGTTTTCTTGAAACACGGTAAGGAGCCGGGCAAGTAATAAAGATGTACTCGTGCAAGTGCACCGCCGAGCTAACAATACGAACCAATACGCTAGCGGTCGATCGAGTTGCTTGTAACCGTCGCGTACAACAATCTTTGACAACGGACATCGTGTCTATGCGAAATTAGGCCAAGCATGTAGGCGACGCAAAATGTAATTTTAGAAGTGTTGCACTTTGTCGCTTATGCTTTCTCCAATTAGTTAGGGCTTTCGTCAGTTAATTGTCATGTGCAGCGCTTGCCTCTCGCTCGTTGGTTCAGAAGTAAACTCTTCTCACTTCCATTTTCAATGCAAGGAAACAGGGGCGTAGCCAGAAATTTTTTTCGGGGGGGGGGGGGGGGGTTCAACCATACTTTATATATGTTCGTGCGTGCGTTTGTATGTGTGCGTGTATATATACACATGCAAAATTGAAAAATTTCGGGAGGGCCGGGGTTGAACCCCTCAACCCCCCACCCCTTGGCTACGCCCCTGCAAGGAAACACCTAGAGATGCACGTTGACAGTTGATGCACAATGCCCTAGAGTTCAAAATTGTATCACAACAATTCGGCAGTTTTCTCGGATGAGTACTTCTATGCATTATAAATGCAGCTGATCACGAAGCATCCATAATCAGCAACGTACGTGCCCATCGACAGAGGCTCCTCATGTTTCTATTATCACATCTATTGCACCCAGCATCCACCCGGCACCTCACCACGTACGCCACCACCCACCCACTTTGCCCACCGGGTCTCCCACCAAACACGAAGCATCCCTGCATCCACCCAGCACACCCACCAATTGTTCCACCGCCCACCAACTTTGTGTCTCCACCACCCACCCATTATGCCCACCGAGTGTCCACCAAACCACCAACTTTCCCAGCACGCCCACCAAGGGTCCCACGATGTCCACCATTACTCCCACCATGTACACCACGTTGTCCATCATACCCACCAGAATTTCCACCATTTCCATCATAAATTTTATGATGGGCAATGCTGGGATTTTCAATAGGGGATCATTTGCCGTGTAAGTCGTAATACTGCGCCCGTTCAAACAAAGGCGAAAGTATCTGAACCAACTTTTGTGTAAAACTCGGCAAGACCATGGTATAAGCAGTTCCCATCGTAAAGACAGCCTACGGTGATGATGGTTTGTACGAGTGTCAAACATCCCATAAAGATACGTCATTTTGAGACAGTTGAAAAAGCCAAAGGGGCTTTCACCAAGGCTCAAAAGGAAACTCCAGCGGAGGCCCACAGTGACACCATCAAGGCCAGGAAATCTTGCTGGAAACGATGTCTCGATGCAGGAGAAGCCTATTTCAAAACTTTTGTGACGTTGTACTGATATGAGCAATTTTTTTTTAATCGGCTCTCTGGCATTACATTTCGGACAAACCCTGTATGTGTAATAAACTGCTGTTTACTCATTCACTATGTTTATATGTCTACTTTTGCAATATTTCATATTCATTGAATATGCTTGGCAATACCCGATTTCATTACTTGTGCTTCCAGGACCGCTATGCAACGACAGCTTGACTACCCCCGAATGTCCACTCTGCAAGTGCCGTGAAACATGTGAACGTGTGCTACAACAGGACATCTTGAGCCTCAAGCTGAAATGCAGTATTTGTGAATTGTTAAGTAGGCATCTGATCGAGGGGTGCTTACAAGCGTCCACAGACATTAGCTGTCTACTGTCTCATGCGATCGACATTGCAATCACGTCGATATTGAACAAGAACTCCGTGTATTAGTTACATTTTGTGGCACCGCTGAGCTCAATGACGCAGGTTTTAATCCCAGCCACGGTGGGCACATTTTAATGGGGGCGAATTGAAAGGACACTCGTGTGTTTAGATTTGCGTCTGAAGTTCAGGAAAGCTCGGAGATACGAAATATTTGTGAACAAGAGGTGTCACTGCAGCACATGTGTCAACAAGTAGTCTTCCCTTCTTCAAGCCAACAACTATGTTTCTTCTAACCCCATGCAGTCAGAATCTATTTAATGTTGGCCACTACTGTATGTCTCCAGGTTTCTGCTCCGTAGGTAAGTACCGGAAAGATGCAGCTGTTATATACCTTCCTCTTGAGGGATAGTGGTAGATTACAAAGAGGGTTCAACTTAAATTGAGGACGACGCAGCGAGCGATGGAAAGGAAAATGATAGATGTAACCTTAAGAGACAGGAAGAGAGCAGAGAGGTCAGGGAACAAACGGGGGTTAATGACATCATAGTTGAAATCAAGAAGAAGAAATGGATATGGGCCGGGCACGTAGCACGTCGGCAGGATAACCGGTGGTCATTAAGGGTAACTGACTGGATTCCAAGAGATGGCAAACGCGTGAGGGGGAGACAGAAAATTAGGTGGGTAGATGAGATTAAGAAGTTTGCAGGTATTACGTGGCAGCAGAAAGCACAGGACCGGGTTGATTGGCGGAACATGGGAGAGGCCTTTGCCCTGCAGTGGGCGTAGACAGGCTGATGATGATGATGACTACTGTATGTCTAATTATCATACCACGGTTTGCATGTGAATCGTCAGAAATTGTATGTTACATTACAAAACGAACGTCACGGCAGCGATGAGGATTGACAGTCTTTTCGACATTTAGTTGTGACTTGTGAGAAAGCATACAAAGTACACTAACAACTGTTTTGCCTTAATTACCTGTTTTTATATCATAGACGTTTCTAAAGAGATACGCCAAAGCTATGCAAGGATCTCATAAATAACATTAGTCTTTGTACATATGTTCAATGGTACCATTCAGATTATTTACAGCTAATGAAGAAACTGTAAAAGTGACGAGCACTTCTTGCACTTCTGGCAGGAAAGCTTCTCCCAGCATGTTTACAGGTGTTTATTGGATGTGGCAGTGTTTTTATATAGCAGAGAAACGTCCCCAATTTGTTTGAGCCCACCTACACATTCTGTTCGAATAAATTAGCATGTAACAGTTATAATGCCTACCACTATGAAGTGAAAGTCTGAGCACTTCTTCAAAAAATTACCTAAGAAATGGAAGATGTAGTTGAAACATACATGAACGTCACTTATCCACAGCCACACTGGAAGATTTTACGTGTTTGAAACTGGAGCCTCTGTAAGTAGCAGGGAGAAAACATAGCAAGACGTGTTCGGGCAAGTTGGTTCATACTTGATGCGTAACGAACTAGCGCAAGAAATGGGGACATAAAAAAGAGGCACACATGACCAGGGCTGAGCGTTCAAATGAGGTTTATTGAAAAACATGAAAGTTTATAATGGCAACCAGCAAGGGCGATAACAATGGTAATGCGTCCGCCCGGTAACGAAGGCGTCCAGACCACACCATAAACACCGCATCATGGCCACACATCAATGAAGACCCAGCTGCCTAGCATCCAAAGGCGACAGAAAGGTATGTTATCACCTTGTTGGTTGCCATTGTAAACTTTCATGGTTTTTTAATAAACCTCAGTTGAAAGGTGAGCTCAGGTCATTTGTGCCTGTTCTTTATGTCCCACTGTTATACCGCTCATTCGTTTCGCATCGAGAAAACATACATCTTCCAAGCACAAATATATTAAAAAAGTAAATACCACAATAACAATGTGTAATATATAGCACCGTTATATATCCAGCCTTGGCACAGGTTCACATCATGCCCCTCATGCCCCACCAGATGATTCCTTGAGTGTTTGCTTGCAGCAGAGTGCTAAAGTTCTATCGATATGTCTGTGCGATACAGAAACGTTAAGTGTTCTGTGTGAGCACCAACAAAGACGGACAATGCATGCCTAAAGCTTTTTGCTTAGAATTGCGCTTCTCGCATCTGTAAACACTACCGTAATATCTCTGCTCCTTTAGCATTCATCTTCGCTTCATGCTCAGCAGTCCACTTACTACTTGCGCTAATAAATTCTGGCTGTAGAAACTGTATAACTGAACTATAACGAGGAACAGACCAACCGCGAAATATATTGTTCCACCTATCACCTTTATACATAATACCTATGGTATTGGCTCACGGCGGATAATTAAAAATTCGTGCCTACCCTGTAGACACAACGCGATATTGCTTATTTGTAACGCATTCAAGGTGACATACCAGGAAGAGCAAGATGCAGAACTGTACGCATCCGTGATTCTTTATGTAACACTTTTACCATGCAACGATGACCTCACGGCGTCATCTATCTGCCGGCGTTGCGCACGTTTCGCGCCGGATTCCCCTCCATGCACTCACTTCAAGATCAACACAACCTGGCAAGCGCCGCATAGGTCACGGCAGGATAAGACCATAGTCGTAAAGCTACGCTGTTAAGCTCGGACGCCTCAACACAATGAGAGCAACGTTCGTTCAGTGATCTCGGTGTTCAGTTATATGTACATATTAAAGCGAAATCATTACTCGCCTAGGCGAGCGAGTTTCGCTGTATATATCCGAGTGGAATTGAAGTGAAGAACGCATACCCCGCAACAAGCCGTCCTCCACTGCCGCTCCGACCGCTGCTAGGATGAGTAACGGAGCCTCGCCAGCCGTGTGCACGTGACTAACCACGTGACTCGCCGCTCTCTCTGCCACGCCGCGCCAGCGGGCTTCATTTCAGCCGTTGTGCCATAGTTATGCGATGGAAGGAAGAACCGATGAATCGGGCCCATCTGTGCCAAAGTTGTTTGCATGGTCGCAGCAGCGACGGCGTCAAGCTGCGTCACACCATCCTGCGGATGTCCTTCGCCTTGCTAATGAGTTGAAAGCGGAAACGTCAATAGAAGCGCACAAAGTGGCACGCTGAAACGAATGTTGAACAAGAACTTCGGAGAGCTAAACGTCGAGAAAGGGTACACAAAGACGAGAGCAACGAGTTCTAGGGCGGTATTAGACGCATCGCATTCGACTGCACGACGGCTTCAGAAACTGATGAAACGACAGTAATGAGCGCACGCAGTACGGACCGTTCGACTAGCCATTTCGTTCGGTGAGTAACTTGTGCTTCGGTTACGAGGGCAAACAAGAATGACCAAGTAAGCAAGCTTTCGCTTGCATAAACGGGCCTAGCCGAGCTAAGCCGCAGCCATTTTTTGTCAGATTTTAGACTCCTTGCACACATACGGGTTGAAAGCTTTCGACGTGTAGAAGTGACCTGTTTTGCTTGGACCTGACTGCGTACATTGATTGTACTAGCTCGGTCACTCACAATAAACGATGGAAACCTTACTTGATTGACATTGTTTTTTTCAAGTTGAGGCCAGTTTGGTCATTTGGTGGTAACTACCACACAGGCGATTTTGCGTTTTAGCAAAGACAAAAAACTTAATACAACAGTGAGCGAGAAGCGCAGTAGCTCGACGAGCGCAAACCAGCAGCCAAAATTCCTTTGTGCAGTGGCGACAATAGTACTTGCAGCGCCATCTCGCCTCGCTCTATTGCAGTTGAGTACGCCGCCGCTACCCTTATTTTCTTACTACAGCCAACGGTACAGTTTCCATTCTCTAAAGCGGTATAGGTGTTCTCTGGCCATAGTTCGCTAAACATCCGGTGTCGCCGATTGTATATCAATGCAGCCTCGGCGGTGCGCCGGTCACATGCGTATTCGTATACGCCGTTTACCACTAAGTGCTGCTCTCTCGTTGGTGAGCTTGTCGGCGATGAGCCGTTTCTTATGTGATAATGTGATCGTTTATCGACGTCACCTGTCGTTTAACGTTGCCACAATTCATCGTTGCGTCTTATTGTTGCTTTTCATTGTTTCAAGCATGACCACCGTCGCAGACCGTAGCAACAGAAGTGTTGCGGTGCTAAGCCCGTGGGTGAAAGTCCAACTCCCGATATGGAAGAAAGAAAGAAAGAAAGAAAGAAAGAAAGAAAGAAAGAAAGAAAGAAAGAAAGAAAGAAAGAAAGAAAGAAAGAAAGAAAGAAAGAAAGAAAGAAAGAAAGAAAGAAAGAAAAGAGAGATAGAGTAGGTCCGGCACGGACACGCCCAGCTTCCCGTGCCCCCTTTTACAAAATGGGGAGGGTTTTTTTTCTACATGCGTGCTTAACTGACGCAGCATCCTCGCCTTTAAGTTTATTATATGCTTTATAATATTTTTGCTGTTTTTATTGCCTGTATTTTAATGACGCAGCGCATGGTTATTCTAGTATTGCGATTCTCTTTTTCGCTTCGGTAGAACCTTTGTTTCTTTTATTGGATCGCCATATTCATTACAGATTTTGTATGTTCTCACATTTCTGCCGCGTTCCTCGATGAAATGTTTCAGTGATTTGTCAAATTTTTAGTT
Organism: Rhipicephalus sanguineus; assembly: GCF_013339695.2. Lineage (NCBI taxonomy): Eukaryota > Metazoa > Arthropoda > Arachnida > Ixodida > Ixodidae > Rhipicephalus > Rhipicephalus sanguineus. The sequence goes on from NC_051182.1 coordinate 44,191,663, forward strand.
ATCTGCCGTTTTTCACTATTTATGTCGACTTAACAGCGCATGCGCTTCCTGCGCAAAGTGCCTCTCAGATGAGAATACGTGGCATTCTGTGCTACCTTGGTTGTTTGGATAACATTGTCACATATGGGCGGAAGGTTTCGCAATAGAGCAGGCTGCATGTCGCTCTTTTGGGCGTCCCGATGAATGTATTTTCCGCCTACAATATTGCCAAGGTGATACCCGATGCTCGCCGTGTGATTTATAAAACATTCACATTTTCCTCATTAAACCACCGCTGTGTAATAGCGCCAGGCCCGTGCTCTCGCCGATTCTTTGTTGCTTTTGCGTTACGCTTTTTCCTTCCCGGCGTACAAAGTGCCGACAGGCAGCTGGCGCCTTCCTGTGATCGATTTCATTTTGGTTTTATCGACGACGCTGAAGGCAACGTAATGACTGCGGCAGTGGGCATTCGCTTCAAAATTCAGTGCAGGTACACGAAACCCTCTTTATTTTTATTGCGGTTGTCTAATGTCGAGACATTTCTGTTTCCGATCTGCTAAAAGCACAGAGCATTAGCCACGAGGCACATGACCTACAAACATCAGCACCAGACGTCACTTCCAGAATTAGTCAGTTGGATTAGAACTGGTGGCAACTTGCGCGACATTCTGAATTTGGAGACCATTCAGAGGAGCTGGTAAAATCTACGATTTCAAACCTTGGAAGTCACTACATACGTGTAGACCACTTGAAAAGCACAGAAAATCACGGTCATCTAAGTTGCCGTAAGTTTCGCCCGTTCCGCCATTGTGTCTCCACCACCCCTGCTGTTATCACTGTGGATAATAACACTTGCAGCACTCATGTTCAAGGAAAAGTTTTAACGATGTAGGCGATGAATTGTTTCGGCACTGTAGTGAAACTTCTGCGAGAGTAGGAGCGCAGAGAATGCACCGCTCTGTACTCTAGATATGTCGCAGTGTCAACAGAAGGCCCTCGATTGTAGTCTACACTAAGCTGCAACCTGAAAAAATTTGCAAGCTATGCCCAAAAAACTGCACTGCATTTGGCTACGTGCACCCGCGTTACCATTTCCACTTATTTGTTGGAATGCATTTCTAAGTGGTGACACTCATTTAGAGAAAAAGCTGATATACGACATGAAACTACTTGCGCATGCGTGAAATTAGCACTCAGCACCACTGCACATATGTTGGCTCAAATACATCCTAATCACGCCAGCCATCTCAAAGCTTAAACATATGGACATCTCAATGAAAAAGCTTTCATGTGCTGCATATTTCATTAGCAAAACCTCTAAAAAAAGGTTTTTACATATAGCCTATAACTGTCCAATCTCTTGCGGGCATTCGTTTTTACGATATCGGGTATTTAAGTCCGCAACGTCCTTTTTCATATTCCTAATTTCACAAAAAGTTCACCGCAATGTGTTTCTTAGTCTCTGTCGTATACATGGCAACTGTGCGCGAATAAAAGCAAGTAACCAGAGATCATAGTGCAATTTCGAGTTATTCTTGATTGTCATGTCGCCATCAACGCCACAGCTGCGTTTCAAGAAGTCCTAAAAACCCATCTACATGAGAGCGCCGTTTATAAAGCCATCCCCGAGGCAGCGGTGTAGCCAGAGGGTGGCACGCCGGGCCCGTGCCCCCCCCCCCCCCCATCTGTATGTTTTTTTGCCATGAGATAGAGAGCATGAAATGACGTTCGCCCACACTTACCTGTCTGGACCTCCACATCGGATCAAGAGCCTGCCACCCCTCCCCTCCCGAAAAATTATCTGCCTACGACACTGCCCCGAGCTGCTAACGCTACTTTAGATCAAATGGCACGCGAAAGCGGCATTGGCTCAACTTGCAAAATTGTGTCTGATTTTTCTGCACGACAAACAACGAGCAGTTCCTTCGTAGTTTCCTATTTATGGTGGTAAGATATGACGACGCAGGGGCGTAAGAGCGCCTTGTGATAGTATAGTCTTGAACAAATAGCACGGTCAATGAGAGTAGAAAGATCCGACGGTAAAAGTGTTTATTTGAAGGCACTCGGTGACGATGCGCTATGGCAACAGTCAAGCAGAGCACGGACTCCCAGCACAAGCTGCGTTCTTCTCGAAAGAGCCGAAGAGGGCGACCCACTTGAAGGTGCTGGAGAGGATTACCGATTACACTGATCCAAGGCACTGCTCCAATTACCGCGGCCACGAAAAGGCAGCGGCCCGGTTACCTAACAGCTTGTCACTATGAGCGGGACATAGTAGACCTTCAGGCGCTCCACGTTCACAACGTCTCGTCCTCGACGGCGCATGTCCGAAGATGGTTCAATGGGCTCAATGAGCTAATTAACTGTAGATGTTCATTTGACGACACTGTAGATGCCTTCGTATTTGGGTAGTAGCTTTGAAGAGAGGCCAGTTGCGGGGGTAGGAACCGAATGACATACGAGTGGTCCAGAGAGCAACGTGGGTGCAAAAATGGTTTTGTCACCGCGAATGCTCTTCTGCCGATCTTGTTCATGCGTTGTAAACGTCTTGCCAAGCTCGCGACAATCTTCAGCAAGCCTGCCTGTGGCAGAAATAGGCACACACTAAGATGGATCCGGCTTCTATAAGAAGATCACGCGGATTGTGTGCGACGGCTGCCTTCTGTACAATAGGAACAAGAGTGAAAAACCAGTAGTGCCCTCAGTGGCGGATTATTTCATAGGTGACGAAAATCAAAATGATGTCCCAATTATTTGCATCTGCGGCGGGTTAGATTGAACGCATGTCGCTTAGCGTACGGTAAAAGCGCTCAGTGAGACTATTCGTCTGCGGGTGGTAAACAGTAGCTTCGCGGTGAACAGCATGGTACTCTTTGAGAATGGCTTCGACGACTTCCGACAGGAAGACATGGCCTCGATTACTGAAAAGCTCCTGGGTTGGACCGTGACGCAGTAGAAATTGGTGGATCGGGCAGGAGGCGATGACAGGCGCTGTATCCGCTGGGAGGGCGGTGGCTTTGGCGTATCGCGTAAGATGGTCAACAGCGACGATGGCCCACCGGTCACCAGCCGACGTTAGAGGAAGTGGTCTATACAAATCGATGCCTGCGCGCCCAAATGGGTAGTTATGACAGTGTATAGGTTGTAGACCTGCTGGCGACAGGTGCGTTGAAGATTTTGGGCGTTGAAAGTCTAGGCAGGAGTGAACGATCTTCTGCATGTAGCGATACATCCCTCGCCAAAAGAATCGTTCTCGAATTCGGCGAAATGTTTTGGATACCCCAGAGTGCGTACGCTGCGGATCAGAGTAGAACGACTCGCATATTTTAGAACGCACACTGCGGGACATAATGAGTAGCTACTGGCCGCCGTAAGCACTGTAGTTGCGTCGGTGAAGCGTGTCGTCGTGAATGGTAAAATGAGTGGCTTGACGACGCAATGCGCGAGTGGTTGGCGTTGACCGTGGTTCACTGAGCAAGTATATCAGTGAGGCGACTGATTTATCATTGCGCTGTTTGTAACAATAGTGTACACCTCGAAGGAAAAAACGGCAGTGCGGGATACTGAGCAGTAGGCACTGCCGTGAAGCAAAGGGGAGCGCGAGAGGGAGTCGACGTCGGCATGTTGGCGGCCGCTGCGATACAGCACGCGGATATCGCAGACTTGTAGACGAATTGCTTGCCGCCGTCTCTACGAGCTGCCGTTGGCGTTTTCCGCATGCCCAGCGGAACAGGGTGGTCGACATTGCCGGGCTTTGTCCCCGAAGCGTCGGTGGTAGTAACACGGGCGGCCGTTGTTGTCGGGTTGCCGCGAGGAAGTGGTATTACGGTCGCGGCTTTGCGAGTGGCGGCCCTGGTGCATCGGAAGACCTTCACCCAGGCGTTGTTCAATGAAGGTGAGCTGCCGGTCGATGTCGTTTATACGGCGCGCAAGCTCGGTGGTGTTCAGCGGTGCGGCGACAGCCTGGATGGTGGACAACTGCGGCAAGGAGACCTCGATGACGCAATCAGCGACCTCGGCAAGTTGGTCGAGAGGTAGCGTCAGCTGAGCCCGCAGAATTGCCTGAACGTGCAGTGGAAGTCGTTGGAGCCAGAGTGATCGCAGGAAAGATTCCTGGACGTCCATGTTACCCGCGAGAGCACGCATGTGGCGGAGTAACTGCGAAGGTTTGCGCTCGGCAAGTTCTGAGGACTGAAGTTGTGGCACTTTCTGGTATTCCGAGAGTGACAGCCGGCGGATGAGTTCGGTCTTGAGGTATTCGTACAGGTTGGCCGTTGGTGGGTTGGCGAGGATATCCCGGACCTCGTTGGGGTAGCGGGCGTCCAGGTGGGCGACGACGTTGTCGTAGCGGCTCCGGTCTTGTGTGATGCGCGCCAGGGAGAACTGGGCCTCGACTTTGGCTAACCATACCTCGGGCGAGTCCGCCCAAAATGGCGGAAGCTTGACAGAGACACGCCAGACGTCCAGGTCGGTAGCGGCCGCAGTAATAGCAGCATCTGCGTTGACAGCGACCGTTAGAACGGAGCTTTGGGGGGCGTAGTCTACAAGAGGCTGCGCCGAATCGCCGGGCGAATGCGGTCCGTTTTGCATGCGCTGCTGCTGTTCCTGAAGTTGCTGTTGAATTTGTTCCACTTGCTGCCGAAGAGCGGCAAGGGCTTCCGTGTCGGCCATAGCGGTGCGGTTTTTTCGGTTTCCGGGTCACCAGATGTGGGATGGGATGCCGTGTCGATGGAAGGACGCATCCCAACATAAAACGTAACAACTCCTTATTAACGGAGTAGCAGCAGCGGGGCGAGCATACCGACGCTGCGCTCAGTCGGGTAGCGAAGGAATGATGACTTCCGAGCTTGGCAGCTTGGTTTTAAAGCCACCGTCGGTGACGTTAGCCTCCGGTGACGCTGCGGTGGCGCTGTCCCTTATCGGAGGCGTGGTGTAGCATGAAGCCGTGTCACGCCGGGCTAGATAGTGACGAGGCGGAGGCTGCGCCGGTTTGTGCGCAGTGTGTTGCCACACACCCAAACAATTTCTTGGGTGTAATTTTCCAAAAGTTAACGTTCACCCACCCGTTAAGGAGATAAGGGCCTGGGAAGGGCGTATTTTTTTTAATAAAGGTGTTTAAGGAGAGGATGGTGCCTATACATGGCTCCGGCTATTCTGATTCCCTTGCTTAATTATTCGCGTCACGAACTTATAAATAAAAGTAGAGTTTTTTAAAACTCAATCACGGCAATGTCCTTTTACAAGGAATGTTCTCACGTCATGCATAATGACCACGTGTCGACAACAATGTTCACACACAAGATACACAAGAAACGTTCGCACTTTGCCGAAGAGTTCATCTCACAGTCCTTTGTATATTGCGATCACACAACAGTCACTGGGACCTTGCCCGCACTCTAAACACAGCTGTCTTGAATCACAAGAGGCAACGCGAAACATGTGAGCAGAACAGGGCTGAGCAGGGATACTCAGAAAAGTATTCCGGAATACAGATATCGAAATACATGAACTGGAAGCCTAAAATATAGATACTGAGACACATTTGCCTTTAACGTAACGGGATATTTCGAAGATACTTTTGTAATAAGACGAAAGAAGTATTCCGGACTACAGTTACAGCGATACAGATACTGGAATATATTTTTATTTCAAGGATGCTCATACTACGCAAACACAATTATCAGTGCAGCATGATGTTGTAATTAAAGTTACAGTGCATCGAAACGTTGACATCATTTATTTATTTATTACTGTAGCCTCAGTGCCATTAAGACATTGCAGGGGAGGGGGCGGACAAAGTACATAATTAGTAATATTGACAGAATTACAAGTATCAATTGCAATAAAAATACACTATTTCACAGCAACAGTAACAAGGGTTGGACACCGAAATCGACATACTTGGCGAACACACTAAGCTATACTAGAAACAGCACACTTTAAGCAAATCACTCGAATCACTGATGAATCTGTTCTAGTGCACTAATGAACCTCAGTGAATTGAGAAAAAGCACACATTTATTTTGAATATCTGCTTTGCTAAGAAGGTTGCTGTGTAGGCTTCTCAAATAGGCTGTCTTCTAACAGCGTCGGTTCAGCCTCAGCACAAGACTCACGAAAGAAAAAAAGTCTACAGCGCTGAAGGCGAGCACAAATTCGCGTTATAGTGAATAAATACCGCCTTCATAGCCGGATTGCCCTGCAGCGTGGCGATATCTCTTCTCGGGTCACCTAGATGCCGAAACACTTTCGCCCTCACTTGGGTTGTTCTGACTGTTCAGAATCCGAAGTCGGTCCCCATCTTCGGAATCCTCAGCCGTCTGACCCTGTCGCCTTCAATGAAGCTGTCACCACCACCGACGCTACCAGCACCCATTTCAGAAAGCCGCAACAGGCGAAGTAGGCTCCGGCGGTGGGAGAGTTTGCTACCACAAAAGACCGTTTCACGCATGTCATGAATTAGGAACGCACCTCGACATTGGAGAGGTGGCTGAAAGCGCGTCAAAGATTTGCCATGTTCTAGTCACTTCCGCCGCGACTACGGGAACTGCTTTTGGAAGTGTCGCCGCTTTGAGAACTGAACGCCCGCGAAGCATTGCAAAGCCTGTTCGAAGGCGGTATCCGCGCCGGGGGTCGCGAAGTAATGGCTTGCCACCCGAAAAAAATTAGGCGTGCTGCACTGACCTTGAGAGACAGCGACTTTCCTCGGCAGAGGCCGATAACACTGCCCCCGCGATTCTGCCGTCTGCGTTGTCGCCCGCTTTACCACATGTACCATTCTGTGCTTGAGGGGAAACCATCGCCGCCCTATCTGTCGGCGACCGGCGGCGCGCCTTTGCTTGTCTTGGCACAAAAATGAAAAAAAAAACGTCATTCCCCCATTGGAAACACGCCTCAACTCATTTCCGACACAAAAAAAAAACAATGTAACGAGATACCAGTGTCCTGCATACTATCGCGATACAGGCGATACATCGTAAATGTATTTCACTACTGAGATACAAATACATCTTTTAAATGTATCTCGATACAGAAATACATATACTCAAAAGTATCTCTGAAATACTGTCGCGATACTCTTGTATCGCGATACTGCCTAGCCCTGGAGCAGAAGTATCACAATTTGAAGAATAATTACAAATGTGAATCAGTATCTTTTTAATATTTCCGCCTCTTCTAAAAACTGTACTAGGGTGCATCCAAGAATGTTTTGAAAGGTGTCTGTTGGCCATGAACCCAAAACTTTTGATAATGATACCGGCCGTCTATCCAACCTGTTTAGCTTTTCTAAGAATTTTTTAAGGGGACAGCATAATTTTTGCAGTCCATTCGTTATAATGGATCACTTGGAAAAAAACGAGAAAAGTAACGCTGTATGAAGGGGGTAGTCATCGTCACTTCACTCTTTGCGTCGTATTACGGTTCAAGTGTAGTGGTGGTCTCTGGGTATTTTCGACCACATCTTCAACGTTCACTGCCATCGCACAGCACATGGACCTCTAGTGTTTCGCCTCCGTCCAAATGCCGGTATCGAACCCGCGTCTTTCCGGTCGACAGACGAGCGCTGTAACCACTGCGCCACCGACGCGCTCGTCATTGCGCTGTGAGCGTTGCATTTTGTTCCGGTGCACAGGCTCGCCCAAAAATACTGTCGCCACAAGCTTGATCACTGCGTTTCTCACCATCGCAACCACGTAATTATATAGCAAAAGGCCAGCTGATTTATCGAACGTTTTATTTTCTGTTAATACAACGTAACGTCGAGCACATGTGTATACAAGTTAGGCAGAACATTGCCTGCACGTGTGCTGCGTGTGCACTTCGGGAAGAAGACAGTGCAAACCATGCGCGATACGAAAGCCACAAAAAAAATATACTTGCGCATTTTACCCAGTAAAAGGCGGCGCTGGTTAAGAGCATACGTATGGGCATTAATGCTGGCATTTGTGCTTATTTATAACTGTATATTTTTTTCGCAATAAACATAGCGTTTTCTGACAGTGTCTATGTAATGTGTGCATTTTCTGGAAGATAAGTATTGGTTTCTCTTATAAAACTTGTCTACAAGACGATGCAAAAATTCGTAAACAGGGGGTGGGTGCTCGAACAGATGTTTTTCGTGTCCACTCCAGAGTGGGGGAGCGGGAGGGGGGGGGGGGGGGGGGGGGAGAGGCCGCCGTGACGAACTGTGTGAGTCATAAGGAAGGCGGGAAAAAACGAAAAAAGGCGAGGGGGGCCGGGAGAGGGGAGCGTGTACGTTTCGCTGAATGATTGTGAGTGGAAACACCTGGCATATTAACAATAATAGGTTCGAAATTCCTAGAAGAAGGGCTTACCTCTCGTTGGTTTTCATTGTGTATGTACCATACCGAATCGATTCAAGAGCCCCCTTCGAAACGTTAATACCTGCTTGCTGGAGCGTGTAGAACTTGTGAATAAGGTATGACTTAAAATCCCTAAATTTTTCCCTGTTCTTTCTTAAGTACCGACAACCATTGAAGCGCCGTCGACGAATCTCATTGGCTAACGCTCGTTTTCGGTAGCCATGTTCTTCCTAACGCTTTTCCAGCACCAGGTGAAACGCGATCCCCCATTCACTAATGACAGGGGTTTGACGGGAGGAGAAAGGCACGTCGCGTTAGCATATTGTCCGCTGAAAGATGCGTGGCTAATGTACTTAGACGCGCATGGCTTTGTAAATCTTCCAAGTTAGAAAGAAAATGGCGTCGGACGCCAGCTGCGCGTGAGAGAGGGCCGGGAAAGGAGGCATTTGTCGCTACTTAACTAAAAAGGAAAAATCTAGGGACTTTAGTATGACTATGTATATTTTCTGTCCCTTGGGGGCCGGAAGTTTGACTGAAGTATGTAAAGTTTTTGATCTTCGAAAGTGTGACCTGTTGCATTAAAATGCTGTGCCACTGCTTTGGGTAACTTCTTCGCCGTGTCCGCACGATGCCCGTTTAATATAACATTAACAGGTTGTGCCGTTTGGCCAATGTACAGTTTTTGGCAATATGAACTTTCGATCATGTAGATAACGTTTGAACTAATGCAGGTAAAACTAGATTTTATATGATGGACGTAATCACTTCCGGTGCTTTTAACTATAACGTCATCTTGAAGGTGTTTAGAAGTCTTACATTTTGGACGTGAGCGAGGTGTTGTGTGGACAGTAGAGTGACGGTTTACTTTTCCATGCACTAACATGTGCTTAAAATTCCTATTGCGGTGATACACGACCTTTGGTACTCCGGGAAACGCTTTTATAACACGCTCGTTGCTTGCCAGTTTTTGGTAATACTTACGGAGGATAATATTTATGTTTGGTAGCGCATTTGAGCATTTGGTTAGGAATGCTGGCGGCTGGTTGGGCTGTGCTACGGGGGTCCTTTGAGCTAGTGATGATTTCTTATCTAGTTGACATGCTCCGTTGTAGACCTTGTTTAGAGCATCTTGCGGGTAATTTCTTGCGGACAAGGGTGGTAGTATAGTAATCTGGCCTATAGATGATGATCATGAAATAAACTTTTATTTTGCGAAACGGTGTTCCTCAGCTCGTAAGCTCGGGGCACCCTAGGTGGGAGAGTCCCTCAGCCCAGGAATCCTCTGGCCGCGATCGCCTCCTGGGCCCTGGCGACGAGTGCTCGTTTAAATGTATAAAAACGAAGCTATCACACAACTCAGCAACAACAGGCACTATCGAAAATTAGCCACGGACCCGGATTTCTGGGGGGCGGGGGGGGGGGGCGCCCCCTTCCCCGAAATTTTTATGATAGATGGTGTTTGACCGAAAATAAATAATAAAAATAGGCGTTTTTCTAAAATAGTCAAGGCTTTAGCAAGTGCCCCCGCTACACCCCCCCCCCCAAAAAAAAAAAAACAAATATTCCTGGCTGCGCGCTTGCATTCAGCTAAGTATATTATAACGATAAAGTTATGAGGGTAACACGGAGGGTGATCGCCAGTGGCGGACTCAGCCAACGCAAAAATTGGGTGGCCCTGAAAAGGGCCTTTTCAGAAGCGTTAAGGTGTGGCGGACAGGAGACTTCACCAGTGACGTTTCGAGATGCGCGCGCTGGCTTTCAGGAAACTGTCGTACGAAAAGTGGCCGTAATGGGAATATGTCACGCGCAGACACGTTAAGTATTCCCCTCAGACTGTGAATCCGCGGGTTTCCAGAGCTGCCTGCAAGTCGCAGTCCCTGATCCACCCGTCTCCATCTTCGTCGTACTCCGTGAACACGGCCGCCCCGTACTCTACGGCCTCGCAGGCCATGTCCAGAAGTTCGGCGCGCTCCGTGACACCGCGGCTCATGCAGGCCTCCAGCACGAACGCCGCTGTCAGTGGCATCATCATTGGCTGCAGCTGCCGTTGGCGAAAGCGGAGAAGCAGCTCGTTCACGAGGCGAGAAGCCATGCTGAACACCTTGAGAAGTGGCAAGTCGAGTGACAATCCGGCAAGTCGTCGTCTTTTTATATACCCACCCTGGGTGTTAGAGAACGTCTTACAATGGCTTTTGTATTCTAAACTCCCACCTCCCCCTTTCGCTTTCCACTTGTGCATCGTTCAGCTTCTCCCCCTTGCGTCTCGTGCCTTTCCTTCTTTCCCGCAAACTGAGTTTGTAGCAAACAGTTATTAGCTGAGCTAAGGTTTTCAAGATAACGTTTTCATTGTTCCCGTTTAACAATAAAAAATCAGCGAAAACCATTTCCTCCAACCGAAGAAGTCAGGCTTCGCGAACGTTTGGGCATCAATATTCCGAACCGCGTCGAAGTTGAAGGGCGCTACGAAGAATATCTGAATGTTATCTAGTTTTTATCTTAACTGTTTTTTATGCAGTCGGAGCGTGAGTCTTGTCCGATCAATGTTTTCGTTACGCTGTTCAAAACGCCTTGCGTGGTATCTTTTACTCATTATTTGGACCGATAATGCTTAACAATGTAACGCCAAATTTACGAAATTATTTATTTCCGAACCTGGAAAAAAAAAACTACTGATTTGTAATTCTTGGAGAATAAGCATGAATGGATCGTCACCCTGTGCACATAATTTTTGTCAACACATCAGTCCGCTTGGCGGGAAGGCTTAATAAAAACGATGCAAGTATGTTTCTCAGAGGACCGCGCCACCACAGCCCTCTGATAAGATGTGCGTTGACTGTTGCACAAAAAAATTGTTGCTGCACATATTACCAACACACCCATGCATACACTCTTCAATGCAGCTAAGCAGCGACGATTACACCATTCGGAAGAAAATTATTACGCATTAAACTTGACATCGAAAGTTTGTGTGTTCGCAGTGTTAGAATATTCCTATGCACAGAATCACTGAATTAGCATCGACTATCTGGAGCGGTATTTTTCTCGCTGAATAACGCCAGCTGAAAATGAACGAGGTTTTTATTGTGTCTGCACGAAAAGTCACAAAGATGTCAATACCAACGCCTGGTAACGCGTTATTTTGTGCATTACAATTTTTCCCCAGCAGTGATTTATTATTGTCTAGGTCAATATAGATTCAATGCTGTTCTCATGAAAATTTAGTTGTTTTTTTGGCGTGCACGATCATTTACGCCCGTGCGTAAATGGTTAGGTATGTGAAACAGGTACATCGCTAAGGCATCTGTCCATGTAACACAGTAAACACAATCCGGCATTTCGATAACTAGGCAACCTTAAAAAGTATAACGGCAAGCAAAAGATCGATGTTGTGCTTAAAGAATACGTTACTGTCATCCCTTCAATAACATTTAGCGAACATTCGGCACTTTGAGCATTTCTGTCTACGTATCTATCTATCTAGCCGCCTACGTCTTGGTGCTGTCATGATCGCCTCCTTAACTTGGCGTATACCGAAATTGGCATGGGAGGATAATAGCATTTGACGAATATGACTGTCGGGTCCTGAATAACGTGAAAATGCCGTCGCGTACGTCGTCAAACTCTTTCCCCCAGACACGTGCGCACATACCCGTTTACCACGCGCCGAGGTGTACGGGTATGCGCCACAGGTGATTGACAGTTTATATCTGCCTCGAAACGGCGAGAGCAGACATTGGTAATTCAAATGCGAGAGCGTTAAGAAAATCTGACATCGGTAGCGTTGACCCGACGAATAGAAAAAAATAAAAATTAGGATCCCGCAGGAATCGAACCCAAGCATTCGCCGTGGCAATCTGGTATTCCACCAAAGAGGCACGCCAGGTCTATAAAGTGGTTTGGAAAAAGAGCCTATGCAGGCGTAATGCCGGTGCAACAACGTCCATTCTGGTTTTGGTGCGGGCTGTCTAATTTTGCAAGAAAACAATAAACACTACATATGTACTGCTATGATACAGGCGTCATATCAGATTAACCTGTTTGGTTGCAGTGTTGGCTCCCCTTTTATGGTGGTCTAATGAAGAGTACATTTCTATTCATATGATTCAGCAAGCTATATTGAACTAGCACGGCGATCTGGCTGAGTTGGTAGATGAATATCTTCGGGTAAACGTGCAGCGGGGTTGAGAGTCAGCGCTCGTGTCGTCCGTTTCTCGGCCTTTTCCTTGACGCATTGCTCGAACCCGGAGGAATACATTAATGAAAGTTACGTATGATATGCAGATGATTGCACCATAAATGACGGCGAAGCGAAGGCGGCGAGCCGAAGACCCCGAATACGTACGAGAGAATACTATATGGGAACAGGAATGGCAACTGCGGCTGCGAGTAGACCCTGAAGAGACGGAAAGCCTACGCCAACGACAATGTGCCCGCGTCATGGCTGTGAATGTCTGTGGTTTAACCTCTCTGCGCTGAGAATCAACGTCGAAACGACCAATCATGATCTCACTAAGGCCCAGCATTGACCTAGCAGCAACGTCGAAACAACCAGCATCACCTAGCTAAGGCCAATAAACAAACAGTTTAATCTTCAGAATCGTCCAGTTTCGCTGTTTCAAGCCTGGCTCAGCTTAGTGCAAGCTTCGATAATTATTTTGCGGTGTAATTTGCGAAGATGTGCCCTTCACTCTCCTATAATTAAACATGGGCGTTGGAAGGGAGTGTATTCGTGATATTACACAATTTAGAAAAAAAAAAGATGCTAAAAACAGTGGTATGTCAAGGGTGTCTGCGATCGCATAGCAGACGTGCATCTAGTATTTCGCCTCCGTCCAAATCCCGACATCGAACCCGCGTCTTTCTGGTCTACAGCCCAACGGAGTAACCACTGCGCAACCGAGGCGCCCTGTCAGCTTTGCGTGTTTTGCGGTACACAGGTTCTTCCAAAAAGTGTTACAGACAACATGTGAAAAATGTCAGAACCATCAACAGTTACACACATCCTGACCACATGTCCCCATACTGTTACGCAGAGACAAACATATTTCAGTCACCTATACAAACACACGCCTATCCACCCTGCTCTACTTCTCGGAGATGACCGTCTCGTACACTTGCCTGCTGTATTGAACTTTTTAAAATGTTTTTGTGGCATATTTAAATAGCTTCAGTGTGGAATCTTCTACTGTCTCTCGCGTATATTTTCTTTAAAAAAAAGAAGCAGCGCCAGGCGAAGCGGGAAAAGAATGTTTATAAGGAGAGCTGACGTTTAGAAAAAAAAAGCTACAGGCATCTTGTTCACAACGAATAAATATTGAAGATTCTCATGAGTTCTCGTTTTTTAGGCGTAACAAAATTTTAGCAGAAAATATGCCATTTACTTGTATGCTGTACTGAGCAGTTCGCCTGGTATCTGACCTGAAATGCGCTGCCACCTTGCGGATAACATTGTTAAGCTGCATTTTTTTTCGTTCATTTGTTCTCATATGAGTGTGTATTTATTATCGACTGTATGTTTTAGCGCAACAATGTTTGCTGGTACTTAGTGGCACGAATGCACCCCGTGACACTTAAAAATATGTATGAAGGTCAAGGAACACGAAAAAAAAAGGCGTTCTTCTACCATTTCTTTTTTTTTTTTTTGTTTGACTCGTGGTCGAGATAACGACTGCTACCCCCCTCTCCCCCAAAGCTCCCCGAACTTCTTGTGATTCGTTACACAGGTTATCGTATTAACGGCAATCCGTCCCCACTTTACTTCCATTTCTTTCTTTGAGCACAGCTGCCAAATTTTAGGTAGTTTCCGGACATTGGATGAGAGAGAATGAGAGTGAGTAAATGTTGACGAGCGAAGCTTTACCTTCTCGTCATCTTCTTTTGTTCGGGCAAAAGATTTGACTGTTCAATGTGAGAAAAGTGGGAGGGGTATGGGATCTTGGAGTGAACGTTTTCATGTTCCCTCTCTTCACCAACAATATGGGCCCGTCAAATTTTGTGGACAAACATAGCTACTTTGGCGAATTCATAAAGCTGCAAGGCAGTGCTATAGTGGTTAGTGCAACCACTTTCATTGTGGGAGGCATGGACTTAGCATTAGAAAACTGATGCCGTTTGTTCCATTCCGAGAGGAGGTTCCTTGGCCTAGGGCTAGCTGTTCCTAGAACTCAATTCAAGAGAAGGTGCCTATCGTTGCGCCTTTGATTCGCTCACTTTTGCCCTCCAGCAAAAAAGGCAGCGAAGTTGTCAAGGAGAGATTGCAAAAGAAAGGCATCTTTTTTTTTATCCTCAAGGTAGAGCGCTGTCGATGTATACAGCGGAAACCGGCCTCTATCGGTATATTTAACTAAGTATGCCTTTGGGCAAACTCTCCAAAAAAATGTTAATTTGAAATCTTTGACTCGTTTTTGGGATCATACACGTAAATGCCCGTGTTGCAATTGCGAAATTCTATCACATGTGCTTCTAATATCGTGTTCCATATTTAGCAACACAGGCAAAAAATTGAATTCGCTAATCATAAAGCAGATATAAAGTTTGTTGGCTCACTCTAGATTAGCGGAACATGGCGTTTATGTATAATATATTTAAAATATTTGAGCCTGTTTGTTTTTTTTTTCAGGAAATTGTACACATCAAAGTATTTTGCGCACTTGATGAGTTGGTAAGAAATGGTGAAGAACTTTATCCACGCCTACTAAAAAAAAAAGGTTTACATAAAACAGGGGTGATGCATGATCCCTACCAGCGTTTTGAAGAAAAAAGTGCTGGACAAGATTTTAAAAAGCGGACTTTAATGAAAAGTTTATATCGCATAAAAGCTGGCAATAGAAATACCGGCATAGTGGCAGTAAGAGATTAGGATCATACTATACAGGGAACTAGAGAAAAGATCACTTTTAAGGGCTCGTTTTTATTTGCTAGACACAATATTAATGGGAACTAACAGACAATAAAGCCAAGACAGTAATATCCTTACTTGGCATTATTGTCTGTTAGTTCTCAATAATACAGGAAACTAGTGACACACAGTTACTTGTCGCAATTCATAATATCGACAAACTTAAACAGAGATACGCATCCATCTAGTGGTTGTTTCCAAGATGAATTTTGCCGTTTAGACCTCTTACAATCAAAATAGCGGCCCAGCCGGGCTGGCTCCTTTAATCTTACTTCCAAGCCTTAGCTGACAAAGTTTAGCAGAACATAGTATGTTAAACTAAGCTACGTCGTAGTAGCACGCGAGTTATTCCTGCCCCTCTGGATATTTTTAGCCTTTCAGCTCTGAACTTATCGTGGACCCTCCTTCACTAGCATTTCTGTTAACAAATGTGCCCACTTTCTTTTATTTATTGGACAAGAGCGATACAAGGTAGTAGAATGTATTAGTGCTTTCAGAATAGGAATGAGGATTCCTTGTGAAACCCACGAGTAATCACTGCGCAGCGTTGTTGGCGGGAGCGTAAAAAATAGTGAAATAGGAGCAGAAAAAAGGAGACAACTTTCTCGAGAAGTGAGTGCCGGGCACAGGCAGTGCTAAGCCGTGAAACCGTTTTACCCACAAGAAAAACCGCCATCTCCTGCATCGCTGGCCGACACATTCACCACTTGTAGACCCCTATGTATGTATACTGATTCGAAAAATTAAATACGGTTATCTAGGTAATTTTAGGTGGCCTGTGTTCGAATCGGGGTTTTAGAAAGCGGTATTCTATTCGAACATTGCAAGCGCAAGATAAGAAAGCGAAGGACGTTGAGAAACAAAATTGGTTCTCGGTGCATGCATCAAACGTGCCGTAAGCAAAACGAACGACGGTGCGCGAAACATTGGCCGTTTCACACTATACTAGAACGCTTACTTCAAGTACAGTTGTTATGTGCCCACTACGCCGTAATTCTTCCTTTTGCGAATCAGCCAAGGGGCCACTACGCGTCCTTCAGGCAACACACCAACTTACGCAGCTTCTCACTTTGTTGATGCTTTTGTAGCTAATGATGATCAAATATGTCTACATTTTTCTCGATTTTTCGGTCAGGGACAAGATGATAATTTTTCGCTCACAATCTAGGACACCGACGCCGGAATTTCTCCGAAACAAGCTGTTTAACTCTGTCGCGTTAAAATTCGCAATGCCCACGAACTATAGGTGGCGCGCCGTGCTTTTCAAGATGGCGCCAGGAGGAGGGTCAACCCGTTTGTTAGCATAGGAACAGATAGGACGTGCGGACGTACGGACCATGCCACTTTCACCGGATGAAGTCATGAGCTGCGCTGAAATGGATATGAGACTAAAATACTTTCCCAAACCATGGAAAGTGCTAAGTACTCGCCACCTAATTATTTGCTGCGAAGTGAAAGGTTATATTTCAGCTCCGTTACCGTGCATAACGATGCTTTGCGAAATCCTGTGCGTGCTACATAAACCTGTATGAACTAGAATTTAATAATAATAATAATAATATCTGGGGTTTAACGTCCCAAAACCACGATATGATTATGAGAGACGCCGTAGTGGAGGGCTCCGGAAATTTCGGCCACCTGGGGTTCTTTAACGTGCACCTAAATCTAAGTACACGGGCCTCAAACATTTTCGCCTCCATCGAAAATGCAGCCGCCGCGGCCGGGATTCGATCCCGCGACCTGCGGGTCAGCAGTCGAGCGCCATAACCACTAGACCACCGTGGCGGGTGGTCTAGTGGTTATTGACGTATGAATTGACGTATGAGCTGAACGGCACACCGAGGTAGTACGTACCGAGCCTGCCTGACGGATTTGCCGCAGTAGTAGGCCGCCAGCGAGTAGCGCCATCGCTGCCGCGCGTTATGATGGCTTGCAAACATAAAAGTGTTCTGTGATAATGTGATACTACCCCTTCGTCATTACTTGCGCAGCCTGAAACGCGGAGTTACGTCTTCAACGGAACACAAGCATTTAACATGGCATTCAGTAGCGCTTGTGTCGCTTGTGTCACAGCCAAGCTGAGACTCTAGCCGTGTGACTTCACTCGCATGTTGCAGGTTCGATCAGCACGATCGAAACATGTATATCGAAAAGAATGCACACGTATGCTTTTCGCAACGTCGAAGAAGTTCGCCGAGAGGCGTGGATTGTGGCCGTGACTGCACGTTCCATCGCTCTAACCATTTCGCTTCGCTGGTCGAGCTCGAGCGTGTTGGCGGCATGCGGCGCTCCATAATATCCACAATAATTGTGATACATGCAATGCACAAGAGGAACTATGCTTTTATTTTGATCTCGCTCAAGGATAATATACAATAAATACAATCAAAGTGACTTACGAGTTACGAGCGTGAAAGAACATTAACGCACGAGGGCTAGTGAGGTGAAGCTCGCTCGTCGTGAGTTAGCAGCTGGTGGTTCATCGTCGCTATCACTCTCTGTGCTTTCACAGTCTTCTACGTCCAGTGAAAAATCCTCGTCTCAAGATGGTTTCTTTCAACATAACTGCTGAAAGCAATCTGAAGAATTTCCTCCGCCGAACGACTTCGACCACTCCGCGTCACCACGTTTACAAATTAGAGAGACGTCTGGGCGCGGAGAACGTTTTGCTCTCAGACCAGTCAACAAGCAAATCGTTTGCAGTGTGCTGCCACCTATCAACAAACGTACAAAAACAAGCGGCGCAGCGGTGGCTATGAAACCCAACACACTGGCGAAGGACGGCGTGGATAGAAAGCGTTCGCTCCACGAAAGGCGTCGAGCAGACGCGTCCTCGAAGGATTGAAGCGTCGCTCGCGCGATTCGTAACAGCGCTTTGCTGACAAAGGATAGAGGCCCTATTTTAATGTATCGCCACATTGAGATCGCTCAGTTATACATGAGCACATCGCGAGCCCGCGCGACCTCCCTCCCGCGTACAGGGTTATGGGACTCATGCGCTACAAGAAACACTGACCAATTATATATGCAAGTAAAACAGGGTGAGCTTCAACTGAATATGTCAGACGATAACATTTAACTAACCTACGTCGCTACAGAAAGCCTCGCGAAGCTGATAGTATGTGTACACTGTGGGCTAGCATTGAAAGCGCGAGTTGCCACGTATTTTCACGGAAACTTCGCGTCTCGCAAGAACGAATCAGATTTCTCGTGTCACGGAGGGCCCGGTTTGCTCACTGATGCAGGGAACATGCAAAGTCGTAGTGTTCCTTTCTTGCCAACGCGTTAACACAGAGGCTAGCACAGCCGAACAAGGGAGCGACTGCATAGTCCTGCCATTTTGTCGTCTACTAACCCTCCTCGAGAGGACGCTCCTGAATTCCGCTCGGTGGCGCGACAGTCTATGGACATTGCGAATAACATTTGTGATGTGGTGCTGCAACTCATTCGCTATGTTGTCCATGACTGAAAACAGTGACTTTCGCTGGTTAATACCCAATCGGAATACATCGATACCACCTATTACTATTCATAATAAGTTTCTTGGTAAAACTGCTGCATTACTGCCGATTGAAAGCAGCTGTTGCCGAAAGCCTTCTACGCGCACTGACAAAATAATGGACTTTGTTGACTTCCGCTTGTTCATTACTTTTTCACCTATACTGTCTGTTTTCTAATTGCAATGGCAACGTAGCTCCAAAGTGCAACGCGGGAATATTTGTGACCCTAAAGGAGCAGCAACGCTAAATCTCATATGAAAATGCAAAAAAACGCGCATTACACGACCAGCCGGCTCGTCAATCTACTGCGAATGACGACAGCTATACCGTTACTTTGGCTTTCTTTCGGACTGAAGGAAAGCCTTGAAATATGTGTCAGACAACAGGCTAATCAATTTCAGTAAAGCTAATTAAGTGTACTACTTCAAGAAAAAGGTTGTGAGGGTGCAGAACCGGGATCACGCTGGGTGAGCTCAGCCAAAGCAGATATTGGGTGACTCTGAAAAGGGCCTTTTGAGAAATCTCCAATGAAGAGGTGACGCTTCTTCACTTGCAAGTGCTTGCGAGCACAGAACAAGCTGTATGAAAGGCGTCGAAGGTAACCCACCCAATGGGCGAATACATAGTGCGCAGAAGCCTCAGAAAATCACCACTGACGGGGTAGCCGCAGTACGTGAGAGCTGTCTGGAGGTGCCTACCAGGCATACAGGCGCGTTGCTCAAGGTCGAACTCCCTGAACACTCCCGACCAATCCTCAACAGCTTGGCCGGCCATGTCTAGCAGGTCATCGCAGTCAGAGGCCCCCCTGATCGTGCAGCACTCGAGCACAAGCGCTGCCGTCCGTGGCATAATCGGTGGCGTTCTTCGGCGTTGCCCTAAGCGCAGGAGCAGCTCGTCGACGAGGCGAGAATCCATGCTGTTCTGCTTGGTGATCAGTGAGTCGAGTGACAATCGTGCTAGGCGTCGTCTTTTAGGGGCGTAGCTCCTCTTAGTCTAACCTTGTCACGTCTCCGTTGTCCGGCGTATCTCCCGGCAGCCGGCAGTAAACGGCAGTATCTGTCCGGTGGTGGTGGTGTGCGGCGTGACCACCCTTACTGCGCATGCGTATACCCTCTCCACACACCTCCTATCCACTCCCCCTCACCATTCCCCATATCCTCTACCCCTCTCCCATTCCCCTCTCCCATGACCAGTCTTAAAACGGAGGGGGCGTACACACATGAAGGCTCCCTAAAACAATGCGCTGCGACAGTACGCGATATGTATCGCCCTCTCCTCTCCTACGCTTCCCCCTCTTTCTCCTCTTCTACGGTCCCCCCCCCCCTATCTTGCCTCGCGGCGCAGCGGCGCCGACGCAGGCAGCGTCGCGAGGCAGCGTCTTGATTGAAAAAACCGACCGCTCGCGCTGCACAACCGTTCACTGACCACCCCGTATATATAGGCACTGGATTTTGACCTCCAAGGTAGTGCGTGTGTGCGATTTCTCCTGTGCATGATTAAACAATGAAAATTCACAGCGTACATGTAAAATTAAAGTGAGCTGCAAGTCGTCATAACTCTCATCGAACCTTTAGTATAAACGCGCTCGATCTCACGTCGGTGATGATGTACTGGGCAGAATTCACGGAAGATTCACGGTTTACCGATGAACCTCCGCAGCTTCGCCCACTCATCATCACTCACTCCGTGGATATGCTGTGATTTTTTTATACGCCCGTGTTGGCTGTCCCTGACTGGTGTACAATGACCATTGTACACTTAACATTCACCTCACCCCCTTTTCATCTCTCTTGTCCCCCCTTTCACCCTCTCCGCACCAGCTTCTCATACTTTTCTCTGTTTCGTGGAAAGCTAGTTGCTAAAAATCGAGGATTACCTTAACTTTTCTCAAGGTCAGGTTTCACAATTCTACTAACACAATTACTTGGGCCGATAATGCTTAACAGTATAACGGCGAAATTTGCGAAATTATTTATTTTCGAAATTGGAAAAAAACTGCTGATTGGCAATTCTTGGAGAACAAGGATGGATGCATCGTTACCCTACACTGTAAACGAAAATTAGCCGAGATGGGAGCTTTTCCAGCATATGAGCCCCTAAAACCCCCATGCCCCAATCATTTACTCCGTGGTAGCGGGGTGAAGTCGGCACATGTCGTCGTAAAACGCCCCTTGCTTAATGAGGGAGTTTATGAACGACATGACCTTGTTAAACTCCCCACGGAGTTTTAGATCACGTGGTTAGAAACTCCCTATGGGAGGTTTAAAAAGTATTTTTGTCGTGACGTGCGTGTCACGTGGTCAGAAACTCCATATGGGAGTTTTAGAAACCATTTTTGGTCGTGATGTGCGTGCGCGTGTGAATGTGCGTGTGTGTACGGGCATCTGTTTGCAGCGACGATTTTCAGCGAGGATTTGCAACGGCCGGTTGGTTTGTGTAGACGTGTAGGACTATTTTCTCCGCTGAACCGTTCTGGTCAGAGACAAGTTCAACTCGCGCCAGCGTCCGACCGCGAACACATCGAGCTGGCTGTCCTGTGTTTATTCTCCCGTCAAGCGGCAATGCCCATGCACACGAGTGCAAGCCTCCGACACGCCACGGATACCTCGCTTCAACGTGCCGAGTTACGAAGAACTGCGAAGAATAATTTCATCGGTAACAAAAGTAAGCTGTTGCGATCGTCAGCGGGTTGTTTCTGGAGTTTCACCGGCTAAAACTTCGAAGCAGTAAGAAGTAGGCTTCGCTACGTCGTCGGCATCAAGCCGGCCGGCGGCCGGTGTGAGAGCTGCGCCGGCGACGCGCTCGCCCCGACCACCGGCAACGCTTGCTTCTCGGAGTGTCACCGAACCGATGTTTCACCGGCTGCAACTTCTAAGCGGTAAGAAGGCTTCGCTACGTCGTCGGTACCAAGCCGGCGGCGCGTAGCGAACTCGCACAGCCACACCGGTGTCGCCACCGGCCACCGGTGAAGCAAAGAATATGTTTCACAGAAAATAAAAGCTGCTGGAATGAGTAAGTTTAAATTGCCTCTTTGTGCCATGCAACCACCGTTGTCAAACGTATAGCGAGAAAGCGAGCGCCGATACGAGGTAGATTGAACCAACATGCGGCCGCCGCTGCACTGCGAGCAACAGGAACCGCGACTACGAGCCGTCTCGTTCGTTGTAAGTGCATCGCTCCGTAGCTTAACGCGGATAGCGGACACCTGTTTTTTTATTGTGTGTGTAAAATAACGGCGACGAAAACTGCACAGCAGCAAGCATTTTGTGATCGCGCTCCGCCGTTCGTCGTATAGCCGTGCCGTACTCCTGCGAGAGGCCTAGCGACGCCGTCGGCAACAACGCGGTATACGTGGCGTTGAATGTTAGGCGGGTTTATAGTAAAAGACAGGTGTACCTCAGTGGTATCTATAAGCCCACCACAAATATATACGTACGCCATGAATGTTTGGTGCATAATTACGCGGAAAAGGAGTGTCCCATCCGAGCTACATTGGAGGTCAAGATGTGGTGCCTATATATACTCGGTGACCAAAGTTTGGTTGTGAAGCGCGGGTGTCGAGCGGTTGTCAGTGTGAGTGTCGTGTTACTTTGCGAATGTTGTGTGCATGTTTGTGCACGTGTGATCGAGTTTGCGTGTTTCGATGCTAATTTAATTAAAGATTCTTCGGTGCATGGTGCGACAGCGAAAAGCATTTTTTTTTTTCGATGGTTATAAAAATTTACTCCCATACTTACCTGGAAAAGCTCCCCTATGGATGTAAACAAATACTCCCATCAGTCCACCCAAAACCTCCGTCCTTAAGGGGGGTAAATTTTTTACTCCCCTGGACGGGGTATATAAAACCCCCATCGGGGCATGCGCTAGAGGACAAGTCTATTTACTCCTATCTCGGCTTTTTTTTGCTTACAGTGTATGCACATAATTTTTTTGTCAACACGTCAGTCCGCCTTGCGGGAAGGCCTAACAAAAACGATGCAAGTATGTTTCTCGGAGAAACTGCGCCACCACAGCCCTCTGATAAGATGTGCGTTGACTGTTACATAACCAAAGTTGTTGCTACATATATTACCGACATACCCAAGCATTCACTCTTCAAAGCAGCTAAGCGGCGACGATGGCACCTTTCGGTAGGAGATAATTACACATTAAACTTGACATCTAAAGTTTGTGTGTTCGCAGTGTTAGTAGAATATGCGCTGGGACCTTTCGAAACCATAGTGATTTAGAATTTCTTTGTGGGCAACTATGCGGCAAAAGCGAGAGCACTGACTGCGCTCGAGCAGCAGCACAAGTATGCCTGTGAAGGAATGTGAGAGGAGTGTTCAGCAGCGGTTCTGTGTCGATGGCCCTGCCAGGAATGCACGGTCTCAGTTTCATTTCACATCGCTATGGGTCCAAGTAAGCTTTCGCCTTGATGGCCTTGGCATATGCTAAGCATCCCGTGCATTCCATATAACACAATATAAAAGAGAGGCTCCAGAAATATCAGAAGCCCTTCATCTGTAAAAGAAATGGGGGCGAGCACAGCTTGACGTAGGCGTGCCTGACCTAGTGTTTCTTTTCCTTTCGCATTTGTAAACCTTCTGTCTAATGTAAACCGCTGAACGTGTGGTGAATGTTGTGAATAATGCCAGTAGCGGTGCGGTATATTTGAAATTGTATATAGCGCGGTATGTGTGGTCGGGTGATCACTAAAATGAAAAGAGAAGCCGAAAATCGATCTTTTCACGCATTAGTTGTCATGCTGGCTCGTGGTCGTTGCATTCGCTGGCATATGATACGTATCGATGCTTCTCAACAAAATAAATGTTGTAGCATGCAAAGAAACTCTTACGCCACACCATTTTTTCCATGTAATTTGCGCAACTATGCCCTTCACCCAAGCTTGAAGAATATAGGGGCGTGGGAAGGGCGTATTCGTTATAACACACTTTCTAGGAAAACAAGAAAAGATGCCAGATATAATGGCTTGTGAAGGGTGTAATCGTCGTCACTTCACCCTTTTGGGCGTGAAATGGATTACAGTGTAGCGGTGGGCTCCGGGTAATTTCAAGCACATGTTTATTGTTCACTGCTATTTCACAACACGCGGGCCTATTGTATTTCGCTCCCGTCAAAAGGTCGGTATCGCACCCACTTCTTTCGGGTCGACAACCGAGAGCTATAACCACTGTGCCACCGAAGCGCCCATCGTTGCATTGTCAGAGTTGCGTTGTTTGCGGTTCGCAGGTTCGCTAAAAAAAAGACTTCCGTCTCTACCGGGTTCAGCACTGCGTTCTTTATCGTCACAACCATTTCATTATATAACAAATGGCCGGTTGATTTCTCCAGGGTTTTTATGTGATCGTAAAGGTGACGCCAAGAATGTGGCTCCGCAAGTAAGGCAGTTGCATGGCTCACACGTCTGCTGTGTCCGTACTTTGCAAAGTAGTGTTGAGCATGCGCACTCCGAACGGCACAACGACAAATGGTTGCGAAAAGGCGCCGTTCCTTAACTTAAGACCATACGTATGCGCACTAATGCTGCGATATTTGCTCATTTGTCCTTATGTAACGTGTGCATTTGCGAGGGCCTATCAAATCCTGTTATAAAAATTGTCTACAAGGTGTGACAGCACAGATGCCAAGCAAAACCGCTCTTCCTGCAGGTGCAGCACTCGCGCAACTTTTATCTCACCTTTGGGGAAAAAAAGGAGATGCATAAAGAAAAAAATGAACACGTGGTGTGCGAGAGCAGTGCACCGCCTTATGCAGAAACATAGTTGTCCAGTGGTTTGATTACGATCGTTTTTAAGCACACACGTGCAGGACGTGTAGAAGCTGCAACGGAACTTGAGTCTGGCCTAGTTGGTGCTGACTGTTTGGCGCCATAACCGCACACAAAAGACGAGGAAAGAGATCGCTAAGCAGAGGCTCACCTTTTAATATATCTTTACATTGTCTACAGTGTAAGTACACGCCAACATTCGACGAATACGCAGTTTAGTACCGGTTGCGGTGCAAGAAATCTTTAGGTGAGCGAACGACGCGGAAGGAGCGCTTGTTGCGTCGAGGAAGATTATGTTCTCGTTTTCCGCGTGCCGAGAGATGGCGCGTGGAACTGAGGACCGTAGCACACACGCTTTTTTTTTTTCTTCGAGCCTGGTGGCAGACATGTCACCGCCCCGTTACAAAGGGGACGCTCATAGCATCCATCCATCCATCCGTAGCGGCCTGCTGGCAAATTCCGCAAAGCAACTCCAGCATGTGGGCGACGGTTTCCAGATCTGAAAAACCGAGTTACGTCCGACATCGACCACGTGGTACGTCGCGCGAACGGCCCGTTTCTTGGTCGCTCGTCGATGTGCGGTGCATATCCGCGCATATAGGGATTGGCCTTCACAGTCCACGTGATACGTTAGCCATGCAGCGCACGCACTCTTTCTTGTTGTTGTCGTTGCTTTTTGAGTTCGCCTTTGAAAATGTTATATTGGCCACGTTTTTTAGCTCTGCGAAAGAATGGGCGAGTGCTTTGTACCCTTTTCAAACATTGGCAGCAAATCTTGCCAAGAGGAATACGTGCTTTTTACGCCTCCAGCCAACGAGGAAAGGCTTCAAGCATGGAGGCGTGCGATACCACGAAAAGACCGCGTTCTGCAAAGGACAGATCGTGTGTGCGAAAGACGTTTCTTGCACCGTGCTTTTACCTCTGATTTACATAAGCTGTTCAAAAACAATGACCCATACGACCGGGACGCTCCTTTATTAAAGTGAAACCAACATTGGCATACGTTTGTTTAATTCTTGTAGCGAAGTTGGAGATCCGGTGCTGTATTTTGAGTTTCTGAATTATTTTTGATTACTTGGGATTCGTAGATGCGCGGTAAATATAAACAAATGGGGTATTCCTGCATTCCGCTCGTTTCGAAATGCTATCGCCGCAGTAGTCAACGTCTGACAAATTGATGTGATTCGCCTCGGCGACCGTATCAGTTGACTGAAGGTGATAAGAGGGTGGTATTTATTCTAAATACTTCAGGCACCGTTGCATTCGTCGTATTGGCTATATGCACACTGTTTAAGTGGAAGAGCTGCCTCAGTAGGCACAGGTTCTGGCCGCTGTGCACACGGTGACGTTGCATCCGCTTGAACGGGTCGTAGAGCGCATCGATGCGCGCGGTCCTCAAGGGAGCCTATCGGTCGAAGTTGATAGCGCCATTTCTCGAGCTGCTTGCGAAGGAGGACATGGTCCAGCAGCGGGTAGTCCTGGAGTTCGCTCACCTGAAGTGTTTCTTGCAATGTGGCACTGGTATAGAATGAAGAAATCCTGCTGATGATTGAGGCATGGCGTATCGATAATAGTGGTAGCGGGTGCATGAGGCAATTATCGACTAACTTGCATAATGATGAAATCAAATGCCTTAACAGTTATATTTCAGATAGTCCCCCACGCGTTCTTCAGAACCCATAGCGCAGTAAAGAACACGGGACAAGAAAAAAACAAGGACAAGCGCTTGTCCTTGTCTCTTTCTTTTCCCGTGTTCTTTGTTGCGCTTTGTGTTCTCAAGAACGATGAGCAACCAACACGACCAAAAGTTGCCCCCCTACGAGTGGCGGATTGATAGGTCGCCTACTGCACGGGCATGCGCAGATAAGTTTTGTGCCTTCTTTCTTTTCAGCCGTTGTGCGTCTCTACAGTTGTTAGTCGGCGTTTGTGGTATCGTGACTTCTTTATTGTATTCGTGTTTGCACGCCCTGTCTTTTCGGAATGGAAACTTACCAGCTAGCTCAGCTCTCTGTTGTTCTCAGATTTCTTTGAGTTCTTAGTTATCGTGCAGATAATCAGGCCCCCACCCCTAGTACTTCTCATCACTCTTTCCCCAGGTTCTTGAGGATGCACTTTATTCCGTCACCGTTTGCCAATTTTTTTAGCTTGCCTCTGAAATTTCCAGTTGTTCCAAGAATCGCTGAGAAATGTGAAAGCACGAAACGAGTTTTTTCGAGTACACAGAACGAGTACCCTGTAAAAAGTAAAAAAAGGGAGCACAAGTGGCTAAACGCTGATGCGCGCTGCTTTTCCTTCTCGCCCTTTATTCCTTCCAGCGGCTCCTCTATTCTTCTGTGTCTGGGCGAAGGAGCGGAGCGCAATGGGAACCGACCGTCGGCGTTAGTCCGGCTTTTAGCCGCCGGGCGCCGCCACCGTAGTAGACCAGCCGTCGCGTCGTCGCTCGTGGAAACGAATGCCGTGGCTGCATTCGAAGCTGCTATATGGCTCAGTTTTCGGTTGTATTCGCGTTGTTAAAAATACAATGAAAACTTGTAAACTGGAATCATGACGCACTTGTCGTTCTGGGCAACCAGCCCATTTCGAAGGCATGTGTCTTTCGCGGCTATTTG
Source organism: Rhipicephalus sanguineus (assembly GCF_013339695.2). NCBI lineage: Eukaryota > Metazoa > Arthropoda > Arachnida > Ixodida > Ixodidae > Rhipicephalus > Rhipicephalus sanguineus. The sequence goes on from NC_051182.1 coordinate 44,218,743, forward strand.
ATCGAGACGCTCGCGCGTCGTCTGCTAGCCCGATTCCAGAGAGCGCATGGCAGTGATGCGCGGAAAATTGTTTTGTCACCGTTATGTTCACTTGACTCAGAGTCGGTTTTTGACTGTCTGAAAGTCGATTTTCGAAAGCAGCGTTTGCCAAGAGCTAATACTAAAAGTTTGGGCGCTTAAAGTTCCCCGATGCGTGCTACCGTCTACTGGTGTAGTACACTATACGCAAGCCATGAGTTCGTGCGCTAAATAGCATGAAATATCACTAAGCTGCTTCCAGTGACAATGTACATAATGATCGTCGGTTGTTTCGCCGGAAGTGCATGTAGTGTCCATGGGCTCCGATTATTCAGATTCGGGACCTAATGTCAGCGCTGCATGCATGTGGCGGCGATCGCGAGGCAGCCTTGACACTGGTACTAGTACATGCATTGGTTGACTGTTCGGATGCAACACGGTCACGTTTAGGGATACTTGCCATGCTTGGTTCAGTTGTTACCTTGGGCTGCAAACGTGAAGGGTAGTCTGCAAAGACGCTACTGCATCCTTTTTAAGCCGCCGCTTCTTATATTCTCTGAAATCTTCGGGTCGTAAGCGACGGCTACATATTCTAGTGTTGTTTGAAGATGCATTAGGAGACCAATTATCCCGCCTAGTCACTGCAAGCCACCTCTACCGAACACCAGCGGCAGCTGGAATTTGATGGAACGACAGCCGAACAATGTATCAAGGCGAAAGCCTTAGATGCCTCATCAAACGCGAAAACTGACCGTCGGCGGCGTCAGCACGAGTGATGCAAAAAATAATTACGTTATGACGTCACCATATGACGTCACAGATTATAAATTTTTGTGACATTGTCGTGACGTCACATAACGTGACGTCGTCATATTGCATCTTCGCTTGGTCAAAATGGGCCGATCACGGAGGCAGTGCATGCATCCGCTGATGTGCAGAAAGCTTGCACTGCCTCCGATCCTTGAGGCTGTAAGAAAACCACGTTAGGCACCGAACTATCTCGGAGGGAGGCAGGGAATGTTCAATATATTGACTGGAAGAAAAAGAAGGTGGCTTTCGCCTTTCACTCGTCTTAGATGAATCCATACGGGAACCTGTGAGATGTTTTTTCTTTATCAATAAAGGGAAATAAAAAAAGACAATCGTGATTTCTTTCAGTTCCATTTGCAGAATAGAACACAACAGTATGACATACTAAGGCATTGGGGCGGTTGCAATAGCCTGAAATAGAAAATAAAACACCAGTACTATCAAACTCGATTGCAAGTATCGAACCGGCAGCACGGCCTGACAGGCTGCCTGCGGAATACGTACAGCGGGGATGGAAAGACACGCGAACATGCGGCATCTGCATTCTTTGCTGTTTCGCATCTATATTCAAGTGGTTATAGCCTCGATAATTGATGAGAACACGACGTCATCCATGGATCAATAAAAGACCATCTAGCATCTTTTTATTGCCACCACGGTAAGAGCGTGATGAAAACAGCGCGCCGCTATGTTCGCATTTCTTTCCATGCCCTGTACCTGTGGAAGCCTGCAAGAAGCACAAATGCAATTAAACTCGGATGCATGCACGAATTCGTGAGCTTCGGGATACGCGCGGCCGTTCAGCGCCAGCTTTCCGTAGTCTACTTGCACATCGCCACCACGCGGCAGCAGCGAGCGGACGTGGAGCGCGCGCTCGACGGCCCGAAGAGAGCGTTCGCCCAGGCACTGAGAAATAGAGGAGGCGCTGTTCCTTCGTTCGGGAAAAGGTATGCTGCGGGAATGTGTGAAAAGGGAAAGGCGCAAGATACAGGGGGTTAAATAAGAGGGAAGGGTGCGGGCACAAAAAAAAACATGGCTGATTCCTCTGTCATAGGTATCGGTGAAGCCTGTCTTCACAGACGTAGTTGAGCGTTTGCTGTGCATTCTTTCGCACAAAGGGCGAAGGAATGAATGCTAGAGCAACAAATTGTAATGTCAGGCGAAGAACGGCAAGCAGCTCGAAACAAGCAACGCGCTGCTTAAGCAGGAAGGACGCACGGAACGAACACAGGCACGATGATAGCGAACTGTCACATTTGCAACCTATTTCTGCATGAGCACCGCGCTCCTTTTGCAAAAGCGGCCGCTGCAGTGAGCCAAGTGACCTTCCTGCTCTCAACGCAAGACGTACGAACCACCGCGATCACGAGATAAGCGCACGCACGAGCGACCACGCCCTGTAGAGGTGGGCGCTCGTCGTAACGGCGGCGGCTTTTAAAGCGCACTCTTCGAGCCCTTCGCGCCATCTCGCTAGTGATAACGAAACCAAGCTGCAACGCCGATATCTGAGTACCGCCACCGGCAAATGGTGTATATAAATAGCTCGCCGTTAGCATTGCGAAGAATGTGCCGTCCGTGGCCGTATCGTTTCGCGCTGCGCAGCAAGGGGCGTAAGTTCGATTCCCAGTGACGAAACTTTTTTTTTTGCCCACTGTTAATCTCTATATTATACAACGTCATATCCGTGACGGAAATACGTCAGTGGAGCCGTGATGGACCCCTGCATAAGACACTTTTGTGTTTAAAAAAAACCTGTGTGACTCCACAAGCTGCCAGGCGCCTGACAGCTGGGTGCGTGAACACCTAGCTGCCTTGCCGGAAGGTCGCTCCGGCTGCGACGTGTGGAAATTAGTTTACAAATAACAGCGATTGAACACACAACACCCGCACGAATTGTATAACGATGTAATCGTGCATTTCATGTGATGAGTAATTATTTGTCCTATAGAGATATTTCCTGTGTATGGCATGCCATACAGAGTATCTGAATTTGGGCGTGTACATATGAACTTATTTTACCTATTTGAACTTGTTCTCGACTACTTGAGACTCATGTGTGTTCGACTGTAGTATAATTTTGCATACTGTGATCGACGGTATCACATTTTGTGCCTTCTTCTTATTGTTTTTATTGCATATTTCTTCTGCTAAGGAAAAGGAGTAGGCGGTGCCACCATAAAGGCACCATCGTCTTCCATTCATCACTTCAATAAATAAAAAAGTAGTCATGCAGCAGTGTCACTCACCTGATGGCATAAGTGTAAAAAATAGCAGGAGCTTCGCTGACAGCGGATCACGAATACAGCCCATTGATAGACGATTGCAGCGCGCCAAAGCAAAGACCGCAGCATGTACAAAAGCGCGTTTCACTTCATGCGAAAATTAATTACTCTCGTTACCCATTCTTTTACATATAAACAATTTAATGCTTCTCAACGCGCCTTTTTTAGAGACGTTATCGCATAAAAATAAACGCTACCGTCATCTGTACAGCGCGTTTACTTTAAATACATGTTTTTTTTTTTTTTCACGATAGCATTTCTGTAAAGAAAAATAACGGATATTCTCTGTACGGCCATATAAAATTTGTGTGTAAATATTTGTAATGTTACATATACTTTTTACAGTGCTATAGCGCATGAAACTGAACTGAGTGACCGCGGCTTGTTCGAAAATTTGTTAACTATAGCAAACCTTCAATCTTGTGCGGAGAGACCGGTGGACCCATTGTAATAAGCTACGTATATTTTAAGCAGAAAGTTGTGAGGGTAACACGGACAGTGATCACGGAGGGATAGCTCAGCCAATGCAGAAATTGGGTGGCCCTGAAAAGGGCCTTTTCGGAAGCGCTACACCGGAGCGGTGAGAAATCCTCACTTCTCAAAGCTTCCGATGAGCGCGCACGCCTGGAGGAACTCGTCGTAGGACACGCAGGCGAAGTGGGTGTATGTAGCACGCAGGCGTCTCAACAATCTTCCTCGAACAGAGAATCCGCAGGTTCGGAGAGCTGCGTGCAAGTCGCTGCCGCACATCCAGCCGACATCCTGATGGTCATACTGAAGAAAGACGGCGGCCCAGTGTTCGACGGTTTCGCAGGCGATGTCGAGCAGCTCTGAGCAGCCACGGCAACCCCGCGTGATGAAGCACTGCAGTAAAAATGCCGCAGTCAATGGCATAATCGTTGGCTTCTGGAAAAGGCCGAGCCGGAGGAGAAGACGGAGAAGACGGAGTTAGCAAGTCTTGTGTCAGTCGGGCACCTCGTCGCCTTTTTATACGCCCGACCCGAATGTGCGAACACGTCCCACAATGACCTTTGTACTCTTAACTCCCTGTCCCTCTTTTTCTTTAGTTACCAGCTTTCGCCCTCTCCCCACCTGCGTCCCAGCGTCTTCCTCTCTTTTCAGCAAATTATCGCCCTTCGTTTTTGCAGCCTTTTTCCAAACAACCTTATTTCCCACAAGAAGTATAAGGCATGTACAAGACCCGTTGAGGAAGGCTGGATAAGAGCTCCGTGTACGACAGCCTCTCTAGCCCCTTCAACCGCACGCAACATGATAGCAATCACGACAGTTAGTAAATTGGAAGAATACCAGAGAGCAGTAATTTGATGTTTTCAACACTGTACACCGTGCGAAACAACAGGATTACTAAATGGCACCATTTTCCAGACACGCTCAAGCGCCGCCATCTTTGACTGATAACGTTGCAGTTTTGTATCCGTATCGAATAAACAAACAGTGCTACGGTGAACTCGCATGCGCGAAAACAATTGGGCCGGTACATTCAACGTTTCATGACCATGATCATTTCATATTACGACATAGAAAACAGGCAGAACAATCGCTTATCAGTCCAAGATGGCGGCGCCCATGAATCGAAAATAAAATCGTTTATAGAGCTATGAATACAGCGCGACATCAACCCCTCGAAGTGTTGACAACTTTGCTACCGTTGTGGTACTGCAGAACATGTTCCATTATTTGTAAAGGCCGCTCGGTGGTAAAAAAAATGCAAGACGCTAAGACATGCACTTCGGTATTTACAGACTTGTATCGTTGCGTGGCTGACGTTGACTCGTTACGAGACCAGCTTTACGTGATCTTAAGATATCCTTTTATGGTAGCGTCCTGGTCTCACTACAAAGAGATGCTTCTACTACGAAGTGAAGTCTGGTACCACGACGCTTCAATTGTCCGCTCAAGTAATAGAAAATAAATAGCAGTAATAATGCAAATCTGTAATCTAACGAGAATCATGAAACTGAGTATCCGCTAGGTATTAAATAGCAGTAATAATGCAAATCTGTAATCTAACGAGAATCATGAAACTGAGTATCCGCTAGGTATCATGTGCAGAGAGGAATAAACATTTTACGGCACGGCAGTGACGAGAGGATCGCCATGTTTTTGGGGTCACAGCGTGGCGAGATGAGCGAACTGAGAGATGCCTCATGTGGCAAGCTCGCAAGTTTTCCCGAAGAAGTTTGGAATCCAGGCCCCCGTGATCGTCTACCGGCGCGTGTCGGACACCGTAGGAGGCCCAAGTACCCCAGTTTCGATTTCACCGATCTCCGCTGGAGGAGCTGTACGGACAAATACGCCTGTATTTTGTGCTCGCCTCAGTGGCGACCTTCAGCGTTTTGTTTGTCTTAAAGCCAAAACGGCGCTACCGGCGTGTGCGTCGACGTTATCCAGTTCTTTAAAACATTAGGTGATCACGTTTAATCGATTACAGTCAATGAAAGTAAACGGTAATACAATATCACGAGATTGGATCTTGCATTTCGTGCTTGAGCGGAAGTTTCTTCTCCACCATTTTCCGCGCTTCTTTCGTGGCCGACCCTCTCTCACTGGTTTTTTACACTTTCAGTGAAACAAAAAGCCACCAGAATTTTTATTTTCATCAACGGTATGTCCGTTATAGTGGCTTGAGGCTAGGAAAGACGCTTCCTTCTGCAACCAATAAGTAAGCACCGGGCGCCTTTGCCGGCGTGAAGGTGAACTTATTTACCTGAAAAAAAGGGGACCTTTAAGCATCGGCTTTAAAGGAGCACTGACACAAAATTTCGAAGGCGGGATAACCCGTGTGATGGATTTATGTGGACACACACGCATCATCTACAAAATATCAACGGATGATAATGCCTAGAACATATTTAAAATCATGTTTAAAGTGCGCGTCGCCCTTTAAACGTGATTTTAAAGGAAACGCGCCCTCGGTGCCCTAGTAAACAACCAACGGCCACCTGCGTCACTAGTTTGTGTTGGCTGCCACGATTGTTGCGGGCGCTCTCTTCCACTGACTCCTAGCAGACCTTTTCAGCGGAAAGAAGGGGAGACTTGCACGGGAGTGCAAAGGCTGATGTCCTCGCCTCGGCAGTGCGTCTTGAGGGGGGGGTCACGCATATTTATAACGCATCAGAGGGCATTGTAGCAGCACCAGGAAGCCTTCGTTGAAAAGAGTTGTCGACGCGGTGCTAATGTGCACGCCGTTCTGTGTGCTCACGTAGCCAGCTATGCTTACACAGCTCTGGGTTCTGCCTCCCTCGGCGCTCTCTGAAACCGAAACTGCGACTGCGCGCTATAAAACCGTCTCCAAATAATTAACGGTTGCGCACTCGAGCAAACGAGCTTTCCAGCCGTGATAAGTGGGTCGTTAACTACTTATCGCAACAGCAAAAACAAGATGCAAACTTTCGGTGTCAGTGACCCTTTAAAGGGGTACTGAGACAAAATTTCGCGGCCGACATAGCCTGCTGGATCAATTCCCGTGTATACGTGCGTGTACCATTTGCGAAATATCAAAAGCGAATAAAGCTTGGGAGGTATTTTATATGAATTTTGAAATTCACGAGCGCGATCCAGCATTACAGGCCGCACCTGGTGCATTGACACCCTCGGAGGTGACCCGAGGTGACCCCCCTACTTCCCCTACGTAACCGTTGCAGCCGGTACAAGTTATGATGACGTCGTAGCCTCCATTTCTGTTTTGACGCGCTTCCCGACGAATCGCTCCTCGCCAGCGGGTCAAACCTGAAGTGATTCGCCACGTCAAAAATTCCTTCCATCCCCGCCGCAAGAAAATCGTCGCCAACAGACGACGATGAACCCGACGACGACAGACCGCGGGAAATGCGTCACCGTTCTGTGTGCTCACGTGACCGAGCGTTTCACTCGCTAGGGGGTGATAGTTGCACCCGGCGGCTTGTCGTTTTTGGAGCTCTGTCATACCAAAACTGAGGCTGTGTCGGTAATGAGGAGCTTGTAATTAATTATCTGTCGCGCGCTGCAGCAAACGATGTGCCGTGTTATGACTAACAGGCCTCCAGCAACACATTGCCGCAAAAAAATGCGGGGCAAAAATTTTTGTGTCAGGACTCCTTCAAAGGGCCCCTAAACCCCCTCCGACATTTTCACAAACATTTCAAGTAAACAAGCGCATCGCGTGCAGAATGCCGTCGCGATCAACGATGCCACACGCCGCAGCGCTACAGGTCGCGGGCGCGCCACAATTTCGAAAAAACAATAGCTTCTCCTTTCCGGTCCCCGCCATTACCGCCACTGACATGCGTGACATCATCAGTGAAACTATGACGTTATCAGTTTCGATGCTTGCGATTGGCCTAACGACAACCGACGACTTCCGGTTACTCTGCAAACAGCTGTTCGTGCCCACCTTGCTGTTCTTGGTCGTGTTGCCGCTTGCGAATCGAAATCGGCGGCCCGTAAAGGGCGAGACAGACGGTGCGATTTTTCATGCGATTCGACGTCCGAAACGGCGGAGGGGAAACCGGAATGGTGACCTTTCATAGCATCGTACAGCCACCATTCCCTCTCCCCCACCGCCGCGTCGGCCGTCGGATCGCATGGAAAATCGGACCGTCTGTCCCCCGCTTAAGGGCCCGCTCACGCTAGCGGCAAGCCTGCCGCAACGGCGCGGTGCCGCAGAACGTCGGCCGTCGCCGCACGCGACAGCAGTCCAACTTGCACGGCAAGCTACGCCGGCAAGCCTCCGAGAAACATGGCCGTAGTGCCAAAAGCCGTTGTCGTCCACCTCGAGTCTATCAAGTGGCAGCCGTGTGCTCTGTAGCGTGTAAGCTCCGAACTGATGCTTCCATTTGCTTTAGATTCATGTTCTTAAGCTTCGACAGCAAAGTATTCATACCGATTCAGCCCCGTTTTGGAGAGCCATACTCAAATAATTGATGCTGTAGGCTTAGCGAGTCGAGAAGGGCGCTTCCGAATGCTCGGAGGACATAGATAACGCGTTTTTTAGTTTTTTCTAATCCTCCATAGCTGGCGCCACTTGACCTGGCGCCAGCTTGGGGACATTTTATTTGGTTTTACGCGACGCTTTCTTTAATGCCGGACAGACAAACTCAACCGCCAAGTCGCTAGCGTAATTACACATCCACGCCTTGTGGTTTGATGAGCTCCGCGAACTCATCTCGAGCCGAGGTGGTCTGGCACGGCGTGTCCCCGTACGGGTCCCATCACGTTGGCGATCCTTTGAAGGCGTGCGCGCAACACAGGGTCCATACCGGCACGATTCGTAGGGGCACGGGCCGGCACGGAAGCAACAGCGGTTAGTCAACGAACAGTGCACCCAGATACCACACAGGGTTGACGGCGAGCTGGAGCGTCGGAGTCGCCGGTGTCGCAGCAACCGGAAGTAGACGCTGTCTCGAACAGCGCGTCAGCGGTGACGTATGCCACGCGAGATGAGGAGGGGCATTCAGCGAGGAGGGCAAAGCGGTTTTGGAAGAGGGTAACGTAGGAAAGAGAGAAAGAAGCGATCGTCGCGTTTCGATCATCAAACGCGTGTAACTCCGCTATTACGGCACCGTTTCGAAAAATTCTCACGGCTACGTGTTCGTTGTAAACTCGAGCACAACTTTCTCACCTCAACTAAATTTCGACCGCTGGGTGGTTTAGGGGCCCTTTAAGAGTTGAAAGTTGAAAGCGGTATGAACTCGCACGCACACACACTATCGCCTTGCCATTCTATAGGTTGCCTTGGCTTCTCGGTGGACAAGTCGTCATATCTTTATTTGCATCTACCTCAAATTTTCGCTCACAACCAAAGACGCCGCTGCCGACACAAGAATTTCTGTGAAACGACCTATTTAAGGCTCTCGCCTTAAAGGAGCCGAGAACTGTCCAGAACATGAAACGAGCAGACTCCACTGATGGAAACATGTCCCTTCGCATTGACTCAAACCAACCCTGTTTTTTTTTTTTTCGTGAGAGACGGATTTATCTTTTTATTTCTTAATTGAAAGTCGCGAAAAGTGACCTGCGGCCCCTCTGTGGGAAAAACATAAACGATCCAATGAACCCGGCCACGTGACCATTGATTGCTGTGTGCGGTCGACGATATTTTTGTTAGTATTGAAATACTGTTCGTTTATATTAAAAGGTATTACTCCATAAAAATGTACATATAGGCCTGCGTTAGTAGTACGCATAATGTGGCGCTGCCTACGCGTGACGTAATGATCACATGCTCGTCAGCGCGTCTTGAGCTACTCTTCAGCGTGCTCATGCAACCGTGCACGCAGTTTACAGGTCGCTAAGATTTTGGAGCGACCTAGTTTGGCTACCTATACTTCGTCTCAGAAATGACGCGCGCTGCTACTCGGCGCGGCCGCGCATATGCGTAGTGGCGTTTTCGATGACTTGGCTTGGCTCGTGCATCGAGAGAGTAACGTCACCGGGACAAGCCACCCATGACACAGGGGCAGGCAAACTTGGACGCATGCGCACAACGCGGTGCAAATACAGGGAAGGTGTATAATGCTTCATCATCTCATTGTAACAGCTTATTATTTTCAAAAATAGTTGAAAGCTATAAATAAAGGTGATTAAGCATAGTTACAGGAACTCCTGCGAATGCAGAACAGCAATAGCTTTCACAAATCGCGAGAACGGCTGGCGGCATCGCTATCAATTCTCAGCGTTGCTAGTGGAAAGCTACGTCCGTGTTTAGAGCCTTTCAGATCGAAAAATACTGCTTGTAAAATAACCACGTTCTTTTGGGATTAACTACTGCAGCTACAAGCACTGCAAAGGTGGATGTTTCTGTCGCTCCATAAAGAAATGGGTCGAGAAAAATCAGTTGTCGGTCCATTTAAAAGCGGAAAGGAGAGCCCACCTTGACGAGGAATGAGTGCCCGAAAAGGGAACACTAGGCCGCCGCACCTTTTTACGCGCTAGAAATAAGGTGTACCCCCCCCCCCCCCCCGAGGTAATGGTGAAGTACGTGTTTTTACCAAAAATGAATAATAAAAATAGGTGTTTTTCTCAAAAAGTCAAGGTTTTCAGGAAGTGGGCCCCTCTCCTCGAAAAAAATTCCTGGCTACGGGCCTGCCATAAGCCATATTCGCTACGGTGATCTGGATAAATTCAAGGAGCCCATGCTGTGGAAAGAGGGGCAGGGGAGAGGATAATTGAAAGCATGGGACGTTACACCCCAGCAATTATATTAAAGCAGTGTGCTGTTGACAGGAGTGTTCAAAAGGGAGATAAAAAAACGAAGCATTTTGGGGGAAAATGACGCAGCCGCACGAGTCGGGGGAATTTGCCCCGATCATTTTAGAACGGCGTGTAACAGCGCACTAAAGTAGCAAAAAAAAGGGACAGACTAGACAAAGAGCGCTCAATTCTAATTGTCAGTACTCAGTGCATATTCGGCTCTGCCTTTTTTTTTTCTTTTTTTTTTCTGCGTTCGTGTCCTGCGTTATACGCCGCCGTGAACCAAACGGAACTCTCCGAAGTTTCTACTCCTCCGGCCACCTTTCTTAGAACTTGGATGCCGTCTATACGCCTTGTGCACCGCCTATAGAGGCGCCACTGATAGCCACCTAGCGGGCGCCGCCGACAGTACGTGCGGGAAGCCGAGCAGACGACAGCGCTTTGCACAGCTTTGCTATGAGGGGATGAATGAAGTTCGCGGCTGCTATTTCCCCTTCGTGCGTGCGCCAGACAACTAATTCTGCACTGGCAGCTGCAGGAAAGGCGCGGGCCTCTGCGAAAGTGGACTTGTGCACGATGTTTGTCACGAACGAGCGCTCAACTAAGCGCACGTCGCCGATTTCGAATGACGGCATGAAAGCCTGGCGCCCTCGGTTCGTGCGCGACAGAGCGCGCGCATCGAAAAAACAAGTATAAAAAGGCACCGGGAGCGCGCCCGCGGGCCTCTTACCCTCTCCGCAGAAGACGCCACCGACACAGCCAACGAACGCGAAAGATCGGGATAATCGAGAAAGCAAAGCCGAGCCAGCGGCGCCGTCTGATTCCGCAGACGAATCGGTGAGAGGATCTCGCCCTTTCCCTAGCTTTCGCTGTGCTATGCACAGACGAATCATACGCACCTTCCCGAACCCAGGCGCGAGCCGATACAGGCAATGCAAGCGCAGCAAGCGTGCGGGGTCAGAGATAGTAAGTGAGGAGTTAGTCGGCGAAGAAGTTATGTTGTTCTAGTGATAGAATCGTTCGCTCGACCGCAGAAGACGTGTTGTTTGATGATCTAGTGCTGTGAGTTAAGTATCAAGAGATGACAGTGACAAGTTTTGAAGAGGGTCGCCGAGAAGACATGTGATGACCGACTGCGGAGGAGAACGAACGTCCGCGTGGAGTGAATCGTCATGCCGGTGAATATCAAAGGTGCGTCGCGCAGACCAGCGTAACAAGACCCAGCTGCGAGGTACAGCTCGTGGTGAACACCCGCTTTGTTTTGTTTACAAAGGTGACGTCTCAATCACTTCTTGTTGTTTCTGAAGTCAACCATTGCTGCATTTCTGTTTCTGTAAATAATAAATATAGAACTTAGTTTGTAATAGCGCGGTACATGTACCGCGCTAGTACAAGCTAAGTTCATGGATGACCAACTCGCCCGAGTTGGTCATCCACTCGCCCGAATTACAACACTTCTGAAATATAGAACGTTTGAGCGAAGTGCCCTGCACAGCGGTCGAACCGAACCAACGCATGCTCATGCAGGCTCATAACTTTGGTCGTCTACCAGTGTCAACATGATCGAGCGCATCCAGCGAGCACCGATATGGCAGAACGAAAGCATTAGAACGAGAAGCGACGTGTTAACCCGCACAATGACGAAGCGGCTCGTCTTTGCCAACGAACAGCGGCGATCCATTGCTTCCGTCGCTCTTGCTCAGGAGGCCTTGCGGTAAGTGAGTAAAACCGTGTTCCGGGCGCGTTTTTGTAGGTGTTTGAGCACTCCACTCCACAGCAATTGTTATTGGACATCCCTTGAAGTTTCGGCCACCACACATACGAAGAACGTTGCTTATTTCACTACGGAAACGTGAACAACGCGGAAACACGTACATGTACAACTACGTAGGAAACCACGGCGGCCGTCTGCTTGCTCTCCCGAGAGCAATGATTCAGTTCGCCGCCTATGGTGCTTCCGTCGGCGTGCACTAGGCGTATATTTCTCCTTAACCCGTCAATGGCGATAAAATGCTTGTAGAATTTCTTTACAAATAGGTTTCAACCGGACTGTTTGCCAGCTCAATAATATAGAAAGCGTCGCAACAAAAGAGGTAAAGTAAAACTTGGTGTGTGCAACGCATTTTAAGTTCCCAGGATAATATGACTCACCAGTCATTCAGTGTGTTCTTATCTCCATGAGGACTCACAGCGAAGATAAAAAGGTACAGCACGCCCATTTGTTTTTTTTTTTCCTTTTTTTTCGCTACTGCTAGGCTTACAAGAAACTTTTTACACCTCAGAAGGTATACTTTGCAAATTTACTTCCGAAAATCCCGTATTTGATGCAAAAATAAAATTATGGCAACACCACGAACAGAAATTATTTACATTGAAATGATTCCATGAATGACACATTCATGTGGCTTATCTTTGTGAGGAATGTAAATGAATACTTGAGGCCAGCATTTCGTCAAATGACTAACCCATGTTTACAACACGTATGTTTTGTTCTAAAGTACGTAGTCCCTATAAAAAAACGTAGAATAAATGACGTTCTTCTATATTTTCTTGACTGTGAGCAAGGTTTCCCTGATCGCGCCTTAATGTCTGCACTCTAACCGGGATTGCTGTCGCTTCGAGTTCGTTTTTTCTTTTCAAATTAAAGCTCCGATTCACACTATCCTAGCCGCTGATCCCAGTGACAATTAAGTGAGACATCGCACTTATAATTTTGGCATCCGTTCTTCGGAATAGCTGTAGCGTTAAGACTTCGGGAATGCTGTTGGATTTTTTTGCTTTTATTAAAATTTCATCGATGCCGAAAATATTTGAGCAGAAATTCTAATCCAACACTGCCGGGATGCATATCGTATTCATTATAACGCACGTTAGTGTTCACGACGTCCATGTATTTGTATTTGATTTCCCCCAATGCTTTGTTTGACTGAAGTTTAGTCTCTCTAAGCTTGCAATGCTGAAGCCGTCGACAGAGAGGTGAAAGCGTTGGTTATGCAGAAACAGCGCTTCCGGAATTCACTTGTTGCTTTATTTCTCGAGTTATCCTTATAACCCAATCTAAACGATAGCATCTCGGAAACGCACACGTACCAGGGGCTGACACTCAATTACACGAGTACATCACGTGACATCTAGAACTACGCGTGAAGGTAAAAAAAGACGAAACAAGCAGGCTTGCTTGTCCCTTGAACACATAAGGGGGTTGCGCGAAAAAATACGGAAGAGGAGTACACAGGACGGGCGCAAACTTCAACTGTGCGTTTATTCCAGTTTGCAGTTTGTGCGCATGCCTTTGCTGATCATTGTTTGATTTGTTTTCACTATCAACTGTTTGTATGGCGTTTTCACTGCAGTTCTTTTATACGTACGGTATCCTTTCTTGTTGCTTTTTTGTTCATTTTTGTTGTGATTTAGGAGCACGTGTCAGGCTGATGTCTATTCATACTGTGCTGCTTTGCCTTCCCTTTCACATTTGAAGTTTGCGCGCGTCCTGTGTACTCGTCTTGGTCCATGTTTTTTCGCGCAACCCAATTATGTGTTCAAGATTGCACCAAATAGACGAAAAAAACCTTTATGGCTTGTCCTTTCTTTTTTTTATGCTCATGGTAGAGATAACGGCTGCCCCCTGCCTCCCGCAGCTCCCCGAATTTCTTATGATTGAATACACAGATTCTTGTGGTCATAATAACCCCTCTCACTTTTCATAAGTTTTTAGCAGGGCTACGAAATTTTAGGTAGTTCCCGGACACAGGGTGGGAGGAAGTGAGGGTGACAAGCAGTTGACGTTCGTAGCTTTTTCTTCTCGTCCTCTTTCCTTTTTTTGTTCGGGCAAAATATTTTGCTGTGGAATGTGCGAAAAGTTTGAGGGGAAAGGGTGAGATGGGAGTCTGTGGAGAGTGGATAGAATACCCGTGGGAGTGGCTGCTCTTGTAGGCCATCTTTCTAAAACTTGGATGCCATCTCTCCCTCTGTTAATCCGTCAATGACAATAAAATGCTTGTAGACTTCTATTTAGAGAGGCTTTGCAACCGGGCAGTCTGGCAGTTCAATAACGTACAAAGCATCGCAAAAAAAAGGGGGGGGGGGGAGCGGGAAGGTTCTGTTGTGTGAAACACATTCTAATCTTTAAGGATAGTTTGAGTTACCAGCCATTCAGTAAAAAAACGGCAGTAAGTGGAAGATGGAAGCTTGCGATGAAAAAATCCGTAAACAGGATTGTCAACATTGTCAAATTGTCAACATTGGCTAAGAAAAGATTACTTAGCACAGGTGCTATAGCCGACCCGATACACACCCTTGCTTTTGCAAGTGCGCTTGTCCATCCCAAATTATGTAGGTAGAATTTAAATATAAAGATAAAAGCTCTAAAAATCCACTAACATGAATCCCAGTGTCATTTTCAAAAATTTACACACCCATACTCGTCAATTGCCGCCTCAACGCTACGCAGTAAACCATCCTGGGGAAGTGAATAATATAAGTCTTTCACATCAATAGAAAACGCACTGATGTTGCCCACAGCCTGGTTCTCTAAAAAACATACAACCTCTTCGGAATTCTTAAGGGCAAAAGGATCATTTCATGGTAACTTGTTTAACATTTCCTTTAAGAACAATGACACCACCTTTTGCCAAGAATCGCTTTCAGAAGTAATGACCCTTAATGGCCAATTAATTTTGTGTGTTTTGGCGTTGAAGAACACGTTCAAGTGCTCACTTTTGCTACTACTGATAGCTTTAGCTAAATCAGTAGGGTTTATAGAACTGCACAACTTTTTCCCTTCCATTTTCAGCTTTTTCAGTGACACTTCAGGATGCTCATCAAAAACTGCCGACATGGCCTGATTAGCCTTTTCTTTGAAAGTACTGTGAGTAGGCACACAAAATCCACCTTCTTTATCTGCTGCGAGTACGCACAGAGAATTTTCTACCAAAAACGAAGCAACACTCCTACACTCAGACCAGATTTTAAGCTATTGCAACGATTCAGCACATCTACACCCTCAGCTACACAACGTTCTTTTTCACTGTCCGGAGCCTGCTGAGCAATATCACGTACCATGGCCAGTAGTTCCGGTGAGGATTTCTTTGGTTGCACTGCAAACTTGGGACCCAGCGAGAGGACTTGCTCGACGTTGGAGGGTAATTCCACGTCAGGCATTGTGTGCACTTTACGAGGAAATACTCCCTGGTGCTGTTTCTCTTGCTGCGAATTTCTCAGCTGTATCAGCTGATGCCTCCAAATGAATTCAGTAGTCTGGTCTGCAAGACGCAGGCACTCTCCCAGCTGCCTCGTGCCGGTTGACGTACTTGTTGACTGTTGAAAGTGCGCCCAAGGTAGACCCTGTGAAAGCGAGCCTGACGGTGCCATTCACTTCGAAGAATCTTCATTACCCGGAGGAGTAAGTAAGGAGTGTTGCTTCGTTTTTGGTAGAACATTCTCTGTGCGTACTCGCAGCAGATAAAGAAGGTGGATTTTGTGTGCTTACTCACAGTACTTTCAAAGAAGAGGCTAATCAGGCCATTTCGGCAGTTTTTGATGAGCATCCTGAAGTGTCACTGAAAAAGCTGAAAATGGAAGGGAAAAAGTTGTGCAGTTCTGTGAACCTTACTGATTTAGCTAAAGCTATCAGTAGTAGCAAAAGTGAGCACTTGAGCGTGTTCTTCAACGCCAAAACACACAAAATAATTGGCCATTAAGGGTCATTATTTCTGAAAGCGATTGTTGGCAAAAGGTGGTGTCATTGTTCTTAAAGGAAATGTTAAACAAGTTGCCATGCAATGACCCTTTTGCCCTTAAGAATTCCGAAGTGGTTGTATGTTTTTTAGAGAACCAGGCTGTGGGCAACATCAGTGCGTTTTCTATTGATGTGAAAGATTAATATTATTCACTTCCCCAGGATGGTTTACTGCGTAGCGTTGAGGCGGCAATTGACGAGTACGGGTGTGTAAATTTTCAAAATGACACTGGGATTCATGTTAGTGGATTTTTAGAGCTTTTATCCTTATATTCAAAATCTACCTACATAATTTGGGATGGACAAGCGCACTTGCAAAAGCAAGGAGTGTGCATCGGGTCGGCTATAGCACCTGTGCTAAATGGGCATGGTCGAGCAGCAGCTATGCAGTCGACTAAGAACCCGTTTTTTCTTCTACTCCAGTTGCTGACGATGCTGGCTTCCGCCCCCTGCCAAGAAGCTCAAACGGACGGCTTTCACCTACCTTCGAAGGGCGCTTCCAACTGGAACGACACGCCGAGGTTCTCCTCGTGGTGCCTCACGTCACGGGAGCAAGTTGTTCAGGGCGGACCGCCAACGCTTCTGCAGTCTTCTTCTTCGGCTTGGAATCATGCATGGCAGTGCCCCGTGTTTGACAGCACAGCAAGCCTGCCTGTTGTCACTCCGATAATCTCCGAATTCTCATCAGCATCGTCATCACACAGCCACAAGTTTATAAGCGGCCGTCATCCCCCGCGCGACTTCAGTGGGCATGGTCGAGCAGCAGCTATGCAGTCGACTAAGAACCCGTTTTTTCTTCTACTCCAGGTTGGTAAATTTCATTCATGCCACTCTAAAAAGTCAAACAACCTGTGTCTGCTGCTTGTACCATGCCCAAGTGTACTTTACTGATGTATTTGCGAATGTTTTCATGTTGTGAAACTATTGCTTTTGAGTGGTGACGTCGAATCCAATCCAGGTCACAATAATTCTTCTAGTCTTCCTGATGAGCTGGCTAAAGTTAAAAAAAGTTCTTGATGAAGTGAAGTCCAGTCAGGCGATTTTGGAGCAAACTGTGTCAGATATTAACTCAAGATTGGTTGCTGTAGAAGCTCACGCAAATTCCTTGGACAAAATGCCTCCAACTAACCTGCAGCAAACTATAACTGATGCTGTTCGTGGGGCGAACGCTGAATTACGTTCACGCCTAGATGATTTCGAGGATAGGTCACGGCGAGAAAACCTTCTATTCTTTGGAATACCTGATGCTGCAGCCGAAACATGGTCGCAGTCCGAAGATAAGGTTCGCGAGATTGTGTCCACTCTAGGTCTCCAACTGCCGACCGATGCCATTTCACGTGCGTACAGGCTTGGTTCATACGCAAATAAGAAGTGCCGTCCTGTAATTGTAAAGCTTTCTACTTTTAAGATTAAGGAAAGTATTATGGCAAACAGGGCCAAATTAAAAGGTACCGGTGTCAGCTTAAGTGAAGATTTTTGCAAAGAAACTAGGAACACGCGTAAAAAATTGTACGAGTACGGAAAGTCGACTGGTCAACAGTTTGCAGTGCGTTACAACAAGTTATTTATTAACAAAAAATGCTTCGTTTATTGCAGCCAGACCGACAGCGTTTGTGAACTTACCCGTGAATTTGCTTCTTCACTTTCGCCTTCAGGTACCACTATTCCTAGCAGTGTTCTTTCCTCTTCCTAGCAATCCCAACCTACTCAACGTGCCGCAGCACTTGAACCAGTTTCAGTCTTGTTTACAAATATTAGAAGCGTGCTAAGCAAACGTGACGAGTTATCTTCTCTAATTGATGACTGTTCTGCGGACATAGTAGTGTTAACAGAAACTTGGTTGTCAAGTAAAATTCGCAACACTGAGGTTTTACATTGCAAAAACGCCTACAATTTTTACAGATCAGATCGAATAACAAGAACAGGGGGCGGTGTTCTCATCGCGATATCAGATAAATTTTCCTCTCATATTGTTTCTATATGTTCGCCACTAGAAATCGTATGCGCGTGCGTTCGCTTTACGTATCAGGAAGTGATTTTGTGTGTTTGCTAGCGTCCACCTCACTGCCCCTCAGACTTTTGCGAAAACTTCCATGACTGTTTGCACGCAGTTTCTGTCAGATACCCAAATTCTCAAATATTTGTCATGGGTGATTTTAATTTCCCAGAAGTTACTTGGAGCAGTGAGGATGGAACGGCTAGCTGTCTTTCAGCGGAAGGTAATCGCTTTCTAAATATATGCAGTGATTTTAATTTAACCCAAGTAATCCATGAACCCACGCGCATCACAGCATTTTCTTCCAATATACTTGATTTGGTTTTCACAACTAATCCTTCGGTCATTTCATCGATTCATTACCTACCCGGGCTTAGTGATCATCGCATTGTACACTTCACCTGAGCAATGCAAGCACAGCGTTCTATGCACACAACTAAAGTTATAAAAGATTATGCGAAAGCTGATTATGCATCTATATGTACCGAGTTAGAAGTTTTCACTGAAAAATACATTGCATGTGCTGCTGATAACACTGTAGAGGAGAACTGGGTATCGTTCAAAAATAAGTTTAATTCGCTTATAGATTGTTATGTTCCTTTGCGAACTGTTCGAACGGTGTTTCGCTCTCCGTGGTTCACATCAGCACTTCTTCGCTTACGTAATAAAAAAAAGGCGACTTTACCGCAGCGCTTCATCATCTGATACCACGGAGAGATGGGCGGCTTATCACAGCGCAACATTAGAGTACAAAAAAGCTTATGCAGTTGCTAAACATAGTTTCTTTAGCGATACCCTTCCTTCTTTTTTACAGTCTAACCCTCGTAAGTTTTGGTGTATTGTAAATGGTCCGAAAAATAAGAACATTGATCTTTGTGACGAACTTGGTTTGGCGATTTCAAGTGACAGGTGCTGCGAAGCTTTGCACGACGTATTTAAAAACTCATTTTCTGTTGACATCTCCAATCATTTACCAATTGAAGCCGATCCTGGATATCCCCGAATGGAACCAATCATCATTGATCAATTGGGGCTTTTTCACCTCATACTAAAATTGAAAGCCTCAGCACCTGGCATAGATGGAATAGCTCCCCAATTTCTCAAACAAACTGCCATTTACTGTTCAGTCATTTTTTCACAGCTCTTTTCACAGTCATTGCAAAATGCCTCATTGCCCAGTGACTGGAAGGCGGGGAAGGTGGTTCCTGTGCCTAAATCAGGTGACTCATCTAATCCTTCTAATTACAGGCCCATCACTTTGACTAGTATTCCATGTAAGCTTCTCGAACACATAATCTATTCTAACCTAATTATATTTCTCGAAGAAAATAACTTCTTTCATAACAGTCAGCATGGTTTTAGGAAACACTACTCATGTGAAACCCAACTACTTCTCTTCACCAACGACTTATTTTCAGCATCTGACACTGGCTCCATTATCGATTGCATTTTCCTTGATTTTCAAAAAGCTTTTGACACCGTTCCTCACCGTTTACTCCTACTAAAACTAAGCATGCTAAATATTGACTCAAACATATTACGATGGATTGAATGCTTCTTATCTAACAGAACCCAACATGTAACAGCTAACGATCATGACTCACGCAATTGTTCAGTAACATCTGGTGTGCCGCAAGGTTCTGTCCTTGGACCCTTACTCTTTCTAATTTATATTAATGACCTTCCATCCAGCATTACATCAACAATCAGGCTATTTGCCGACGATTGTGTCATCTACCGCATAATAACTAACTCTCATGATTCATCACTACTTCAATCTGATCTTGACAACATTACATCTTGGTGCTCACTCTGGTCAATGAAACTCAATATTAACAAATGTAAAATAATGAGGATCTCTCGAGGAAGTACTGACTGCACTAGCCCTGTTTATTCAATTTCTAATTTTCATTTGTCGTCTGTCAATACTTACAAATATCTAGGTGTTCACATAGATAATAATTTAACATGGAATAATCATATCAGTTATGTGATTAACAATGCTAACCGCACTCTCGGCTTCTTGCGCCGTAACTTTTCATTAGCACCTGTTTCATTAAAACTTCTTCTTTACAAAACACTAGTCAGATCTAAACTCCAGTACGCCTCATCAATCTGGGATCCTCATTCTTGTTTACTTGTTAATGCACTGGAAGCCATCCAAAATCGCTCAGCTCGCTTCATTGTCGCTAATTATTCCCGTACTGCTAGCATCTCATCAATTAAAACTTCTCTAGACCTTCCTACCCTTTCTAACAGGAGGAAGCAGGGCCGCCTATGTCTCTTCCACAAAATTTTTTTCATGAATCCTGAAATAAAATGCACATTGTTCTCGCCACCGTCTTACGTTTCATCTCGCATCGACCATAACTTCAAAGTCCATGTGCCATTCTGCCATACCAACATATACTTCCACTCCTACGTGCCGAAGACTTCATCGGAATGGAACCACCTTCCTGCCTCCATCGCCAGCAACCCTGATCATGCATCATTCAAGACTGCCATCTCTAACTTGTAACCACTCCTCTCTGTAACGCCGCAATGGCATTGAGAGTATTTAAATAAATAAATAAATAAATAAATAAATAAATAAATAATCTTTTCTTAGCCAATGTTGACAATGACCTGTCTAAAAACATTGAACAGAGTTCTGTTAAAAAAGTTTTTAGGTTTGTTGATGATTACCTGATTTTATTTCAGTCTAACTGTGCCTCACTTGAATCGGATGTTGATGGCATCCTTAACATGACTCGGGAATGTTTCGATCCTTTAACGATAACTCACGAAGTTCCAGTTGATGGTAAATTACGTTTTCTTGACTTGCTGTTAAATTTTAGTGCTGAGCACGTGTGCTGGAGGTATGATCCTAGGGCTGTTAAACCGGTGCTGCCTTTTCAGTCTGCACATATGAAATTGGTGAAAAGAAGTGTTGCTTGTTTTTGTTTTAGAAATGCCTTGTCTAAGTCATGTCCTCATCTAATGATGGAGGCAGTGCAGCTTCAGTCGCAACGCTTATCTCAGGCGGGCTTTCCCATGCATGTGCAGGTTTCAGTAGCTGAAGGACTACTAAAAAAACTGGTGCGACCACTGCAGCCACAACCAAGCAATAAAAATAAGAGAGTGGTCGTTCCATACACTTACAACTGGCACATAATCTTAAGCGAATCGCTGACAAATCGCAGGTGTCAGCGGTATTTTCGGCTCCGCTAAAGCTGGCCTCGTTGTGTAGGCCAACGCAGCCCAACAGAAGCGGTGAAGTGAGAAATTCTTGCACAAAGAAGCACCGTGTTCCTTTTCAAGAATGCGCACTTGGTATAGTTTATTCTATTTCCGCTAGGTTGTGGGAAGCAGTACATCGGCCAAACTGGTCGATGTATAAATGAGAGATTCAGAGAGCATGCTAGCAATGTAATGAAAGGTCAGGGGGGTCTTCTTGCTCTGCACTGTAAGGACTGCACGTGTTCGCCAATTTTTAATGAAGCTAATGTCGTAAGCAAACATAGTAAGAAGCTTGTGCGTGAGATCATCGAAGCTGAGATTATTCATAGGTTGGGTGATGAATGTGTCAGTTCACCGTCAGTCATGTTATCAAATAAAGAGTTAGCATTTCTTCGATCGGGTTTTCCATGATGATAGGGAGCATATCTGTTTTGACATGCGCCTTGGTATGGCTGTTTTCTGTATATATGCCAAGGAAATTCATCTAATAAACTGTTGTAAGTCAGCGCTGTGTGTGTTTCCTTTCTGTGTCCCCGTCGTTGTTTCGCGCTGTGTGTTTCGCGCTACACCAACATGCCCAAATTCGCTCTATTGCATACAAGAACTTTGTGCTTCTTATGTGAAATTACCACATTTTCTATAGAAGAGATGATCTGATTAAAAGCAATTGGTGAAACGCTAGGCGATACATAGAAGCATCCAATCAACAATAATAATAATAACCAATCAATCAAATCAAACGTTTATTTAACGTGCCCAGGAACAACCGTAAGGTCTTTGTACTGGCATACGAAAAAACAAGAAAACAAACAAAGGCCAACATTCATAATAAAATATCAGGGATAAAAAACGTTATAAAATTGCACATTACAACTATGCGCAGGAAAAAAAAAGACAACAGTGTACGAGGCTATGTAAGTACAGTGCAAAGCTCGGAGCAGAACCATGACTGGGAGCTGTGAAAAACATCGAGCTCCAAAAAGTAAGCATTGTAAAGACGTTATATCCTGTCAATGGTCGAAAAAAAGATAATAATAATAATAATAATAATAATAATAATAATAATAATAATAATAATAATAATAATAATAATAATAATAATAATAATAATAATAACGCGCTCAAAACAATACTTTGACTTGTAACAAAACAAGGCAAAATATATACGCAAACCTGAACTTGGACAAAAAAATGTAGTAATAATGAAGGAAAAGAAAAGGAGCAGTCGTTGCTACCTGCATAAAACTCAGTTATAAGTGGGCAGCTTTTAGACATTAACGAAGTTGCCCTGAATCATACAGATCTATACTACTGGGAAGGCCGCCATCGACATAATTTTATTCATGCATAGAGTTGTGTTGCTTATGTATAAAAGGTGTCGCTTATGACAGTATTGCATGCATAAATGAAGGCGGGAATTTTGATGGCTCGTTTCTTGGCTTGACACAACCGTAATGAAAACCAGCAGATAATACTAATAATATATTGGGTTTAACGTCTCAAAACCACGATATGATTATGAGAGACGCCGTAGTGGAGGGCTACGGAAATTTCGACCACCTGGGGTTCTTTAACGTGCACGTAAATCTAAGTACGCGGGCCTCCAACATTTTCGCCTCCATCGAAAATGCAGTCGCCAGGGTCGGGAGTCGATCCCGCGACCTTCGGGTCAGCGGTCGAGCGCCATGACCACTAGACCACCGTGGCGGGGTACGGGGCACGTTCCCTTTGCCCCCCTCGTGCGCGCGCATGTGCTCATTTCATATTAACGAAACTTGAGAACCATAGAGTTTCCTACAATACATACTAGAGGGAACTCTGGCGCTAGTGCCCATGGGAGCTGCAATGCATGACGCTTCAGCCAGCAGGAGAATGATGTGTAGTACACAGATTTGTCTAAACTTCGTTCTTTCGGCTCCGTTTGGCTGCGCGTGGCTTGCATCCGCTTTGTCACAAAACAAAGTTGAGCAAAATCAGCAGTTCCACTTCACCACTTTAACTTTTTTGGCTCACCAAATCAAATCTGGTCACGAAGTTCACAACGGTCTATTCTTTTATCCGAAACAAACGTCAATACACAGCAATAAACAAAGCCACAAGTACATTCGAAGCTCGCAAGCACGAAGACTAGGCAAATACGTGTACTACCCATCATTCCGATGGTGGCTGAACGATCGCAGCGCCAGAGTCCCCTCTAGTTAATTTTAGGAAACTCTATGTTGAGAACGTAGTCGGTGAATGTTCTAGTTGAACGTCCCTAATGCATCTTCTGGCTCAACCTCTTCAGAGTTCGCGACGTGGTTTTACCTTCAAAGCTAATAGACATTTTTGAACATTTGAGTTTACCATCCTATCTTATTAACTTCGTTTTTTTCTTACCTTACAAACCGTAGAGGGCTTGTTGGAATTGATGTTCGTCACGCGAAATTCCAGTGTCGTGGTTGAGTAACTTTCCGCGTCCCTCTTGTTTGTTTTGATGTCATTGTTATTTAACATGTTTTAATGACAGTGCTGGCAATTATTCATCCTGTGCGTCTAAAGCTGTCTGCGACGGCTGACCAATATTTAATAAAATTACTTGTGTAGAATACGAAAGTACGCTAACTTCTAATCCGCTAAACATTCTATTTGGCGCGTTGGCTAGGAAATAGGCCAATATTCGGAAAAAAAATGTCTGAAAAAAAATACAAAAATTAATGAGGTATAATTTCTCGAAAACTTCGTTGTACGCTGCTTAGAGAGGTCAGCGAGTACGTATACCTTGACTTCATAAGAGCCAATGATTCATGGAGAAGAAAATAATTTATTCTGTTCCGGTCGGCATATACAAGAAATAACTTGGTAGTGACGTTGATCCAAATCGTAGGGAATTCTTTCCTCCAATGCCTTCAATTCTTGCCTTGACAGCCATTCATAAAACATTTATAAAAACTGGATGCCTTTTCAGCTATTATTAGTTACTGACAACATACTCAAACCGTAAAGTACTGCGGAAGCGCCCACCTCACTTTCACTGAAAGATGGATTAATCTAGATATGGGCATTCCTCCGATGGGAGCAGTAAAACCCAAGGTGGCGGCCAAAAAATTTTCGTTCATTTTCAATTGAATGAAGCGCTAACTTTCGAATAAAAATGATGGGTTACACGCGCCAACTCATTGCCAATGAACCCAGTGAGCGATTATCCCGAGTCGTTACCGAATGGGAGGTCATTGCACTCGTGGCTAACACTCGCGCGACTTGCAGCAGACCGCGATGCCTGCTGGTCGGTTATGCAAGTGCCTGGCCTCGCTGTTGTCCAACGCGGCACTTATCCCGCATCGCTTGCTTCACATATAGCAGTCCGAGCCGTCGACACCAAACCTCCTTGGTCGACACAAAGTTCAGCGCGTCCTGACGCGAAGGCCTCTTTAGGAGTCTTCGATGTTCCCGGCGATATCGTATGACCGTATCGTGCGGCTACCGGATCGCTCGAGATGTGTGGGAACAGCGGCGCTCTCACAAAAGCCCTGCGAGCAATTTTTTTTCTTTCAAGGACACTCTCATTAACTTTGCACCCACCAGTCCATCGCTTTCCAGAGCAAGGAAGGGAATATCCCCGTCATGGCGCCTAGCGGTCTCGTAGGAGCCGCAGTGGGGTGAAGATTTCGGCTCGAGTTGGCGCTTTGGGGGAAGAAGGCGCTGCTTAACATAAGAATTTTTAGAATTCTGAAGTTTTGAAAATCTTAACACCGGGCGCCTGTGCAAAACTGGATGCTTCCGCGCTATATAGGGTACGTTATTTTTTTTTTTCCATCGAAACACTGTCCATGTATTCATGTGCGTTTTACTTAGTACAAAATATTGTTTCACCCAAAGCTTGGCCACTTTCCTGTGTAGTGGGTGAGACCCATAAACAGATGGCCAACGAACAAACGATGTGGTCAGCGTTTCGAAGCCTCGTGTTCGTCGTGTTATCGCTACACGTCGCGTCATGCTCCTCGGATCTCTTCACAGCGACCGAAGACATGCAGGAATCCATAGGCACCGAACACACCGCGCTCGAAGACGGCCACTTGTACGTCTTGTTGCAAGAGCGTAAGCTGGCCGCTGTCAGAAGCCACTACGAAGCATTCAGGATTACCAAGCCACTGAGACCCGGTCACAGCGCCATAGCAACTTTCCTCTTCCACAGGAGACTCACCGAGTTCACCTCGTACGGTGCCCTGAGCGCAGCGTATCCCTACCTCGAAAGTCTTCCCAACGCTTTCCTTTCGCCTTCGTCCCGACAATGGTGGCCCACACACAGTGACGTCATCGGAGCCGCTATCGGAATATGCAAACTGCAACACCTTTACGATATTCCCGTGGATAAAATGGCGGCCATGAAGTCCAAATTGTTGCCACCTGCTTCACCCGAAGACTTCGCTTACGTGGCCAGGGGCTGTCCAATGACTGGAAAGTTTGGAACCACCTCTGCCTGGAACCAAGCCGCGCTGGCTAAGACGTCGTCCATTGCGGGTGCCCCTCTTCAGAGGCTTCGAATGGGTCTCGGATGGTTGCAAACCAATGACCAGCGCTGGCGGCCGCTGAAACGAGGGGCAAAGTATACAACGGCCGGCCAAGTCTACCCTTCACCGCCGGAGATAGATATCGATGAATACAAGACCGTCTGTGTCCGAGAGGGATTCCTGAGGCCGTCAGACAGCACACTTCTGTGCAAAATGTCCACGAACTTCGGAGACCCGCGCTTGATTCTGCAACCACTCAAGCTAGAGGTTCTATCGTTGAAGCCGCGCGTAGTAGTCATCAGCGACTTCCTGTCTACATCGGAAGTGAATTACATCAGATCGGCAGCGCGCAGGGGATTCGTACGTGCAGGCATCTATTCTCCAGAAAACGTTTCAGGGGTGCCAAGCTGGAAACGAATCGGCAAGGTAGGACAGCATGAATTCTTGCAAACGCTTTTTTTGTGACCTGAAATGCGCTATAACTTCTTTGGCTGTCCCCAGTTGAGGGTTCCTCGACCTCTTCCGCGCAAGCACGGGAAGAAATAGTGGATCGAGGCACCTATGTGCATTGATCGACCGACGGCTGCGTCGTTAGAAACTGCAGACGATGCTGCTCGGTCGGGTCGGACCGTTAAGTGTGTTTTCCTCGCTTGTATTTGATTACTATGCGCTGATAGATGTGGCAAGAATTTATATGTTTGAAATAAATGAACCCCTCCTATTGCTCCAATATTTTTAGGCCACGCGCTGATAGCGTCCGCATTGCAGACGAACTTCTTCTTTTCCTCCTGTATTATCACAGTTCGCTTGAGGAAATATATTCCGCTTGTTCAAACAGCTCCTAAGGTAGCCAAGTATGCTTTCAGTGCGTTGCCTCGTCAGTGCTGTTTTCAGAGTTTACAGCATGCTCATCCTGCAAGCACTGCACGTACCTTGCAAATTATACCTTCTTTTGACTGTAGTTGTGTAAATGTATGCATTTTAAACCACTGCTTTACTAGCTGAGTACTTGCAGTGAGCGTCCTGAAACAGTTTCTAACACAAAGACTAAGAGGCCACTCCTCCATCTTTCGTTGTGATTGTGCTGCGTGTACCGCGAAGATCTGGCTCTATTTTTTATCTCAACACATTAGCTATTTGAGCGCAACCTCTGTTGTGATGTACGGAAGTAGTGCACAAAGTGGCAGTCGCATTCGAGACATTATTGACAGTGATGTTCAATGCATTAACGTCCGTTCTATTATATTCTGAAACTTTCGACAAAGTTCTTTCCAACATGCGGCACGTGTCACTCCCGTTTCCTGATAATCGCAAGCGTATTCTCAAGTAGTTGTGACCGACGTCCCAGATCGCACCTTTATTGCATTTATCTAATACTAAAAAATCCCCCAAACACTTGCGTGGCCGCCTTATATAGCGATGAATGCCAACATTCAGTGACGTCAGAGCACCACGTCAAAAACACGTGTATTCTCCGGGCGTGAAGACAGAGCATCGATAACTGAAATTGGTACGTGGGTCTCAACTGAACAGCAAACAGAGCGCTCTGTTTCGAACAGGTAAATATATTACATTCACATTCAAAACTACCAGTAAGGTTTACGAATGCGCTGTGCTGTAGCCGTGCATCTCCTGCGGTTATTGCGTCCGATATGACATCTTTGACGGACATTATAATTTCCACGGACAGGTGGTCAAGTATATAAGGAAATTTTGTTAGAAACTGAACATTCCCACGTTATTATTATTATTATTATTATTATTTTTGCCCTTGACAGGTATCTTGGCTCTGGGACTCGGACAGCAATAGGCTGCAGCGCCTGTCTCAGCGCATAGCTGTTGCGACTGGCTTGTCGCTGGAATCCGCGGAGGCGTATCAGGTGGCCAACTACGGCCTCGGCGGGCACTACACGCCCCACATGGACGCCCATCGGTTCGATAAGGTGGCGGACCACGTGGACACCGCGGACGGCAACCGACTCGCTACAGTGCTCATGTACTTGTCCAACGTGGCCTCGGGAGGAGCCACGGCGTTCGTCGAGCTAGGCGTCGCGGTCAAACCCCGCGTCGGTGACGCCCTCTTCTGGTACGACGTGGAACCGTACGACGGAAGCGAGTTCCCCGAGAACATGTCTTTCTGGCATCAGAAAAGGCAAGCGGACCCGCTCACGAGGCACGTCGGCTGTCCCGTGCTGTGGGGCTCCAAATGGATCGTCACCAAGTGGATTCACGAGCGAAGCAATGTCGTCGTGGAGTACAACACACCTGGATGACATCCGCTTCTGTACAAGGCGACATCGAAGCCCTTTGGCGTCCGACTGAATAAATTCGCGCATCCTTTCTTAATTTATGTCAAGCTGCATGAAAGGCCGCACTTCTCCGAATTGATCAGACTGGCCTTTCTCATTCTTTTGCGTATATATCAGGGGCGTTAAGAAGTCGTACTTTGATTGCGTGCCGGTAATCCGCATGTTTGTTCATATCCTAAAGGAGCACTGATGGCCGAACATTTGTTTGTGACTTTTATGCTTCCATGGGCAGGTCTGAATGGCAATCGCGAAATTGAATCGAGAATGTTTCAACATAAGGAAAATTAACACTATTGCGTTGTTAATTATGATCGATTTTGGTGACAAGAGGGCAAGAAGCTGAGTTCGTAAGGCAGCGCACGTCAACCTTGAGCGTTTTCTTCTTTTTTTTTTCATTGGATGCGCAGCTCTTTCTGTGTGATTGCGAGCGCGCCGGCGCAACACCAACTTTACAGCAACGCAGCGGGAGTCCGCCGCGGGTAACTATGAAGCTCACGATGCTGAAATCAGGCAATGTCCGTAAGCTAAATTGATGTCATAAACCAAATTGCGCTTATGGCATCTTTTGTCGGAAGCATTGCGAGCGATTTCCAGCTGACTTTAAAAGTTATTTGCAAATTTCACGCCGCCTTCTATGAAAAAATCCGTAAACACGGTGTGGGTGCTCGAGCTAACGTTTTGACCAAGTGGACTTGTCTTCTTCAAGGCTGGAACATTATAGCCGCGTGTTGCGCTATAATGTTTGGTCCTAATGTTCGCAAGAGCCTCGATCGACAGCATTTTCTGACTATGTTAAGAAACATTCAGGGAGCTTCGCACTGCCAAGCCTGAAGGAAGTGCGGAGCAGGGCGGCCTTCTTTGATTTAGTTTTAACAGCGAAGCCCTTTAGGCTATCGGTTACTTGTGCTCTGTTGTGCAGAATTCCACAGGTGGGTATGCGCCACAGGAATTGGGCAAGCCCCACTAGCGAGTACAGTAACTGCGAGCGTTAAACGAAAACCCTGCTCCGCGAAGTGGAGCACTTGAAAAACGTGAAAGAGAGAAAAGAGAGAAAAAAAATAAAGAGAGAAAAGGGAGGCCACCCAGCTATGCTCTTCCTTCAGGCTTGGCACTACAGGAGCGAAGCTGCCATAAGTTTTCTCTTTCTTTCTTTGTCTCTTTTCTCCCTATTTCTTGTCTTCTGTCACCGTTCATTTCTACTTATTTCTTTCTCTGTGCATAAATTCATTTATCTCGCTTTCATCCCTTTCTCTCTCTCAATTCCTCGCTTCCTCTTTCTATCTCTATCGGTCTATATATTTCTCTCCCTTTTTCTTTCTCTTTCTGTTTCTATGCTACGCTTTATCCCTCCTCCTCACCATCACTCCCATCCCCTTGGTATACTATACCTAGGGTTATGTTATGCTCAACGCGCACCGAGCGTGTGGTTTAATGCGTTCCACCCACTGCAAAGTTCTCACCCACAATTCTTCATCTTCATCAGCAGCATCGACAAAGTGTACATAATACCTTTCAGATGTGTAGCGGTTACTTCGCTTATCCGCAGAAAGACCAATAATGACGTAGTGGGTGTTCTCCTATACTTCACAAAAATGATGATTTATGGCGTAGTAGATATCTTGCGGAAAGCCAAAACTTCAGACACAGTTGGCGTTGCCCCAACACGAAGCTGCGCTCATAATTCCCATTATTTAACTTACAGAATACTGCAGGCCCAAAAAAAAACGCCAGGCCTGCGCTGAAACCGCAGCACAGTCACAGCGAAAGCTGGAAGAGCGGCGTTTCTAGAGCTCGTTGTAAGCTCTCTTGGGGCTACAATACAAGTAGACTAGAAAGGTGCCCACTACGCCATAAATCACAATTTTTGTGAAGTTGGGAAGCACCTACTAAGCCATTATTCGTCATTCTGCGGAGAAGCGAGGCACCAGCTACACGTCTGTAAGGCATTATGTGCACTTTGTTGACGCGACGACTGATGACGATGAAGAATTATGGCTCAGCCCTTTGTAATGGGTTGGAAGCTTTAAACGGCCGACCAGTTATGTAATTTGCATTGCGTGACGCCCGCTCGCTATTTCCCTCTCCCGTCATGCTGTAAACATACGTTGACGTGGGAGAGAGACGGGGGGCGGGGGGGGGGGGGCGAAGAACTTTACTGAGACCCCGAGGAAATGGATCATGTGCTCATGGGCTTCCTTGGCAACCAATCCAAGTGCACTTGCGAGGAACCCACTACGCTATAAAGCATTGTAATTTTACTGAGACCCCGAGGAAATGGATCTGCGCTTATAGGCTTCCTTGGCAACCAATACAAGTGCACTTGCGAGGAACTCACTACGCTCTAAATCATTCTAATTTTGAAAAGTGGGGCAGCAGGCACTGTGGCATTTTTCGTCATTTTACGGAGATCCGTGGTACCTGCTACACGCATGTAAGGCATTATGCGCACTTTGTTGATGCTGTGCCTGATGACGACGAAGAATTATGGCAGAGATCTTTGTAATGGGTTGGAAGCATTTCACAAACTACTCGTTGCGCAATTCGCATTGTGTGACGCCTGGTTACAGAATTCGCGTTGTGCGACGCTTGGTGCTTATTTTACTCTTCTACCACACTATACTGCATATGCTAATGTGGTTCCTTTCCGACATGAAGCCTGTATAGGACCTTTTTGCAAAGCAGTTTCAAGCACGGGCATGGCTCAGAGGTTGAATACTGGGCTCCCACGCAGAGGGCCCAGGTTCGAACCTCGTTCCATCCTGGAATTTTTCTTATTTAGTTTTTTTTTCTTATTTCGATCGATACTGGTTACGGACACCGGCGGCGGCAGCGGCGGCGGCGGCGGCGGACATCTACGGCGCCAAAAACGGCCGGTGAAATGATCTCATAACAGCTTTCGCTGTAAAAGGGCCGAGGCAGCAAAGGCGAATGTGCACAGAGATGCATTTAGACAACGCGAACAAATGTGTCAAGAACATGTGTTGCGCAAAAATTAACACGAATAAACGGAAACAAAAAAAAAATCACAGCATAACCACGGAGTGAATGATGATGAGTGGGCGAAGCTGCGGAGGTTCATCGGTAAACCGTGAATCTTCCGTGAATTCTGCCCAACCGACGTGAGATCGGGCGCGTTTATACTAAAGGTTCGATGAGTTATGACGACTTGCAGCTCACTTTAATTTTACATGTACGCTGCGAATTTTCATTGTTTAGAAAACCATTGATTTAGAAAAATCTGGCGTCTTTCGTTAAGCAGCTGGCGTCTTTTCGTTTTGCTTTAAAAACATCTGGCCTTCTTTCGTTTTGCTTTTACAAAACATCTGGCGTCTTTCGTTGGTTTATTTCATCAATCAACGGCGTTTTGAACAAAATTTTTATTGTTTAATCACGCACAGGAGAAATCTCACCAGGCACTACCTTGGAGGTAAACAATGGCTGCTAATGGGAATGGGAGACAGAAGAAGTCGGCTTTTAGCTAACACTTACACTTCTGCTAACGTTTCCTACTGGAACATGCCAATGGCTGCTAATGGGGAATGAGAGACAGAAGAATTTGGCTTTTAGTTAGCGCGCACGCTACGAATTTTTTATTGTTCAACAACGCACAGGAAAAATCTCCCACCGGCACCACCTTGGAGGTCAAAGCGTAAGACTTGTTACGGACTACGACTACTACTACTGCTACTACTACGACGACGACGACTACGAGGGACGAACGGGTGCCGCCTTAAGGAGCTTCGCCCCTAAAAAATTCGGCAGATCCCACCGCTTCTCTGAATCGGTTTCATGCGAAGCTGTCAGTGAGTAGTTCTATGCTGCATTTTTTTTTTAGTCAAGCGTTACGAGGTGGATCGACGTGTTTTTGTAACTGTAGTAGTTGTGTGCACATTGTGGGCTTACCAGGCACGCCGACAACACTGGCGTTTAAATGGTAACCTATGGTCTCACGTTACGTCAGCACTCACGTTAGAGCACATGCGCCAGTATTAGCGAAGCGAAGTGCATTTGATGGTACGATGATGTGAATATCATACGTAACATTCGTTAGCGTATACATCCGGGGTCAAGCGACGCTTGAATATAGCATGCTGAATCATCGGAATACAAATATAATGTTTATTAGACTGCTGTAAAAGCGGAGCCAAGAATGGAACCCCAGACGTCAACTTGAAATGACGCCTTAATCGTAGGAATATACATGTAGCACTTGAAGCTTTGTTATAAAATTAGATAGCCAACACCACAACCAAAACTGACGTTGCACCGACAATACGTTTGAAGAGGGCGTTTTTCCAAACTACTTTACAGACCTGGCGTGGCTCTGTGGTAGAATACCTGACTGCCACGCAGAAAGCTTGGGTTCGATTCATGCTGGGATCCTGATATTTATTCTTTGCATTCTTCGGGTCAACGCTGCCGGTGTCGGTTCTTACCAATGTCTACTGTCACCGTTCTATGGCACATATAAACTGTCAATCACCTGTGGCGCGTACCCGTATACCACGGTCCGTGGTATACGGGTATGTGACATATGTGTCTGGAGGAAAGGCTTTGACGACCTAGGCGAGAGGATATTTACGTTATTCATGTGATGACTAGACAGTCATATTCGTCAAGTGCTCTTACCCTTCCATGCTAATTTTGGTCTGCACCAAGTTAAGGAGGCTATCACGAGAGCACCCAGACGTAGGCGGCTAGATAGATAGATACATAGATATATATGTAGATAGAAACGCTGAAGTGCCAAAGGTACGCTAAGAAATGCTTCGCATTTAAAAGCGAAAACATGGACAGACGGAAGGCACAAGACGTATAATTATTAAGAAATAGCAATGCGAAGTGTAAACAGCAAAAGTCACTGGTTGGGTTTCTTACCTTGCGGCATGTAAAATAACTTCTTGCGGTCTTCCGTCCGGTTTCGGCACCGAACCGCGCAGCAACAAGGCATATCGGACCTTCCGAATTTAAATCTCGCCAGCAGTGTGCATAGCGGACAGGCGAAGCCAGCGCCCTCCTACCGGGGCGCGGAAACTTTCATGGCCGCAGAGGGGCGGGGCAAGGTCACGTGTCGCTGATCAGCCTATCGCCGGTGCCGTCGGCTTCATCAAAGCCTTTCGATACTTTGGAATGTACTGAGGGACTTGACGGGCGCCGTGACTGCAGTGTCCCACCGGAGTGGCACGTTGGGCGCTTATAGCAACCGCGCCGAGCGAGCGTGCTCGGCGCTCGGAGTCCACGTTCGCATCGTGTTGTGTTTACTGTGCAGTCACGGAGAGTGGCCTGGGAACTCGCGCAACCAACGCCCTGGACGTCTACACGCTCCTCGTTTGACGAGGAGAGGGTGAGCGTCCGAGGAGGAGAGTTGGCACCGTAAATTCGTAAACATTGATTGACGTGCTTTACTTGCTTTGTTAAAACATGCACCAGGCAGGAGAGAATGGGCTAATGCTGACACAGGAAGCTTTAATTATGCCAGTGAATATACAATTTAATGTGGCTAAAAATAATTATCAGATGGTAGCAACTGCCATTTGCTACCACTAGACCTAGTGCGAATACGGGTTACGAATTTTTCCGCCGAAGGTTGTTTGTTGGACGAGTATTTCAGTTGCTTTTAGGTCACCGAACTGGTAGTCAAACCCTTTGTTGATAAATTAAAAAATGCGTACCATCTTTTCCCGGCAACTTTTATGGGCAGGCATGGTGAAGTGTACTTATTTGTAGACAACCAGGAAATTACCTTATTTTTATTGGAGAGCAAGTCTGTGCGAAAACATTGTCGGGAATGCTTTTTATTCTCCGTAGCTTTCTTGTTTTCTGAAAACCAGTCGCTATGCGATTCAAGACTCAACATATTCTGCACATACAAATCAATTTGAGGGGCATTTTCAACTAAATGTTTCACTCTTCACTGGTCCATGATCCCAATTTTAAAAGCCTGAAATGAAAAAGAAGCGGGCATAGATAGCCCCCCGTGAAATAGCTATTGCAGACAGGACGGCCTACAGTTCGTTGTTAGAGCACGGACACCTAAGCGAAGATCTTGACAAATTTCTCGAGCCGGCGCAGGGGGGGGGGGGGGGGGAGGGAGGGGTTGGTGGTTTCTCAATATACACTAACGCAGTCAACCATCAAGCAAACAAACAAACAAACAGATGAATAAATAAATAGGTAAGTAACTACAATGAAAAACAAAGTAAAAAGACACATAAAGAAAGACATAAAGAAACGACTTGTCTGTTCAAAAAGAGAGGTTGGAAAAAACGCGTTGTAGGGGAACGTGATTTAAGTGGAGTTCCCAATAAACAAGTTGTTCTAATCACTAGCAAAGCATGTGAGCTTGACCACGCTTTCATTAATACCCGGCGTGCCGCTATTGAATTTATATATCGGACATGACTCGCGAATTTCGCGGCCATGGTGAGTTCGAAAACCCGATTCTAATATAGTTGCTTAAAGGTCATTGAAGGAGTGACCAAGAAGGTGCACATGTTTCGATAAGGGGAACTTTGGAGAATTTTTCGCGTTTGCCTTGTGGTCACTCATTGGTATCCGGAAAGGCGTTTCTGTCTGACCAATAGTGTAAACGCGAAAAGATACACCGACCAAAAAAAGGAACACAGTTTACTTGACCTTTCGGCCCCCCCCCCCCATACGAGAGCCTTGTTATTCACAATAAAAGCCATAAGGATGGCACAGCGTATTTAAGTACGGCTAAGTACGTGGCGTAAGCAGCGTTATTACATTGTCGGAAGCGTCCCATCACTGCTGTTAAGCGTGTGCGCAGTCGTCTGTATATGCAGGGATTCCAGGTGTAGGCGTGGTGCACGCTTCTTTTCTTTGGCCAGAACACGCGCACTTGACCTGTCAATTTTGTCGTCTGTAGATTCCACGTGCTAAGCGAGGGCACTCGAGGCAATGTGCCGTTTCCTGACGTCATAATCTGACCGATATATTGCCGATTACGTCTAGGACACTTGAGTAGGTAAGCTACATTTGTGGTGTCACAGGTAAAGGTTCCCTTAATTTGGACAGAAAAGATGGACGCCGTGCCTGTAGCTTTTTGCGTGGTGCACGGGAACACTTGTGACTCCCCCGCGTATCTTGGGCATCCCAGCTCTGGTTTAATGGGACAAAATACTTTTCTTTCCCCTCTGTTTCCAGAAATGAGGCACTTCGAAAGCGTTCACATAGAGCATCACCGTTTTTGTAACCTGTTACCGGCGAGTGCTTTATGCATACGAGTGATGGAGAGCATAGGGTGGTGGCTGTCTTATTTTTCCTCCATCGATAACGCATGGAATTGCACAGCGCGGTATAGAGGACGAAACGCCTGAAAAAGCACACACGGACAGCGCTGACTCTCAACTGAGGAGGTTAACTGCATACGACAAATGCGCAAGGAAAATAATTATGAGCAAAAGAAAGGAAAAACAAGAACCTCAATCTGTTTACCGTCTGTGCGTGGCTTTGAAAAATTGAACTTCCTTATGACTTAAGTTGATAGAAGACTGGCTGATACACTGCTCCCTATATTTGTTAATGTGGTACGTTTCTACGATGAGTCTTTTTTTCACGTTACTCTGCCTATCTACACTCCAGTCTTGTTAAACAGTGGCTTACATTGATGCTGTGTGCCATGAGCGACCAAGTTTGAGGTTCTTCTTGTTTTTCCTTTCTTTTGCTCATAATTATTTTTCTTGCGCATGTGTCGTACGCAATAAATCTCAGCTGGGAGTCAACGTCAGCCGTGTGTGCTCCTTCAAGTGTTTCGTCCCGTATTCCGCGCTGTGCAATTCCATACGTTGTGAATCAAGGCCAACTAGCCCGATTCTTCGTTTTGTTTCCCACCATCGACGCGATGCGCTCGCGCATGCGTATATGTTGGGAACTCGGTGTAACCAAAGCGGGAAACACGCACGTCTAGAGCTTGCCTGTAGATTGTCGTTTATCCCCCCCCCTAAAAAAAAAGAGATGCGCCGCGTGGCTGCCAAGTTATCTCGGCGTTAAGGGGGCAGTAAAGTGAAACAATGCATTTGTTTTGAATGATAAATTATACTCTGAAAACTGTAGCGCCGTCGATTTCATCGCCGTAGGTTGATAATAGATGAGATAGTCACTTTACTTTTAATTTTACTGCAAAGCTTTACTAAACTGTTATATCGGTTTCCTGCAGTGACGACGCTCTTATTAATTATTGTGGCCGCCAAGTAACGGCAGAATTAACGTCCGTTACTTTTTTTTAGGTAACGTAGGGCGGTAACACGTTCCTTTTTTAGTTATCGTAACGAGTGGCGTATTCAGTTACTCTTTTCGGTAACGCTGTTCCAAGCTCTGCTTAATGTCACTAAAAAAAAGACCTTTCTCTGCGCGCTTGATATTTCATCTGGCTTAAAACTTTACCGTAAGAAGCGGAATGGTGCGTCTGACACGTGTGGGCTACAACGACAGCAATATTCGTCGCTTCTACGGTTCCATGACTTCTTTGCAGCGGACAGCTTCCTATTACACTCTATAGGAAACACAACGAGCGACACCCAGAGTTCCTACAGGGGCACCCTAATGGCCCGCGCCTATCGTTCAACAACAGGCCTCGCGCTCACTGGTGCAGTCTGTCAAAATCTGCACAAGGTCCCGTCTGGGCAACATATTTCTTGCCACGCACCAAGGCATCTTTCCTTACCTCTGTGTCGCGCTGCACTGTATCCGAGATGAAGTCACTCCCCTCCCCCCACCCCCCTTCCGCGAGTATGGTTAAAAAAAGAAGCTGCGGTGTAAGTTTGACAAAGGAAGTTGAACGCGGTCTAACGTTGTCACGTCGTTGTGATAGTGAACAACACGGCACCGAAGTTGTTTCAATATGAAGCTCTTTATTCGCAGAACTTGTGTAAAAAAAAGGAAATGTCACTCGCAGCACCATGATAGTGTCGAGCGCACTCACCAGTCGTAGATGTTAATCTACCGCCGGAATTGCCGTAGATTTGGCCGTTATTACCGACGCTCGCGCAGATTATATAACGTACGCAGCTATTTTTCGCAACGGACGCAATATGATTAGTATAGACGATGACATTCGGTAGGCTTTCGACACGTGAAGCCACGTCTAGTGCCATATTCGTACGCACATAAAATCTAACTGAATAAAACTTTTAAAACATAAAAATTGACTGAACAACAGAGAAATTGCAAATGATAATAAAAACTGACTGAATAAAAGAGAAATGGCAAATGATAATCTAAAATTCAGCATATCTTTAAGCGTAGTTAAGGTGCTTTGTCAACGCAGCAAAACCTTAGGTTACGGAATCGGCTTCAATTGACAGTTCAGTGGCTTGGCAAGTCCTGCGAACGTAGCTGTTGAGCAGTAGCTCAAGCAGAGACTTCTTTCAACCATGAAGTGGGAGGGTCTTTCTGTTCTTTGACCTCACATCCACGTCGAACGCCTTCCGCGAAGGTCGTCTGGCAAATCTCTAGTGGACGTGTACGCACATTAGGCGAGGTAGCATGGCGCACAGTTCACGTATGGACACCTCTGCATTGTCGTCACTAGGGTCTTTGCTGACGGAAGGCACAAGTACTCCAGGCTAACCGCATCGGAAAGGAAACCCTGGAAATATACAATTTGCAAATTCGGAGCGCTTCAGAGGAGCTAATAGCTTGGGCGCCGTCTCATCAGCAATGAGACTTCGAATCTAGACTATCGAATTGACGTCCTGTAGTAACTTAAAAATGGTGATTAGTCTTGAAATATAGCTACGCCACTAGATTTCAAAGAAGCAAATAAGGCGCATGTTAATTTCACGAGCAGCGATTAAATAACAATAAATATCGTATTCTAAGGATAACAGCGCAAACATGCAGTGCTTCCTTATGCGTTGGGTGACGTTAGTGTTAGCAAGCGTATATATAGGCATATCTTCAGATATATACGTGACTGAAGGAATATCAACGCAGCTAAAGAAGTTTAGCAAGATATAGATTACTTCGTGCATCTTCAACAAAGTTAGCATACGAAACTTAGAAGACTGTTTGCACTCATTTGCACGCATAGCATACGAAGTCACACTGGCACCCTCTCCCTCGTAGCAACAAGGTATCGACATAATACGGCAAGCAGACTCACCAGTAAGAAGCGTTCGGTGAAATCCAGATGCTCTCCTTCGAGCTCAAGGCCGCTCAGACCTGCGCGGTACACCAACATTTGAACAAATGGCGCATAGATTCTGTCCCAAGAAGCGGAGCAGTCGGAGAGCCGCACAGTAGGCGTTGGCCCGCAGCTTTCGAGGAGCCAAACGTATGCAGCGTAAGGCAAAGTGGTCACAAGTCAGCCTGGCAAGCCCTTTATGAAGCAATACAGTGGGGCCACTGCTGAATTCGCGATCGAAGTCGGGGTCAGAGGCGAATACATTTATGCAAACGGCACAGGGGTGGAGGCGGCCCTTTCTGTCAATGCGCACGTCGAGGTCTTTGAAGTCGGGGCAGAACCGTACGACATGGTGCAGAGTTGAACGATGGAAGCAGCACAGGAAAGCGGACAGTGACTGCAGGTGCTTCGGTGACCCACCCTGAAGCGCGTCCGCCAGGTTCATTTCGGTCAGGGTTGCCACTGACTTTCGAGTAAATGTCGCCAAACGAAGAGCAAAAAGTCGCCAAAAGTCGCCATTTTTTTACAAATGTCGCCAAAGAAGTCGCCATTCTCGATATGTGCGGCATACTTAGGAATAAAAGTTTCCACTCACGTATAGCCAGTAGAATACAGTACCATCCAAGACCCTGAAATTATGTTGACGTTTCTCAATGCCAGTCGTTTCGCCCGTTTCACCATGGGAGTGCATAGTGCTACTTCGCCGACTAGCCGCAAGATGTGCGTGGTGGCGCAAGGGTGGATGAATGAAACGCTCATGATATCCTTCCATCCCTGTCCGCTCGTTTCAAAGGTAAAAGTCTGGTAAATCTTGGGCGAAAACCGTGAAAGCATTGTTTGTAGACAGCTTTACGTACCCTTATATGAATTAAAAGTATTAAAATGTTTATTGAAGGTAACACGACAGAATTCTTACAGGAACCGATTATTAGTGAGTCTTACACCTTTTCAGTGTGAACTAATATGATACCGGACGCCACTGACCCTTCCTTATAGTCACTTATATCTACACGCGGCAATCTGATGCGTTATTAATGATCAGGTAGACAGTGTAAAACGTCACATAGCAATTGTTT
Source organism: Rhipicephalus sanguineus (assembly GCF_013339695.2). Lineage (NCBI taxonomy): Eukaryota > Metazoa > Arthropoda > Arachnida > Ixodida > Ixodidae > Rhipicephalus > Rhipicephalus sanguineus. Next base: position 44,258,018 of record NC_051182.1, read on the forward strand.
TCATTGCACACGCTCACCGAGAACAGTGGAAAATGCCTCAATAAATATTTTTTTATTGCAAGAATAGCCGCGTATCCGCCTCTCTTCGCTATTCCAAAACAGTCTTTACGAGCTGAATGGGGGTACTGCAACAGTGAATAAGTCACCAAGGTATTCAGAACAGTTGGAGCTTTGGCGGAAGACATGGTCGGAACAGGCGGCCAACCCGTCGTCTAGCCCCTTCAGAAGCGAAACTTTAGATAAGCTTAAAGCACCTAAAGCCATAAACTTATAGTCAAACACTGCCCCCTCGCGGTTTGCAAGGCAGTCCGCTGACTTACATTTTGCTAGAATGTCGCTGGGGGACTTTCCAGTACCTCCTGCATCTAGATGAATTGAGGAGATACACACGAGCTACAGGACGGACATACCGAATGACGCGTATGTCCGTCCTGAACATACGTATGAACATACGTATGTCCGTCCTGAAATACCGAACATACCGAAAAAAACCAAGAAAAATACAGAGAATGTTGCCGCTCAATCGTTGGCAAGACACTGAGCTTAGGTTGCATAACTCAGTGGAAACATAAGCCGAAAATCGCCAAAAATTCGCCATGTCGCCAGTCATAATTTTAGGTCGCCACGGGCCTCTCAAATTCGCCAATTTGGCGAAAAGTAGCCACCATTGGCAACCCTGATTTCGGTGTCGAAGTTAAATGAGCCGATGTTATGCTCTATGATGTTCGCAAGCACCTTAGAAAAGAAACGACAAAGGCCCTCGCGGTATGCGAGTCCTGCCATCGGGTAAGCGACGCTAGAGGCCTCCGCTGGCACGAGCACTAGGCAGAGTTCGCATACGTGCCCTCATACTTGTATTCGGCTGGCGTCGCGTATAAATTGTGCCATGTCGTAATCCGATAAGGCAGTGGCCACCACAAGTTGGAACGGCGCAATAATCCGCAATGTGAGGCGTAATGCGAGGTCTCGGTATCTCACGAAGCTCCACGAGTCGGTGGGCTTCGTGCGGCTAACGTTGGTGCAGGCAGTGGCGCAGCTGGTGAACCCCATGGGTGTGGTATAGTCCTGCCAGAGAGACGTCGGCACTTCGGAGGTGAACGTGATTTGGCGGCACTCCCGAACAGCGTTCGAGAACGTTCCGCGTATGAAATGCACGTCAAGTTTGTCCAGCTTCGGGCATGAACGCAGAATCATTGAGAGCAGTTGGAAGTCCTGATGGTTGCCCACTTCTACGTACATGCTCCACACGACGTGAACCAGGCCTCTGGTGCCATTTTGCAAGTGCATTTCTTGCATGCGCTCCAACTCTGACTCTGCACCCGTCTCGGACACGAGGCAGAACTCGACTTCGACAAGATACGGCAGCCGTTGCAACAGCAACATGTAGTACAAGTCGCTCGGCCGGAGGGCGCCACTCGAACACCGCCGTGACTGTAGATGCGTCATTTGCTAGTTGACTGCCGTCAGTCGCTCGGGGTCGACACGAACGCAAATTCTTAGATCCACTTCGCAAACTGCGCACGGCGCACCGACGTCTTTCAGATGCTTGGCCAGACTGTCGATCCATAGCTTAGGGAGCAGACGTACGCACGGTCATTTCGAGAAGACCTTCGCAGAGCTCTTGTTCGGCGCACAATTGACACTAGTTGAATTAGAAGGACGCGTCAGCGCAGCTCAGCCGGCGTTGCACCTTCGTTCTGTTGGACTACGTTAGCCTCAGACACGATGTGCGTATATGAAGTTACAGAACGTGACGTAACGCTGGTGCGGCGGCGCTGTAGTCGTTTTCGTTCTGGGCAAAAGAGCTCATTTTTTAATATAAGCCGACGTCGATGTATCTCTCAAGGCAAATTTTTGTTGCCGTACTCGGCAATGATTATTGTTCAGAGACGCCGACAACTCGATAAAAATGAAATTAGACGACGTTATAGCCTTCTTGTTTTGCACTCTTATGTACCATGCTTATTCCCAACATTATGCCTTACATGAATTCGCGGATGCGATAAGCCCGCACGAAACAACTTTCCTGAGGTGACATGCGCATGCGCGGCCAAATCATTGGACAGTTTGCAGGCGTTCGCTGAGAGATATACAGCGCGTTTTGCAGCGAAGTTGTCTACGGCTATAGCATCTGGAAAACAATGCGCCCTAAATGTTGAGAAAATACACATAATCCGCGCGGCGTGGTCGCGCCCTGAAACCCCTTGATCTTGCCAAAGTACCGCTATTCTTTATACTCGCCGCCGCTTCACGACTTCCTCGCCCCTTTCGTGTCCTTGCCGCTTTTTCTTCATGACGATTAGTCTCCTTTGGCGTTGCCTTTGGAAACGCGTGCAACTTGCGTTTCGCTTGTGTTTTACTTTTCTGTTCACGCCATTTTTCGGCTCGGCTCCGCGTAGCGAACGGTGCGAGCGATTGGTTTTCTGCGCTGTGTGCTGGCACTATACCATTCTGTATAGCGGCTGTAACTGCAGCAACAGGCGTGCAAATTGTTGTGCGCTTTTCATGATACCTCAAGTTAAGCGCAATGGCGTGACAAAGAAGCAGTGGACTCACAATATCGGCCGGAAGAACTTGGTTCTGACAAAGAACAGTGTAGTTTACGAGGTTAGGCGCCTTTCTTATTGTTAGTAGCAAAACGTAGCAAAACATCTTGGAATGATACATTTTAGTAGGATTGACAGGCGGGCGAGTTGGAACTTATCCATCTTTGCGCAGCGCACGAAATTGACAAGGCACACAAGAGGACGGGACAAGCGCTGATCTTCAACTGAAATATATTAATTGAAAAAACAAATATATATATATATATATATATATATATATATATATATATATATATATATATACAGAAACACACGTGCCCCGCAAGATTACACCCGATCAATGAAACGGATTTCTTGTTCCGATAATGAGACTGATGGCTGACTTATACAATCACTATCGCACTGCATATAGTAATGATGGACGGTTGCTCAAACGAAGGCATGCACCCGCAATCCCGGCAGTGGCTGGCGAGGTGAGGCGAAACGCCAGATGTATTAATGTTCGGCTGCGCGAGCATGAGAATTCTTTGAAGGGGGCGTCCGAGAATTCTTTGAAGTTCGAAGCGGGCGTCTAAAACCGCCGCCATGTTTTACGTACACTGTACAGTAAACGCTACGGGTCGTTTACGGTACTGCGCATGTGCACTTCGATCCCGCTATTCCAGTAAGCCCGCTATTCCGTTAAACCCACTAAACTATAACTTTCTATTGTGTCAACTCAGAACACACGTGAACTTTTGTTTTTGCAGTATGACGCGCCGTAGATAACATGCGCCGAAGGTATCGTATCGTGTTTTTAGGGTCGTTTCGTTCATGCAGAAGGGCAATAAACTTTTGTTGTTATCGGACTACGTGGTATGCGCATTGTCTGGTGCGCGTGAGCTGCGCTCTAGTAATGGCGTGCGCATTGGAATTACAAACTCTACGTTCACGACCACGTATACCATACAGGGGTGTCCTCTTTTCGACGTAAGGTTACCTCAACTAGGTTGGCGTTGCACCGAATAACTACTAGGCAAGCTCTTAAAATCGTGCAGTGCCACGCGCACTCAATATATGCATGCATGCTAATGGGCCAGTAGATCAGAAAATCGGGCTACGAGAAAGGAAGTGAAAGGCTTAACGCCCAGCATTCTCTTCAACAACGTATAGTTAGCGTCCTGATTACATGACGTAAGGTGAAGTAACATAGCGGACACAGGCCAGAACCACAAGTAAAACAGGGTTTTATTCCAAAGACCTACGATCGTCGTCTTCGTCGGTCCACTCAGAGCTATGTGCACGCGCCGTGCAGCTGCGCCCAGCCGCAGTTCCGCAATGAGCGCGATACAGCACTTCCTTCCCCTAAAGTGCCTGGTGAGGTACTGCACTTCATTCTAAAACCTGTCCGGAGCTCTTCTTTTGCGAGTTGAACGTCTGGGTAGGACCGGGTCTTCCACGGCGCTTGCAGGCTGGTCAGTACCCGCCCCTTCGCCTGGTTCTTCGCAGAGTTTCTCTGCGGGTAGTTGTTGTGACAGTGAACCTTCAGCGCCGATGTTCGTTTCACTCTCCCTTGAATGAGTCGCGGAGGCTTCTTGCTGTTCTTGCTGCGCTTCCCGAAGCCGCACTTGGTCGACATATCGTCGTTGTTTTCCTTCGTCCGTATGAACAGTGAGCAGCCGACCCCTGCCGGCCGCCGTCACAGTACCAGGCAGCCATCTTTGTCCACTGCGGTTATACTGCCGTGAATAAACTCGTGTTCCGGGAAGAATCAATCGGGAAGGGGGTGCTGCGGCCTTGACTGTCTCCCTTGTGCCCTCTCGCTCCGGGAAATGAGCACTTACTCTGGTTCTTGGTTGGGCACCTAGCAACATCTCTGCAGGCGATCTGCCGTCCTTTACTGGCGTTACCCTGTACCGAAGCAAGAATTTAGCAAGTCGACATTTCAGTGAGCCCACTTCGTTATTCTTTAGTGCTTCCTTGACCGTGCGCACAGTTCGCTCTGCTGCCCCGTTCGAATGCGGATAATAAGGGGCAGTTATCACGTGACGGACATGGTTATCCCGAAAGAATGTCTTTGTCAACCCACTGGTGAATTGGGGACCGTTATCGGACACAACTGTGTGAGGCACGCCGAAACGAGCAAAAATACTCCGAAGGACTTCCACTGTGGTATCAGCCGCCGCTGTTTTGAGTGGGACTGCCTCTATCTATTTCGTACCTGCGTCCACCAGCACGAGGATCACGTGACCTTCCACCGGACCAGCAAAGTCAACATGCAGTCGAGACCAGCGCTTGTCAGTTTCAGGCCAACTTGAAGGAACATGAGCCGCCGGTAGTGGCAGACACTGCACACAGTGCGGACAACTTTTTACCAGGCTCTCTATGTCGTGGTCCAGAACCGGACACCAAAACAAGGCGCGTGCGAGGCGCTTCATTGCCGTGATGCTCAGATGGCTTTCGTGCAGTTCTTCCAACATGAAAGAAAGCGTTCTCTCCGGCAAAATGTCACGGTGGCCCCAATAAAGTAATCCGTTGCTCACTGTCAGCTCATACCTACGAGTGAAGAAAGCACGGAAACACTGTTGTCCCACACGAAGTTCTCCTGGCCAAACCTGCAGAATCCATGTCACTACTTGACGAAGCACCCTATCCTCAGCGGTGTTTTCTGCTCGCTTCTGGGGGCACAGAGCAAACTCGTTTAAAGCTTGCGCGTGCAGCACGTATTCTACTGAAGAGTTTCCGCTTGCGCTTTCTTGATTAGGCAAAGGTAAGCGGCCCAAAGCATCGGCTTTACCATTCAGCTGTCCTTTCCGATATTCCAACTCATACTGAAACGCTGACAAAAGTAGTGCCCAGCGTTGGATCTTTGCTGCCATTTGTGGAATGGGCTTGGCCTGATGAAAAAGCCCGGTCAATGGCTTATGATCAGTGACCTGCGTGAACCGGTTGCCAAAAAGATAATCTCGAAACTTGGTCACACCGAAAACTAAGGCAAGCCCTTCCATTTCGAACTGCAAGTAGTTTTTCTCTGCTGCTGTCAATGTTCTCGATCGAAAACCAATCGGTAATCTTTGCCATTGATGCGATGAGACAGCACAGCACCCAAACCATACATGGATGCGTCACATTCAGGCCGAAGTGCCTTAAATGGGCCATTGCCTTTTTCATAGCCTTCATCGCGTCTTTAAATGCGCTTTCTTGCGCCCGTCCCCATTTCCAGGCAGCTCCCTTTGTCAGCAATGCATACAGTAGTGCTAGCGTGGTTGACAGGCTAGGCAAGAATTTGGAGTAATACGTGATTAAGCCAAGAAAAGATTTCAACTGGCTCACCGAAGTTGGCGCCGGTGCACCTAGTATGGCGCCTAGATTGTCTTGCAAAGGATGCAGGCCTTTTTCGTCGATGCGGTGGCCCAGAAATATCACTTGCTTTTCTCGGAATCGGCATTTGGCTTTATTCAGCTTTAGGCCGCTGTCCTGCAGTCGTTGGTACACTTGTCGCAATACAGACATATCGCGCTTCTTTTAGGCGACAATAATGTCAGCTAGACTTTCACTCCTGGCAGACCTCGGTAGACTGATTCCACGCGCCTTTGGAACAGAGCTGGGGCTGAAGCGATTGCAAAAGTGAGGCGATTGTAACAGTAGAGTCCGTTACGCGTGTTCAGCACTGCGATTCTTTTAGCTTCGGCGTCTAGAGGAAGCTGGTTTTATGCGTTACGTTGGTCCAACGTACTAAATACTTCACCTCCAGTGCGCTGCGAAGACATCGTCGCAGAGGATACTGTTTTAAGTACGTAGCCGGATTCACCGTTAACTTGAAGTCCCCGCAGAGTCTTAGGTCATCGTTCTTTTTCGCCACGGGGACTACCGGCGTTGCCCATTCAGAGACGCTGATCTGAGAAAGCACTCACTCTTCCACCAGGCGATCAATCTCTGCTGAGACTTGGGCACGCATTGCATAAGGCACGGTCCGTGCTTTGCGAAATCGAGGCCGAGCGCCTTTCCTGATGTAGAGCTTAATGAGAGGCCCTTCACAGCAACCCAGTTTGTTGTCAAACTGCAAACATTCGTCAAGTAGGGCTTTCAACCGTGCTTTCTGTTGAACAAAGTTTACACACAAAGCGCTTTTGGCGTCCAAATGAGGCACGCCGGCCTTGCAAAATTCCTCTGTTGCACGCCGGCCGCAGAGTAGTGGTTCATGACAGCCCACCACCACTAACGTACTGGTCACGGTTACTGTCCCAGACTTCACCTCCATGGTTATCTTGCCAATGACAGGCAAGGGCCCAAGAAAGCATGACAGCCACAGGACAGTTTTTGCGAGAGCTAGCCACCGCGTTCTGTGTCTCTTGTATACACTCACTGGAATCACACTCACCGGCGAGCCAGTGTCAATTATCATGCTTAGTTCCTGTCCTCCCCACGTCAAAACCTTCTCGAGAGGCCGCGAGACGTCCCTGTCGGTCGCACTGTGTGCCACCAAGGCACGCATAAATTGTTCCCTCTCACTTTCATCTTCTTCCACGACATATGCACCTGACGTCCGAGAAGGATTCCTGCGGCATACCCTGGCCAGGTGACTTTTCCTCCCGCACAGATGACATTTGGTGTTTCGATGTCGGCTAACGTTGGAATCAAGCGGCACGTCGCAACGTTCGCACAATGGGCGACTGTTTCCAAGTTGCTTCTCGGCGGCCGGGACTCACATCGTCGTAGTCGCTGCAGGGCGTTCATGGTACCACTTCCGTTCCCCACGCCAGTCTCCTGCATGTCACGGACGTCTTCCTGCGCCTTCTGGCGAAGTCCTCGGCCTCTGTCAAGGTCAGCTTACCTCGCGTCAACAAAGAACGCCGTGCGTCGTCGTCCCGGATACCGCATACGATACCATCTCGTAACATTCGGTACATCATACTACCGAAGTTGCAGCGTTCGGCTAGCCTCCTGAGTTCTGCGATGAATTCTCGCACACTCTAGCCTTCCTTTTGCTACCGCATGAAAAACGCATAACTGGCTGCAGTTTAATTAGCTTGCGGGTTGTACTGATCTTTCAGACATTCCAGAACCTGGTCGTAGCTTATGCTGTTGACCGGGGTGCTCGGATTACGTCCTTGTATTACCCGTTGTAAAGAGTATGTTGGACCGATCGTCACGCTTGTTATGCGTGCCGTGCGAAGAGAAAATGAACCAGGGGACGACGTGGTAAAACACGCACGACGTTTATGACAGAACAAAGAACAACTATAAAATAGCGTCAAGGAAAAGGAGGAATACAGAGACAGTCTAAGCAACACTAGAAAAACAATGAACGCGAGTTCAAGAAACAAAGTTAGAGGGCCTCACGGTGCGATGGTCGGCACGGTGGACGCTGAGGTGCAGGGGCAGGCGGCGGGCGACAGTTGAGGGGTAGCGGGGTGCGTCTCAATGTGCGTCGCTGTGGCGACGATGGAGCTTGACGGCGTGGGTCCGACTACGAGCAGTCAACCCGCATCAGAGACGCGATGCTCCGTGCAGGGATGGTCAGCCTGCTCAGCGGACAGCTTGCTCCCGAGTCGCGATGCTCGGCGCACCAGTGACCAGTCGCCAGGCCACGCTCAATGCTGGGCTGAACAGCTGACCGCGGAGACGCCTCGCCGAGATCCGCGATGCTCATTGGCAAGGAACAGAACAACAGGCCAGGCCACCCTCCGAGATGTTCTGCTGGCAACGCCGCCTCAGTGGGTGGTTGGGCGGCCGCAGCACGGACGGCCGCGTTCCCTGGCTGGAACCTGGGTCGCCGGCGTCCGACGCTTTGGCCCGCTGCGCCTGCCGCTGCTTCGGCTCGTCCCCAGCCACCAAGCACTTAGCCACGTATCCTCCACACGTGGCCCAATCGTAACACACCACCTCTATGGACCTCCACAGGTCATCAGCTGATTGGCTGGCCTCACGCACTGAGCTGGCTCCAAATTGCACGCGTCTGACAACGCGACCTTCGTCGTCGTCGTCACATTTTGTTCCATTCATCATACTCGTACAACGCTGTCGCTCAGCGAAGAAATCAGCAAGGCGCAGTGCTTCCCGGCATCCGTTACATCATATCCCTCGAAGAAGGCTTCAACACGTGTGCGGTACGTACTCCAGCTTCCCGCTGCTCAATCGAATCTGGTGGCGAGATCCCATGCCTTCTGGTCGTCCGCCTTCAGCAGAAGATTATACCGGAGTAATATCCCATCTTCGTCGGCACTGAAGTAACGTAGCGGACAGAGGCCAGAACCAGAAGTAAAACAAGGCTTTATTCCAAAGACCTATGATCGTCGTCTTCGTCGTTCTACTCAGAGCTATGTGCACGCGCCGTGCAGATGCGCCCAGCCGCAGTTCCGCAATTAAGGCGCGTTCACACTGAGACATTCGGCGGCCAGAGCGCGCGGAATCCGCTTCGGCGGCAGCTAGATCCGCCGGAAAAGCCCATTCCGCGTCGATCGGTCCTGGACCGATTTTTGCGACAGCTGCCGCCGGATTCTTTCACCGCGAACCAATCGGAACGCGAGTCGAACATTCGAAAAATGGCGGCGCGCTTGTGATATCGCAGTCGTCGAAGCCCGCAGCAACAGTGAAGTCTTTCCTAATGATCCTGTAGCTCTCGACAACTGCCAAGTGTTGTCGCGATTAGCATCTTTGCAATACATCATCGCGATCTCGCAAAACGGGTAGCATTATCTCGGCTCGACCAAGCTTCTCGCGTCTTGCAAATCAGGACGAACCAACCACAACTTCTTGCGTCGTTTCTTGTTCGACCGCGTTCGGCGAAGGCATCATTGTCCTCGTCAGACATCGCCAGAAAGTTGCTTTCCAGCAGGCCCAGCAGTTCGACGACCCTGCTCCTGTTTATGCGCTTCGCCATAACGAAACGCGTACACAACGCAGAGCGCGTCGACGCCAGCGTTCCTTCGCGCCAAGGGACGATGACAACTAGACGCCCTAGTTTCGGCGGTATGGTTGCTAAGTGGTGTGAACAATGTGGAATTTCGGCGGCGCGCGAATTCCGGTTGCTGTAGCCGGCGGATTACTCAGTGTGAATGAGCCATTAGCGCGATACAGCATAAAGAACGCGTAACTGCCAGGTGAGTTCGAATACGATGATGCATGATACGATGATGTTTGATTGCGGCCCGTACCGGTACTTTCTGGACTGTTCCACAACAACGCTTCTCGAAGAATATCGGCACGCACCGCTCCGATCTGCCACGCACGAACATCCTGGTATATGTGTGCTTGCAACACTTTACTCCATGCGAACCGCACAATACGCGCAAAATTTAAACCGGGGCAACAAATCTGCGCAGAAGCGAACCAGCGCGGAGAGCACGCCGCGGGACATCTGCTGTTTTACTTGCCCCCTAAAAATGACGTCACTTCCGCCACACTTTTCGCAATGCATTGAGATACGATAGGACATATCCTTAGTTTTCCTTCCTCAATGATGGGAAGTACAGGCTTCGGCTTGGATGGGGTTATATAGCGAATTGTCGATTTCTAAGATCGACGAATATGCCTACTCACCAGGATCATTCAAACATATCGCTTCGATGATCACAGTTTTTTGTTTCATTTCACACATTTTTACAAGACAGAGTATACCATTTATTCGGGGGCTTGAAAATACAAGCGGCTCAGAGGAAAAGCTGGCCATTGACAACAGTGTCCAATATCTAGTTTAGAGATTCGCAGATTTGGCGCTGCCTTGTCCTTCACTGTCACTACGAAACGGGCCACGTAATGAGATGAAACGCCCAATCATGAGGTTTAGCTGCTTCAAGCTGCCTTACTATAGAAGTGATGTTTTTTGTCTCACGTTTACGTAACTTGCACGAAATATTTCGCATCAGTGACAACGCAACATTCTACCGCAGCACTCACGAAGCATTCAGCACTGCCGCACCACCCGACAGCTCGGGGCAGCGATAGCGCGGCGGTAGAGTCAGTGGAGCAGCGATGGCTGCCGTGGGCGAGGCGGATGCAGGACACGATGTAAGAATATACTCGGGTGATACGAGAAACAGCGCGACACACGGGACAGTGAAAGAGACGGACCAAGCGCTGTCCCGTGTGTCGCGCTGTTTCTCGTATCGTTGAACATGTACCAACCGGCCCAAATACGCACCTTATTGCAGTTCATACTCGGGTGCTTACACTTTCCACAGCGCATGGAAAACCGCAATCCACGCGCGGCCAGATAATGTTTGGGTTCTTATCAGTTGACTTGCAGTTTCATCGGCACCTTCTTGGAGGGCGCTACGAAAAGCGGGGCAGCCGTCTCCATAGCAACGCGCATGCTGCTGATAATGTGCCTTTTGCGGCATGTCCAGCCGCGCTCTTTTGAAGCCAGGCAATTTTGTTCGTGCGCGTTTTATGCGCGGTGGTTTTATGCTCTTGTATCGACGAAGGTGGCAACGGACTCCTGAGAGGTGTTTGCAATGGGTAGGACGTGCTTCCTACCGAACTGCCGTTCTGGCTATGGGACTTGCGCGGAGCGTGTGCCTCTCTTCAAAGCGCCGTCCGACAGGGATAGTCTGGAGCAGTGGAACAGACTCGGCTGCGTCTGAAACTTTCGACTGCTGAAATAGAGGCACCCCACAGGGAGCCATACTATTTAATGTAGGCCCCATAAAGCTAGCATGTGGGGTGAACAATCTGAAAGGCAGCTCTTCATGAAGGCGATGTAACTTTATGGGGAAAGGGTGGGTCTTATGCGGAAAAATAAAACGAGTGCTAGTGTATCGATGTACTGAGGGCCCGACCATAACTGCCTGAATTTATTTTTTTCTCGATAAAACTTCTTTTTCGTCCTAGTCTGCGAGTTGACTGGGGTGCAAGTTATTCCTCCGGGAAAAGTCGTATTGACAGTTTATGTCATTGTTTTTTTTTCGTTACTGCCGAACCAACAACTTCGGTCAACGTTCGTCATTCTTTTTAGCAGAAGACCGAAAAAGAGCGAAAGGCCGGCGCGCTGGCGGCGGAGAGCGTCGGCGGCGCTCACGCGGCACCACTGTGGTTCGGCTACTCGCGGGCGCTCTCCGCCTCGAGCCATTAGATGGCGCTACGCTCAACGGACCCATGACCGAACATTATCTGACCGCTTTGGCGCGCGCAGTGTCAACACCTGAATATCCTTACACCGTGATGCAGGAGAGCGATCCTCAGGTGACGTGAGCCTAAAGTCACGTGATCAAAGCGACCGGCCATCTAGGTACTTCTTCATCTAGAAACAGGGAGTGTGTCTAGGCACAACCTAGGTACAGCCGTATGGCGCGTGTGTGGAGGCATAAACACGTGAGCGTGTATTCGGAGCGTCCAAGCAGGTAAAGTTGTGGTACTACGTTACGACTTGAAAATTTCCAGGCCGCTTCAACCACGTCCTCAGCATTAAAACCGGAATTTGTGGAAAAAAACCAGGAAAGTAGCGTGTGAAAACGTAGTGTCAAGTGCTAAATGCCAACTCTGTACGTAGTTTCCGTACAAACTGTTTGATAATTGTTTTGCTTTCTCCTCTCATGTATTGCATGGAGCTGCACGCATTTTAGTTATCCCGCAAAACTACTTGTATGCAAGAGTAGCTTGGGCTTGCTTTTGAAAAAGCCTTGTCGCAAAAAGCTCAGAGATGGTCGTTTCTCGTAGAGGTGCTAGCGCGAGCCGCGGCCCTTTCGCTGCCGTCCATCGCGAGCGTCCGACAAGATAAAAGCGCTCTCGGGTAATTCGGGGAGACGGGAACACTTGTTGCGGGAACGGCAGGAACTGTAGGAAAACTTTCTCAACTTCACAGAGAATAGTCTGAGCTGTGGATTTCTCTCTTGGTTGACGCTGAATTGTCCCTAGAATTCCCCAGAAAGCGATGTTATGCGGAGCGGTGACGTCTGCATCTAACTAGCCAATGAGAGCGAGGATCACCCTCCTGGAGTTACCGCTTCGCCTGCCGCGGTGGAGCCGCGGGCGCCAGCGCACATGCAGCCGTGAAGTTACCTTACCGTCAAAAGGATGCTTTTTGCGCACGTAAGCGCGCTTGGCCAGTGAGGGCGCGAGTCCTACGAAATGCGCAGTGCTGTTCCCCAAGCGAAACATATGCAGTTAGTCTGGCATGAATTGAGTGATGCGTAAGAAATGTGTTTCTGGCCTAACTTGGTCTACGGATGGTGAAATCGATGAAGGAGTAATCCATTATTCTCTTAAACGTGCGCCGCAAAGCGAATAATCGCGATCGATGTCCGCCTTTCTATTAGTCGAATTATTCGATTAGAACTTTTCGATTAATCGATTGCGGCACCTCCAACCGACCCCCCCACACCACCCCTTGGCCGGAGCGCATGATTGCGAGGTAAGCGATGCCGAGACGCAGAAGTTGAGCGCAACTCCTGCTTTTACAGTACAGTGCTAGTAGAACGAGCCAGGAGCCGGCGGCGGATCTACACCAGAGAAACAGAAATAAGGTCACCCTGATCTCTGCCGTCTACGGCGCCCACATCCAAGCCCTCCTCTAGGCTTCAACCCCGGGCAGGAAGCGGCCCCACCTCGACGAGGCAGAAATGCACTTGACCGGTTCTCTCCGCCTGACAACCTACTGCCTTCTCCTCCTTTCGCCCTCATTTCTATCGTGTGTTGATTAACCGTCGGCAAAGTACACGAGGGGCTTGTGTGCTATATGACATTATTATTACATTTTGGTGTGTATACTGACTCTTTTGTCATGTAATAATGGCGAGCAATCGCTAGTGGAGCGCGGTGTGAACGTTGTTCACAGAATACTTGAAAACGAAGAATGCGAAGTGTGATAAATCTGGTAAGCCCTGTAAGCAATACTCGAAGCCAGCGACGGAAACTCTTAAGATATCACCTGCTGCACGCCCCATTTATTAACGTCTCAAAGAGTGATCCTCCAAGAAAAAGTGGTCATGACGAAAATGAAAGTGGTCAAGGCCCCGTTTCTAAAGGCACGAATCCGCCTCTTTAGGTAGGTTAACAGTATTTCGCTATTTAGCCAACAGCCATCGACCTGTGTGTAACATCTTGGAAATCACGTCGGTTTTCAAATACGTAAGACATGTTTATTTTTCAAAAGAATGGATTGTTGGTAATCCATATTCTCTCAAGAAGCTGGGTCCTCTACACAGGGACCTCTTCCTTGTCCCTGCGTTTTGAATGCAATGGCTTTATTGAATGAAAGAGGCAAGGTTGTGCATCAACACTCAGCAGTGAAGTGTGTTCTTTTCTGTAAATTTCAAACGTGCGAGCGCGCTATACAGTGGTCCAAGAAGTGCCTCGTTGAAATATGCGTTGTTAATTCCTTGACTGGTTACTATTGCCGTTATATTTTTATCATCATCATCATCATCATTATGAGCCTGATAACGCCCACTGCAGGACAAAGGCCTCTCTCATGGTACGCCAATCAACTCGGTCTTGTGCTTGCTGCTGCCACGTCATACCCGCAAACTTCTCAATCTCATCTGCCCACCTATCCCTCAGTCTCTCTCTCGAGTTTGCCTTCACTTGGAATCCAGTCAGTTACTCTTAATGACCAGCGGTTAGCTTGTCTACGCGCAACATGCCCTGTCCACGTCCATTTATTCATCTTTATTCTGACTAAGCTGTCCTTAAAACCTGTTTGTTCCCTGACCCACTCTGCTCTCTTCTTGGCCCTTAGGGTCACACTTATCATTTTCCTTTTCATTGCTCGCTGCGTCGTCCTCAATTTCAGTTGAACCCTCTTTATAAGCCTCCAGGTTCCTGCTCCGTAGGTGAGTATTGGTAAGATGCAGCTGTTATATACGTTCCTCTTCAGTGATAAACTACCATTCATGAATTGAGAATGCTTGCCGAATGTGCTCCATACCATCGTTGTTCTTCTAGCTACTTCAGTCTCATGGTTCGGCTCCGCGTTACTACCTGTCCTAAGTAGACGTATGCCTTTACAAATTCCAGTGCCTCGCTACCTATCGCAAAGCGCTGTTCTCTTCGGTGAATGTTGCACACTTTTCTGTACTTTGCTTTACATTACTTTACTTTTCTGGATATTAATTTACTCCTTAGCAAAAAAGCATTATTGTTCAATGAAAGCAAAAGAGAAAATATATCAGAAGAGAGAGAGGGCGGCGTGAGCTAGTACGTTCCGGCCTGCTACTCTGCACTGCGGAAAACGCAACGGGGGAAAGAGTGATGAAATATGATGAAGGAGACAGGAATAACTGATCCGCATGTATAATATAAGACGTGATTACCAGCGTATAGGTTGCGAAGACGCTAATAAACATTTTTATAATGCTGTATACCAACTAGCCCAACTATCCGCCTTATAGCGTATACCATTTTCATGATTGTAATGCTAGCTTTCGTGCGATGCAGTTAGCCAGATTAATAGCAGTTAGTCACCTCTGAAAACAGCGTATTCAAGAGCAGTTTGCTTGCGCTATGAGGCGGAAGACGTAAATTCAGCTCTGTTGATATAAACATGCATAATAGACGAACCCCAGCACGTGCAAGTAGGACGTCGTCTCAACTTGAAGCACGACAGTTGCCGCCATTAGTTGGGCGTATATGCAGTTCAAGGAAGCGCACTATCGGATTAGGAAAATAGTCTAATAGACCCTTTTCATAATGCGCAACGTTACGCATCGGTTTACCAAACGTCTAACATACAGTCCATTACTGTTGACAAAATGCTCTTGTAGCATTTGGTAATACTGTATGGTCGCATATCTCGGAGGAAATACAGCTTTCAGCTGATGCTTGCACTCCCATGTCGATCAGCCTAGAGGCCCCCGCCTTCTGCTGTGAAGGGAGGACATTTGCGAATTACTGTGTGTACTAATGTCTGATACAGTAGGCAGCACTACAGTTTGGGCTTCACGATGGTCTCGTGGATCGAATCCCGGCGGTGGCGGCCGCTTTTCCTGTGGATTCAAAAATGCTTGAGGTCCATGGACTTAAATTTAGGCGCACGTTAAATATCCCAGGTGCTGAACATTACCGCAGACGTCAACTACGGCGTTCCTCACAGTCATAGCGTGGGTTTAGACAATAAACCCCCCGAAATATTATTGTTATTAATAATATTAATATTACAGCACCGGCTGTACGCACGATTGAAGATGTGTACGTTTCGCGGAGTTAAGGCAACGGCCAGGTAAAATCTGTGGAGTGCACTGGCGCAGCCGCCATTTATTCTAGGCGGGAGGCAGGAACTCATGTCAATATTTCCAGCAGATCCTGTACCGATGGTCTGTTCGAGGCCAGTACGTTGCTGTGTAATCTCTCAAAGAAAAAGATTACGTCAGTCCGCAATTATAGTAATATGGAGGGCTTCTACAATATCTAACAGAGCAACCGGGAAAAGATGGCATCCTTACGAGTGCGAGCGTTGTATATACTTCCTCTTCCTGCTCGTCTTTGTTTTACCTATTCGGGATTTCCTCATCCACGGCCACGCTGCATGTTTCCGATGCAACTTTTCGACCAGTGTGGTCGCCGAAAGCGCTTGCGATTTCGACGCGTTCGAGTAGGCAGGCTTCAAGGAAAGACGACCTGCTGCCGAATCGTCCATGGATGATGGCCACAGATACTTGAATCCGTGACGTCAACCAAATACGACGGACCCCTTGTGCGCAGAGCGTAGGTGCTAAATATCACGCAGGCGTATATGCGCACGTTCGATCTGTAGCGCGTCTGATAGAAAGACTTGGGTCGAGATCACACAAAAGCAACGCGTCTCAAACAGTGAGATATCCTTTTTAAATCACCCATCAGAAATGTCGATTAATCGGTTAAAACATCACATCGAAAGCAATTGTTTATCGACCAAAGGCTCAATCGGCGAACAATGGTTAATCGCTTAAACATTTCAATCGTCCACCCATATCTTGGTTAAACCATTTACTGCTCTCAACAAACTTTGTTATGACCTCTCAAAATTACAGGTACCACTGTTCGCCACTAATTATTTCGTTATATTTGTTTAAAGGATGTCTATCATGTGCAACCTATCATAGAAATACTTGTCTTACATTATTTGAAACGATAATCCTTCGTAACTATTGATAAGATAATCGGCAAAACAATCGAAGAAATGACAGTGGCTATGGAAATACCTTATGCTGGCAGCACGTAAGGTTAATCGGCTCCATGCACAGTCTTCGACTAGCTGACGTCTTCAGTAACTTCTCGTTGCGCAAAGCTTACCACTCCCCCAAAGTAGAGTTCAATACGAGTGTGTCCAGAACACTCCCTACATTCTTTGGAATTTATTTAACGTACAGATCTCACCTAGGACAGCGCCTCCTCTATTTTAGGGGCGAAGCTCCTTATAGCGGCACCCGTTCGTCCCCGTCGTAGTAGTGTGTAACCAGTCTTAAAAACGGAGGGGGCGTGCACACATGAAGGCTCCCTAAAGACAATGCGCTGCGACAGTACGTGATATGTATCGCCCTCTCCTCTCCTGCGCTTCCCCCTCTTTCTCCTCTCAGAGGCGAAAGCCGTCTGATTTTTTTTTTCCTTCCCAGCCAATCCATTGAACATCGCCTCCCTTCCAGGTTTTTCTGCTCCTAACGTGGTTTTCTTACAGCCTCAAGGATGGAGGCACTGCAAGATTTCTGCTCCTCAGATTGTCATGCACTGCCTCCGTGATCGGCCCAATTTGCCAAGCGAAGATGTAATATGACGTCGTCACGTGATGTGACGACACGATGATGCAGCAAAATTTTATTTTCTGTGGCGTCATATGATGACTTCATCACGTGATTTCTTGCATCACTCGTGTTGGCGCCGCCGACGGTCTATTTTCGCGTTTGATGAGGCATCTAAGGCTTTCGCCTTACTACGCCGTTCAGCTGTTCCACCATGAAATTTCAGCTGCCGCTCACGTTCGGGAGATGTAGCTTGCAGTAACTAGGCGGGACAATGGTCTCCTAATACATCTTCAAACAGGGGCGTAGCCAGAAATTTTTTTCGGGGGGGGTTCAACCATACTTCATGTACGTTCGTGCGTGCGTTTGTATGTGTGCGTGCCTATATACGCAAGCAAAACTGAAAAATTTCGGGGGGGGGGGGTTGAACCCCCCCAACCCCCCCCCCTTGGCTACGCCCCTGTCTTCAAACTATGCTAGACTATGTAGCCGTCTGCAAAGCATCAGTCTTTGCAGACTACCCTTCACATTTGCAGCCCAAGGTAACAACTGAATCAAGCATGGCAAGTGTCACTAAACGTGACCGTGCTGCGTCCGAACAGTCAACGAATGCATTTACCAGTATACCAACGGTGCCTCCCGATCGCCGCCATGTGCAACGCTCACATCACGTCCCGAAATTGAAAAATCGGAGCCCATGGACACCACATAAGCTACCAGCGAAACAACCGACAATCATCATGTACAGTGTCACAATGACTGCGTGCACAAGGCTGGACAGGCTGCCCCATGAGACAAGAGCGCCCAGGTCGACAGCCATTCGGCCTCTACTTTGCTCACTACCGAAAACGCCAAATGAAAGAGAATAGAACGACAGCTGAGGAGCCAGATACTGAGATACAACAATCCGTCGACAAATACAAAGACGAGCTCAAGCAAGTGACAATTTTTTTACGCCTGTCACATTGGCTCAAGTTGAAAGTCGGCGCTACGACTTCAGTCGTGAACAACAGCGTCTGTTCACACACATCGGCCAGCGTTGCAGGAATCGCGCGATATATGCAGCTGTTTTGTTTGTTTTTCATACCACCACAATTTAACTGGTTTAAGCTCTGAAATGGCGGAATCACTTGGCATAGTTCCTAATTTTCTGGCACCAGCTGTTGCTTTCTCTCCTTGGCAACAAATGTAATTCTCAAAACCTTTACGAAGGGAACGGGTGATCACATATATCCCTGGAAGCAGTATAGTGGCATTTCATGCTGTTTAGCGCATGAACTCCACGCTTGCGTATAGTGTGCTACAACGGCAGATAACAGCACGCATCGGGGAACTTTAAGTGCTCAAGCTTTCAGTATTAGTTGCTGGCAAATGCTAATTTCAAAAATCCAACTTCAGACAGTCAAAATCCGGCTCTCATTCAAGCGAACGGAACGGTGACAAAACAATCTTCCGCGCATCACTGGCATGCGCTCTCTGGTATAGGCCTAGCAGACGCCGCGCGAGCGTCTCGATCAAATAGCCGCAAACGACATATGCATTTGAAATGGGCTGATTACCCAGAACGACGAGGGCTTCATGACTCCTGTTTACAAGTTCTCATTAAAATTTAAACAGCGCTAATACAGTCAGAAACTGAACCATATAGCAACTTCGATTGCAGACGCGGCATTTGTTTCCACGAGCGACGACGCGGCGGCAGGTCTACACCGGTGGCGGAGGCTAACGGCTAAAAGCCGCACTAACGCCGACGGCCGGTCACCATTGCGCCCCTCTCCTTCGCCCAGGCACAGAAAGATAGAGGAGGCGCTGCTAGGGCACATAGCGGGCAAATTTTCTTGGCAACGAAGCGAAGGCTACAGAGCCAAATAGCGCGTATCCTACACCGGTGTTATACGGAACGGCTTTCCGGAAACTAGTTATTATATGGAGGAACGGAGGAACGTTATCCTTCCGTTAAGTATCGCTGGAACTGTAAAGGCCCGAACACACGTACGCGTTGCAGTGCGTCAACGCGTGACTTTTTGACGCGACGTCGCGCCCTTTCCCTATAGGCCTGACTGGCTGCCCAGGCGGCGCTGCGAAAACGGTGCTAAAAAGCGCCCTCTACGACAAGTTCTTTGGTTTCGAGTAGTCAGACAGGCGGCCGCATGCAGCACTAAGCTCAGATGAGCAATGGAGCCGCCGCTGTCGGTTGTGCTGCGCTTTGGATCCCGGCCAATTTCTGGCGTGGCTGAGTTCTTCAGGCCAAGCAATCTGCGTAAACGCAAGAAGCTCGTCAACGTCAAGTATGTTTACGACGTGCAGGAGATTGAAGGAACCATTTCGGCGCGCTGCAGCTCGCAAGTGCAGCGAATCTCATACGACGTTGAACTCGAGTTAAGTTTTACGAGGCATGCTCGCGCGATTAACGACAGTGCATAAACGAAAAGATTGCTGTTCAGAAAGCCGACACGATTTGCATTACACGACGAAACGGAATCAAGAAAGGTGCAGTGACGAAGGCTAGCCGTCGGCGGCCCGAATGAGCGCATTCGCGTCGTGTGCCGTTTTCTGCCGCATTCAGTCGCAAACACACTTTTTCCCCATGCACGGTCGTAATTTTCAACATTTGCTTCTGGGGAATTCGTCAAATTCTGTCAGCGTGCGGTGGCGGTCGAGAAGCGACGGCGCGCAATGTTTACGCCGGCCGCTGGAAGCAGCCGGCTGTAAGCTGCCGGAAAAATCGTAGGCACATACGCAGGGTGACTCATGGCATCGTTTTTCTCGTTTCGCACGAAATGCCGGCTGCATATCCTCGTGATCGCCGTCGGCAGCCACGGCCGTGCACGCGCGTACGAAAAGTAATCAGCACGTTACGTTGCAAACCACGTTTTGCTTGCGTACTCACTTCACGCGTCGGACGGCACGTATCCAGCGGTTCCGTCGCTCCACTTCGTACGGCTTTCAGGGGAACCAGTAAATCCGCACATTAGGATCCTTACCCCCCATGTTCGAGGCAATTAACCGCGCAACAATAACGGCGGCGACCGCGCGCTGCTCAGAGCCGTCGCCCAGACCACCTGCTTTCGGCACGGTTTGTTGAAGCAGGGATCGCTCGTCAAGCATGTCAGACTCTGCAGGCATAGCGGACAAGTTCCTGCGTACGTTTTAAGCACTTTTTGAGCCTGAAAACTAGGCGCAAAATTAAGTAAAACGCTTAAAGCAACTGAGAACTGCGTAACTCGCCGGTCGGCGTCCATTTTTTGACTACCCAAGCAACTTCGGCGCACGCCACCAGGCTCCGCCACAGTACTCAAAACTCCAGCGCGTCAGCCCAATGGGGGAGAGAGGGCGCGTGGCTACGCGAAGCTGCGCGCCCTCCCTCTCCATAGGGAGAGGGCGCGACGCCGCGTCATAAAGTCACGCGTTGACGCGCTGCAACGCGTACGTGTGTTCGGGCCTTTACGGTAACTCGTTGCGTTTGTGATGGAAAGGTGGAGGGAGCGGCGTTCTTTCTCTAAACGATCCACGGAGTCAGTCTTGGTAGTGAATGAGGTTCTGTAAATTGAGAGCTGGGGCGGCATTTCCTAAAACATTAAGTCGAGACCGGGTTTCCACGAAGTGAGCCGCCGTGGCGGGCTCTCAAAAGAGGATAGCCATCCGTGGGGCGCCGCTGTCCAGGCTATGTGGCCGCGAAGACCCACAACCAGAAACTGTTCCAAGCGGCCATATGGGGTGGCTACCGGCCGCAGTAGCAGGGGACGCTGGCGGCGTTTCTGAAAAGGAGTGCCTTCCAATTCATTTCAACGTTTTCCAAGACTTTTATTGCGATAGCAATTATATGGACAGTCTCGGCTGGATTTTGCCGTCGCCGTCGCCGCCGTCATGCACCGTATATGTATAAGTATGTATATATATATAAAGGCCCCAAAGAAAAATAACTCAGAAAAATGCTTCCGAAGCGCGGAATCGAACCAGGGACCTCTTGCTCCGCAGCGAGCGGCGCTATCCACTACGCCACGAAACGCAAATCCTCCACGTAGCTAACGGCGAGCGTTATATACACACCATTTAGCGCTGGACGGACTCAGAGACAGCAGGCGATAATAAGCGTTTCTTCATTACCAGCGAGGTGGCGCTAGGAGCCCGACGGGCGCCTTTAAAAGTCGTCGGCGAGCTCGCTTGCTTCTTCTTATATTTGCGCATGGGAGAAGCTTGCCCTTCCGCTGTCTGCTCGCGCGGTTTTCTCGTGGCGAGGGGTAGAGGAATGTTTCACGCTTTCACCGTGATGTCCGCGCTCATGTTACGGCGCGTACGAATTTCACTCGAGCTCAGGGACGCCGCCAAACGAACAAACAGAAGATGAGCGCGAACTATCAAGTGTCACAGCTCGACACTTGAAGCACGCTAGTTTCCTTCTCTGCTTCGGCCGCCTTTGCAACAGAAGCGCTGTTCAAACTGAGAGTATCCATTGGCGAGCCTCACTTCGTATAGCATTAGTTCCTTGCTATCGCATTCATTGCTTCGCCCTTGCGGCGAAACTGTGTCTTTTTTCTTCTTACTAAAGAAAGGGGGAGCGTATGCTGTGGGCGTAGGTTTTTGTCCGTTCTTTTGTTGTTTTTTTTTGCGAGTGAGCGACAATGAGCGGTTGGAAAACGGGACCTGGAGAGCTCGCTGGGCGTAACCCAACCGGACGAGATTGGCTTGAAAAGCGGTATTTTCTACCTCCTTGCCGTTGCCAACGTGTACTTGGATAATCAAGGGCATGTCGAACACTTACCTATACATGCCACACCCACGCCATTGAACAAACGCGTGCACGTACACAGTAAATTATGCAGGGTGGATAGCCGACCGCATGAGGCACAAATAACTTGTAGCTACCTCGTGTTCACCAACTGCTTAATCCCAAGGTTTAAGGTATAATGGGTCCTAGACATTTCTATGCGAGGCCTGGCTGTTGTGTCGGCTGGCGCTCCATTGATGAGAGCACTGTGCGAAGTTCGCATGCGCCACTAGGTGTTAAAAGCAGAGTGCCCCTTGCTACCGAGCCCCTTTTCTTGCCCGAGCCACGAACCCACAAGCATGGGTCAATAAACTTTGTTTACCCAGAACTTCTCTGGTCCTTTCGGCACGTCTGTTGCAAAACGTAACACTTGGCGACGAGGATGAGATCTTGAAGAGTAGCACAGCGTCAAGGAAGGCAAGTGTTCTCGGCGTTCAGCCTCTGTTCAGTATCGACGATTGAAGAGTGCTGCATTTTAGATGCGAAGCAGCTCTTTGACTAGCCTGTGTAACGCTGTCCCTCCGTGCATCCGTACGAACGCGCCGCAACGCACTCCCCTAGCCGCAGGTGTTGGAGCGGCGCCAAGTAGGTCACGCCGCAGCTGGGCGTTGACATCACGGCAAGCCTGCCTTTATACTCCGTCGACAAGGAGGGACCACCTTTGCTAGGTCGGGAATGGCTTCAAGCAATCAGGCTGGATTGGAGCAAAATATACAACGTCCACCATCTGCCAAGGTCACAGCTGCCCATTTCTCGTCGTTTAGAAGAAAGGCTACACGCTTTGATCACAAAGTACAAATCTCTTTTTAAAGATGAGCTAGGCATGATTACCGAAGAAAAGGCCGAGCTGCATTTCAAGCCTAATCAGGCACCGAAGTTTCTCAAAGCAAGAAACCTGCCGTTCGCGCTGCAAAAGGCAGTCGAGGCTAAGCTTTCCAAGATGGAAAAAATGGCATCATAACAGCCGTTACCACATCAGATTACGCCACGCCAGTGGTACCTGTTATTAAGATAGACGGTGGCATACGCCTCTGCGGTGATTATAAGGTGACAGTGAACCCGTGCCTTGACGTCACCCTTTATCCGCTGCCGAAGATCGATGACTTGTTCGCGGCTCTGTCTGGAGGCATGCATTTTTCAAAGATCGACCTGAACCGCGCTTACCAGCAAGTGGTGATGTCCGATGCCTCAAACTTCAAAGAAATTCCTAACCTTGAATACGCGCAAGGGATTGTTCGTTGTCAACAGATTACCTTTTGGAATTGCCTCCGCGCCGGGGATCTTCCAAAATATAATGGACACTATGTTGAAGGGCCTCAAGGGTGTTTGCAGCTACCTAGATGATATTTTGGTAACGGGGAAAACAGAGGACCACTTAGCCAATCACGAAGCGTTGCTAGAGCGTCTTCAAAACCGAGGCGTCAGGGTAAAGAAAGAGAAGTGCTCGTTTTTCCGAAGCGAACTTCACTACCCTGGCCACAAAATCAGCGCGGAAGGCATTTCTCCATTGTCAGATAAAGTTGACGCACTTCTCCAGGAACCAGAGCCGAAGTCAAAGAAACAGCTTCAATCTTTGTTGGGCGTTATCAACTATTACAGCAAGTTCGTGCCCCAGTTAACTGCGATAGCTAAGCCATGTTACAGGCTTCTGCAGAAAAAGGTAGCGTGGCACTGGGATGAGCATGCTCGAAAGGCGTTCAACCAAGCGAAAACTATGCTGGCGCAACCACCTACGCTCGCACACTATGATTCTGAAAGACAACTTAGGCTGTCATGCGAGGCGTTACAGTGTGGTGTAGGAGCCGTCCTATTTCATGTCTACGATGACGGCAGGGCACGACCCATTGCTTACGCTTCAAAAACGCTATTTGAAGCGGAAAAGAAATACAGTCTGCTGGAGAAGGAAGCGTTAGCCATCATTTTTGGAGTAAAGAAGTTCCACTTCTATCTGTATGGGCGCTCATTCACCTTGGTCACAGACCATAAGCCTCTTCAAACAATATTGGGCCCGACAACTGGAATTCTCACCATCGCGGCTTCTCGGTTGCAACGCTGGGCCTTGACGTTGGCAGCGCACTCACACAATCTTATCTTGACGAAATCAAGCGAAAACGCGGAAGCCGATTTCTGCAACAATACCTTGGTTTGGCCGAGTTGGTCCATCATTAGTGAAAACTTGAAAAGCGCGAACGACGAAGACGAAACACATACAACAGGACTTGCGCTTAGCTTGCAACTGGCGTTTATTGGAAACGAACATCGTGATATACCCCCGCATCAAGCTCATGCATATGCACTCGTCACCCACAAAAGATAGCGTGAGTTTATTTTGAAAACATTATATTTGAAAACAAATCTGCGGTGTGTCAATGTACGTCAAAAGAAAAACCACTTCATTTTCTTTTCGCGATTTCTGCTCGCGTCTGCCGCTGCCAGATCTTGAAGCGGAAAGCAAAGAAACAGAAGAAGCGTTTTATTCGTTGCGATTGGACTCGTTGCCTGTTTCTAGTCGAGATGTCGCGGTTGCCACAAGTAAAGACCGAATTCTTTGTCAAGTAAAGGAATTCACAAATGTTGGATGACCCACGTCGATTACGGATGAGCACTTGAAGCCTTTTTTCACAGGTGCAACGAGCTGACGGTGCATCAGGGATGCGTCATGCTGGGCACAAGAGTAGTATTCCCTGCAAAGCTGCAAGGGTTGGTTTTGGACGAACTCCATGACGGCCATCCCGGCATCGTGCGCAGCAAAAAGCAAGCGCGCAGCTACGTGTGGTGGCCAACGCTTGAGGCGGACCTCGAACGTCGCATCAAAAGCTGCGCTAATTGTCAAGAGAAACGTAACGCGCCAATCAGCGCAACTCTTCACCCGTAGTCATGGTCGACTTCACCGTGGCAGCGTGTTCACGTAGACTTTGCAGGACCTTTTCAGAATACCATGCTTTTAGTAGTGGTCGACGTACATTCCAAATGGCCAGAGGTTTTCGATATGCGCTCGACAACTGCAGAAAGCACGACTCGCTGTTTGACCGAGCTCGTCGCACGTTTTGGTTTCCCTGAAACCATTGTTTCCAATAATGGACCTCAATTTGTTTCGCAGGAGTTCAAGCACTTCGTGCAGGCAGTGGGGGCACGGCACGTCCTCACGGCTCCCTACCATCCCAGCTCCAATGGGCTGGCTGAGCGTTTCACTCAGACCTTAAAGAACGCCCTCCGCAAAGACGGCACAGGAGAGACACTGCAGGTAAAGCAGCATAAATTTCTTCTGTCGTATCGCAACACGCCGCATGCGACGACACGTGAATCACCAGCCACATTGCTCCTGGGACGACGCTTACGCAGTCGGCTAGATGGCGTAAAGCCCTCCGTGGGGGAAAGAGTAGCCAACAGACAGTGCATTCAGGCACTAAGTCGTCCGTGTCGCGAAAGTCATTTCTTGGTAAGCGACAATGTGCCAGCACTTAATTATTCCGGAAAACCAAATTGGACTCCCGCTGTGATTGTTGCTCAAACAAGTCCTGTCTCTTTCCAAGTGCGTGCAACCACACAGAGGGGAACCTTCACCTAGCGTCGCGACCAGGATCAGCTGCTGCACAGACCTGCAGAGAACGTTACCTCTATGCATGGAACAGCTGGCGTAGCTACGACCAGTGAGTTGCTGGCTTTTCCTGAGACTGGCGACGCACCAGTTCCTCCCACTCCACAACCGTCAAGGGCAACTCCGGTTACGCCACAGGCAACACCAGCACCCGCCGAGGCAAGACGCTACCCCATGCGAAATCGTCGCCCACCAGGTAGATTCCAAGCTGGACTGTGACTGACTGTGTGTGTTATTAAAAAGAAGGGGAGGTGGTGTTGTGTCGGCTGGCGCTCCATTGATAAGAGTACTCTGCGAAGTGCGCATGCGCCACTAGGTGTTAAAAATAGAGTGCCCCTTGATAGCGAGCCCTTCTTCTTGCCCGAGCCACGAACCCACAAGCATGGGTCAATGAACGTCGTTCACCCGGAACTTGTCCTTTCGGCACGTCTGTTGCAAAGCGTAACGCTGGAGACCATCAACAGAAAGATAGAGCTGGCTGCGATGATCAAGCTAGCCAACGGAGCTGTTACCACCTCGTCCGCGCCCGAAGATTTCTTGTCGCTCAGGCCCCAAACCCTTCTACCGGAGGCACAGGATGAGCTGTCACAACACGCGCTTGTACAAGTTGTCTATCCGCTTCCGCAGATGACCTTCGAGAGATTGAACTAGCTTTTCAACACAGCAGTACCCTCAAGCGCGTCGGTGGAAAGGCTCTTGAACGGTGCCAACGAAGTGATCACGAAAAATCTAGCTCGCCTATCGGACACGAATGTCGAGTTGCAACTCTTGCTGAGTTCGAATAAAATGTTTTTCTAAGTTGTGAATATGTATTCTGGACATTTTCCTGCACCTCCCACTCTTTTTTCTTCTCTTCCCTCCTCTCGTTCTTTCTCTATAGTATATTTCTATTCCTCTTCTCGAATCCCCCATTGATGAAATGTGATGTTTGATGGAAGCCCGTCTGGTCGAGATGATACCTGGTGAAGGTAAAAGACCCCGAGGCATTGCGTCGACCAAAGCCAACCGGGCGCTTTTCTAGTTAACCTCCCTGCCTTCTATCTTTGTTTCTTTCCTTAGTACCTTTCTGCAAATCATACTCTTGATATCGAATCCGTATTCAATAAACGTCAATGCATTTCTTCTTTCATTGCGGTTTCTTGTGCAAGAGATATAATTATATTGATGCACGTCAGTAACTTCCTATTTGTACATCTGAAGCGCTGTATTCTAACTGCACATCTGAAGACCGAAGTTGAAAGGGCTTTGTGTGTTGCACTTGTGATAGACCAGCAGCAATGTTGCAAATAGACATCTCTGGAGTATATACGTCCGGTGCTCTCTGAAAGAAGAAAATGGCTAAAAGCATTTCCTTACGTTATTTTTATCTCCAGACCATGTGCTGCCAGCCACTTTAGAATTCGTGTAATGCACGTAGTTCGATATATCTGTTAAATTGCTCGCTTTATTTCGCCTCAGGATTGTCAGACGCTATATTCTAATTTAAAGAATGCAATGTAACGTTAAGTAACAACACGTTCCAATTTTCGAAAAGTAAGTGGAACGCGTTCCTTTCGCAATGAAGGATCTTGTAATGGAAACTCGTTCAAGATTGGGAAGGAACGTCTACAACACTGCCTACCACCAATGAATGTAATCCCACAACCTGCGTCCGTACTGGATGCGCATCCTTTCTTAGGGAACTTCTGCGAATTTGTCCGTATCTATCTATCTATCTATCTATCTATCTATCTATCTATCTATCTATCTATCTATCTATCTATCTATCTATCTATCTATCTATCTATCTATCTATCTATCTATCTGCCTACGACTTTGTGTTCTGGCCGGGTTGTATACCAAAATTGATATGGCGTAACATGACTGTATGACGAACATAAATGGCAGATCGTAAGTAGAAAATCATGGCAGCTACGATATGTCAGGAACGGTATGATTTACATGCCATGGTCTTGGTGCTCTTTCAGCCCTTTCGTTAACTTGATATAAACCAAAATTAGTATGGTGTGACAAGCGTGTCTGACAAACATAAGTGGCTGGTCCTAACGTACAAATCTGGACACGCGTGTCATGTACAGCATCATTTACATGACATGGTCTCGGGGTGCTCGTAGCCGTTTAGTTGAATGGATATATACCGAAATTAGTATAACGAGACGTTTCTGTATGACGAATATAAATGAGAGGTGGTAACATGAAATCGTCACATGCATGTCATGTACTACATGACTTACATGTGCCACGCTCATGGCGCGCTCGCGACCGTTTCGCTAGCTTGACATGTACCAAATTTGGTACTGCGTGCCGTGACTCTATGACGAACATGAATGACAGGTGGTAACATGAGAATTGTGATATGCATATTATGCACGGCATGGCTGCCATGCAACGCTTATGGTGCCCTCGTAGCCGTTTCGCTGTCTTAATACACACAACAATTTGTATTGCCTGACATGACTGTATTGTGAACCAAAAATGACAAGTGGTAACACGAAAATCATGACACACATGTTATGTACAGCATAATTTACATGACATGGTCTCGGGGCGCTCGCGGCCGTTTAATAAAATGGTTAGACCGGTTTTTTGAAGAAATGTGTCCTAAATGCTCAAAATTAAGGTGAATGCGATATTTGCTGGCTGCCTTCGGAGTTGCTTTTTCTGTAGCGGCAGGCATCTTAAGGTGGTTAACAAGGTTTCACGTTACTCATTCGGCGCGGCTAAAAGAAGCGGAGAACCTTATTGCGGAGAGTAGTGAGGAGAGCCTCATTAATTCGTCGGTGTGTGCGTGTGTGTGTTGGCTGATCCTCATACGCCAGCGAAATTGTGGTACACGGAAATGTTTCTGTTTGCCTGCTGTCACAGCAGTGTATCATAGATCTCTGAGCTCTGTGATGAGAGATCGGCCGGGTTATACTACGCACGCGTGCCAACAGGATAAGGAAATCGAACTCACAACACCTGAAGAGCACGACACAAAGATCATATGTGTCCTTATATAGCAAGCATCGCTTAACCCCAGTGCGCGTACGAGACGTTGGCGCTGCGCAGCAAGCACGTTGACATCAACACTGCGAAGATGTCAATGTTGTCCACCGCTGTGGCACATTCGTTACTGTACTTGGCAGCTTACCAGAGAGACACGGGTTCAACCTAGTTCCGGCGGTCGCATTTCGATAAAGGCGAAATGATAATCCAGCGCCTTCCATTAAGGCGTTTTGCATAGGTTTAGTCGCTTTAGGACTTTCCGAGAACCCCATTTCAATTCAATTCAGCTTTGTTATCCATATGATTCGTTGATGTCGTTCGAAGGGTGCAACTAATCTTCAGCACAGTGACGTATAACTTATTCCTGTAGTGCCGGAAACAAAAAATCATTCTCCGAGTAACATTTCGGGTGCGGAGCTTAGATACTTACGCCGTTCCTCGCCGTTCACTATGAAAACGAAAACCTGTGAAAATATGATACTCCATCTTTCCGCCTCGGCGACGCACATAGCGCAACGAAGAAAAAATCACCGCCATATCCACAGAGTGAATGATGTTAGAGGAGCTTGCTCGGAGATGATCGGGTAACCCGCGAATCCTCCGTACACATTCCTCTACCATCATATATAAAGTGACAACGTTGTTATGTATACATTGATTGATTGATTAGTGGGGTTTTTTGGCGCAAGGGCCATGGGTGGCCAAAGAGCGCCATGTCTTTTATGCGGTGTTAGCGATGACCAGTGATACGATGATAGGGTGTATTGTGGCTGTATAGAGGCCTAAAATCACGCGCTATAAAGAAGCGTAAAAAATGTGTATACAGTCTAAAATTATGGCAGTGACAAGTGGTGTGATCTATGGTTGTGGGATAAATGACGAGTGATCATGGTATTTACAAGTGAAAAACGGGATAAGAGCACGAGTGCCTCCTCAAGGCCTTTGATCCCAAAGGCCGGGAGGCAGGTGCTTCCTTTGATGGAAACCGTAGCAGCAGCCTCAATCATGAGGCCGCGCTACGGAGCGCCTGGAAAAATAACGTTGAAATTATGTACACTTTTTAAAAATTCAAAGAGGGACTGATATTTAAAAAGGGGTTCTCTGCCAATGAACATAGCAGGATGAAGAGGGTACTGCAGGTATACAGATGAAAAATGCTTTTTTCTGAGAGCGTCTAGTTCCCTGCATTGCAGTAAGGTGTGGAGTACAGTGAGGCTGTCTCATCGGAGGACGGTTGTGAAAAAGTTCAGAAGCAGACAACTCATTGATTGTAGTGTGTGAGGGGTGTTCGTTGTTTGCGTTCACCTTCAGGAAATATACAAAAGATAGGTAAGATCTCTGGAGGTGTAGCGACCACTCGTTCGATTCGACGTAGAGGCTTTCCACGGGGCTGGTGCGAAAGGCGCCCGTAGATAGCCGAATGCCTAGATGGTGGACAGGGTCAAGCATTTTTAGGGCGCTTGGTGTTGCGGACTGGTAGATGATTGCCCCGTAGTCTAGGCGAGTGCGTATAAGGCTTTTATACAAATTTATCAGACATTTCTTGTCACTGCCCCACGCAGTGCGTGACAATACTTTTAGAACATTCATTGTTTTTATGCACTTGTGTTTTATGTATTTGATGTGTGTTATAAAGGAGAGTTTCGTGTCTAGGATAAGCCCTAGGAACTTGTGCTCCGTTTTTACCGACAGACGCTGTCCATGTAGGCCAATGTCTGGATCGGGATGGAGGCCTCTCTTTCGGGAGGATAAGACGCAAGTACTTTTTTGTGCATTCAGTGTAAAGCCATTTTCGTCTGCCCATCTAGAGATCTTGTTTAAACCTAGCTGGACCTGCCGCTCACACATCGAGAGGTTGCACGATCTAAAGCCGACCTGTACATCATCGACATATGTGCAATAAAACATATTCCGTGGGATGCAAAGACGCAAGGAATTTATTTTGATTATAAAGAGTGTACAGCTAAGTACACCGCCCTGTGGCACTCCGGTTTCTTGAAGGAATGGTCTTGATAGAACATTTCCTACTCGGACACGGAACGTACGATCCGACAAGTAGCTCTCTATTATATCTAGCATTCTACCACGTACACCAAGGTGGGAGAGGTGTCTTAGTATTCCGAAGCGCCATGTTGTGTCGTAAGCCTTTTCCATATCGAGGAACACAGAAAGAAAGAACTGCTTGTGGGCGAATGCGTCACGGATTTGTGCCTTGATACGTAACAGGTGGTCGGCGGTGGATCTACCCTCGCGAAATCCGCACTGGTACGGGTCAAGTAGATTGTTTGTTTCCAGGAAATGCATAAGTCGGCGGTTTATCATCTTTTCGAAAAGTTTCCACAGGCAGCTTGTAAGTGCGATGGGCCTGTAACTCGCAACGGAGGATGGATCCTTGCCCTGTTTAAGGATTGGAACGACGATCGCCTCTTTCCAAGACGAGGGGATCTCGCCGGAAAACCAGATGGCATTGTACAAGGAAAGTAAGGTTTTTTGCGTTTCGGCAGGTAGGTTTTTTAGCATGTCATATACAACACGGTCGGAGCCTGGGGTGGAACTACGGCAGCAGGTTAGCGATGCCTGCAGCTCAGCTAAGGAGAAAGCTCTGTTGTACGCATCGTGTTTTGTGGATTTGCGCTCTAATTTCTGTTTTTCTATTGTTGTCTTGTAGCGTTGGAAAGCCTCGGAATAGTGCGACGAGCTGGACACTTGTTCGAAATGTGCGCCTAGAAAGTTTGCTTGGTCTTCTAAGCTGTCGCCTTGTATGTTACTAGAGGCAGTGAATGTGTTTGTCGTCCTTCTACCCTACTAATCATGTTCCAGAGTTTGCCTTCTTGTGTGTATGAATTGATGCCTGATAGAAATTTTTGCCAACTCTCTCTTCTAGCCTGTCGGCGCGTTCTCCTGCCTTGAGACTTGATAATCTTAAAATTTGTAAGGTTCTCCGCTGTCGGGGAGTCGCGAAGCAAATTCCATGCTTTGTTTTGTTTCTTACGCGCATTTCTGCAATCACTGTTCCACCATGGAACTCGTCGTTTTCCAGAGTATCCACTTGATTGTGGAATACATTTGCTTGCGGCGTCAATCAGAAATGATGTAAAGTATTCTAGAGCTGCGTCTATGCTTAAGGAAGACATGTCCGTCCAACTTAACAGTGTAACTTTCCGAAACTGTTCCCAATCGGCCTTCTTAATCTGCCATTTTGGAACCTGATGGGGACATTCATTTGTAATTGGTGTGTTCAGAAGTATTGGAAAGTGGTCACTTCCATAAGGTTTATTGATAACTTTCCATTTAATTAGGGGCTGAAGTGATGGAGACGCTATGCTGAGATCTATGGACGAGTATGTTCTGTTTGCAAGGCAATAATATGTTGGTTGTTTTTTATTCAGGAGACATGCGCCAGAAGAGAAAAGGAACTGTTCAATCACACGACCTCGCGCATCGCAGCGAGAGTCACCCCATAGACTGTTGTGTGCATTCAAGTCTCCAAGGACCAGAAATGGTTCTGGAAGTTGGTCTATTAAGGACTCGAATTCATATCCTTGGAGCTGGCACTGCGGGGGTATGTAAAGTGAGCAGATCGTGATCAGTTTGTTGAATAGGACGGCTCGAACAGCCACTGCCTCAAGGGATGTCTGGAGTGGTAAGTGGGTACATGCAATTCCTTGGTTAACTATAACGGCTACGCCACCAGATGACGCCACAGCATCATCCTGGTCCTTGCGGAATATGACATATTGGCGTAGAAAATTCGTGTTTTTGGATTTTAAATGTGTTTCTTGCACACACAGCACTTTTGGTGAGTGTTCATGTAGCAGCTCTTGGATATCGTCGAGGTTTCTTGGTAGACCTCTGACGTTCCATTGTATAATTTGTGTATCCATTTTGACTGTAAGTTAGTGCTGTGTGCACTGAAAGAACTATTACCTTAGGTCACAGAGCCCTTTCCAGGCCCTATGATGCGGGCTTTTTCTTTTTTGGCGCGCTCCAACGAGCCACGCCGCTCCTTCGGCGCCTGAGACGCCGTTGGGCTTGCCGTTGTGTCCATCACCTCGGCAGAGGCGCTGGATGCCCGGTCGCGGCTCACGCGGACGGGTGTCAGTGTTTTGGGGCTTTCTGCCTGAACAGAAGGCCCTGGGCCTGCAGATCCGGAGGCCTGCATGCCCTTTGGTTGCGGAGCAGTACGGGCTGCTTCCGCTGAGGGGGCAGTTGGCGCTACCGCCCGTCCACTGTGCGTGGTACGTGCGGCCGCCGCGAAACTTTGTGACACTGCCCCCTTGCGTGCCACGTCCGCGAATGAAGTTCCCTGTGGAAAAGAAAGGCGTTTTCGCGCCTCCCTAAAGGAGATGTTTTCCGTTACCTTGAGCGTTATTATTTCTTTTTCTTTTTTCCATGCGGGACAACTACGAGAGTAGGCTGCGTGCCCACCTTCGCAGTTTGCACAACGGGGAACTTCTACACAGTCGTCTGGAGGGTGATCGTGCGAACTACATTTGGCACAGGTTTGACGGCCGCGGCAGCTCTGAGAGCCGTAACCGAAACGCTGGCACTTAAAGCAACGCCGCGGGTTTGGGATGTAAGGTGTGACCTTAAGCTTCAGGTAGCCTGTTTCGAGATATTCTGGAAGGGTGCTTGTGGAAAATGTTATAATCAGGTGTTTTGTCGGGATTTCTTTGTCGTCACGTCTGATTTTAATTCGCTGTACGTGCGTTACATGATGTTCATTCCAGCCCTCAAGGAGCTCACTCTCAGTCAAGTCCAACAGGTCTTGGTCAGATACTACACCTCGGGAACTGTTGAGGGATCGGTGTGGTGTAATAGAGACAGGGGTGCTTCCAAAAGAGGCAAGTTTTGAAAGTTTTTCATACTGGGTCTTACTTTGAACTTCTAGCAAAAGGTCCCCACTAGCCATTCTTGTAGCCTTATAGCCTTGACCGATTGTGTCGGTGAGGCATTTCGATACAAGAAAAGGAGAGATCGATCTTGCGTTCTTTTCCAGTGTTTCGCAGTGGATTACGTGGAACCGTGGAAAATTTTCTGTGGGTTTGAACAAGGCATGGAAAGTCTCTTCGGTGCGCCCTCTCTTTGTGAGACGGCGATCATTCAGTGGAGGAAATGAGGTTGAGGCCATAGATTATGTATAGTTTCGGCAGTCATGCCAGCCGCCCACCATGGAGCCCAACATGGGGACGCGACAACACTTATATTGCTATAAAGTATGTCTACGCCAGCTGTACACAGCTACTATAACCAAATATAATGTGCCCAAGAGAGGGCACATACACAAGGTTAACCCTCGCCGCCAAGAAAAACGGAAGTAAATTGAAGAGAGGAGAAGACAGGAAAGATTAAAAAGTAATAGAGAAAGACGAAGATGTGGGGAGAGAAAGAGATAGGAAAAGGCGACTGCCGATTTCCCCTGGGTGGGTCAGCCCAGGGGTGCCGTCTACGTGAAGCCGGGGCCAAAGGGGTGTGTTGTCTCTGCTGGGGGGCCTTAAAGGTCCAATCACCCAGCGTCGGCTCAACCCCCAGGATCCCCTTTTCCGCGGACATGGCAAAGCCACGCACGGCTAGGCGTGGGAGGGGGTCGAAACCCCCCCGTTAGCTCGGGTCCGTGGTGTCGCTACACACCAAACGCCTGCTTGCGCAGACGCCCCTGCGGGGTTGTTATGTATACATTAGCCCTCATCGCTCCGAGCTGCTGCTGCGTTGCGAGCCCGCCGCGCTGCTGCCTCGGCTGGTGGTCATGCTGCGGAGCGGCAACGAAGAGTGTTCACTGAGCGAGCTCCCGGCGAAGAGAAAGGAAGCGCGCCAAACGAGAGGCGCGGCCCTCTAGCTGTCACCTATCTAACCAGCGCATGCGCCGAGAGTGATGTGCGCCGCCTTGAGCGGCGGCGCGCCATCTAGTGAGCATTCTTGAAATCACCAGAGAGTGTACACGCCACCGACGTATAAGGCACGAGCATAAGAAGCAAGCTCCTAAAAACTGCTTCGCAATAAAGTTTTGTTTCTTCGCCGACGACAAATCCATCCGCCAAAACCGCTAACGCTCGCGCAAAAGTGAATATTGTCTGCTACATGGACCGTGATAGCCTCTTTCATGCGCTTTCCGCTAGGTGGCATATAGACCTTATGCAAAATTGCTGCCATCTGTCGGAGCTTTCACGAAGCTACCGATTCGGCGCCACGTTAGAGGCTTGGGTCCGAATCGTATTGCTGTTGCTGCTATACCTTCTTGCTCGTATCTGCTGTGGTAGTCGGCAATCGGGGTTTAAAAACGTCAGACGATCCTGTACACGTTACCGGCATTTCCTAGTTTTACGTTGACATTTATTACGTGTGAAGAACTGCCTGGCAACGAGAAGGTGCAAGTTTGTCACCGAGTTTACATGTAAACCTGCCGTCGTTGAGAGAAAAGCTTTGCGTTTCGTTATAAATTTTGTCTGTTTTCAGTTTATCGAATGAATAGATGTTAGCTATCGGAACATCATGCGTGTAGTGTAGGATAGTTGGGAGGAGGCAATAGCGCGCGACCTGGCTGGACACAGCGGTGACGGTTAGAAAGCGTTGTTGAACCATTTCAAAGCGTATTTCATAAGGTACAGCCTACGTCGACCTAATGTATTGTGCATCTTATTTTAAATAAAACGTCATCTTGATTGTTATTTTTGAAACAAGATATATTTCGCTGCTATAGTACACCGACTATGTGTTGCATAGAATTATCGCGCGGTTAAGATGAAAGAAAGGTCCGTTTTTCACGCACGTGAAAAGTGAACGTAAAAGCGTCAATAAGGGTGGATACATGCAGGGCCGTAGCCAGAAATTTTTTTCGGGGGGGGTTCAACCATACTTTATGTATGTTCGTGCGTGCGTTTGTATGTGCGCGTGTATATATACGCAAGCAAAACTGAAAAAATTCGGGGGGGGTTTGAACCCCCCAACCCCCCCCCTGGCTACGTCCCTGGATACATGGACTTCTTGCTAGTGGGTCAGTTTCTTAAACTTCGTTGTAGCGCGACAAAGGGCACGGACACCAGAAACATTTGCTGCAAGTTAGCGCTGTGTGTGGTCGTACGTTTCTTTCTGGTGTCCGTGTCCTTTGCCGCGCTACAACGTTGTTTAAGAAAATAAAAATAGTTAGTTGCTCTAAGAAGTAGACGCCGATTAGCTGGTATTTATCGAATATCTTTCCGACATGTACTCGTAAATAATACGATCCGCCAAGAATATTCGCGTTCACATCGTCACTTTCGTGGCCTAGTGGCTCCTTATAATTTAAACCCATTGCAGCAAGCAGTTTTGCGTCGCCAAATTACCTCTTGCGATTTAACCACCTCAGGGCGTAGCCAGTGGTAGCGCACCCACGGTCGAATATAACACATTTCCCGCAACAGCATTTTTTTCCAGTTTCATACGAAAAGTTTCATACCACACACAAGCATCGGTTAACATGTCATAGCACGCAGGGGTAGATTCAGGATTTTTCCGAGGAGGGATCAGCGTCAGCTGGGAGAACCTGATATGTGCTCTTCTTGGGGGAGAAATAAAAAAGAAAGTGGGGGCAGGGGAGGGACCAGGCCATTTGGCCCCTCTGAATTTTGCAGCAGTAAGCACATGAAATGCTTGAAAAATACGCATTGGGAAGCAGTAGACGCGCAAATCGTCCCACCAAATGCTACATTGTTAAACTTCACAATCGAAAACAACTACGAACAACACTCCAACACAGTCGGTCCGTTCTCTGACAATCGATGACGCGCACGAACTATCTAACATCTAACTGTTATCGCAATGTGATAAACAAAGTAATGGTGTCAACAACTGAGCAGGCATGCGCGAGTAGCCACGATGCAGCTTTGGAGCTCGTACACGAAGCCGGTGTGTATGTGCGTGCAAGTACACAACATGCCACATCTATTAAGAACGGCGAACGTAAACGCGCCATTCGTCGTAAGCCGTAGCCGAAGCAACGGAATGATCTGCCGCTTCTCGTCGGCCGCAAGGAAATCTAGTAATATGGAGGCTAGTTTCCTGCAAACCTTTTTTTCAGCATCCCAATTTCCCCAATCTCAGCAACACGACACACGAAAATATGTCGGCACTGCTTTTCCTACCAGCCGCCACACGTCGATACGTACGCTCCGTGTGTGCATATGGGGAGCGCGCTTTGCCTTCAACATGGCGGAGATGCGCACGGCGGCCACTAGATGGCAGCAGATTTTGCATAAGGTCTATTGACTCAAATTATTCGCGCATTCCGGCATACGCCTATATGTTCGCGGAGTACCAGGTTACCGGAGGATGGTATCGATATCATGTGACGCTTCACGCGACAACAGTTATAGGCGTGTTTACTTGTTTACCTGCGTTACCGTGGCGAAAATATTTTAAAGGTCAACGCATTCGTAAATACGCCTCTGCCGAGAATTTACGGCAACTTAGAAGTAGAATACATAGCGTTTCTGAACCACCAATTGTGTCCATGCTTGGTTGATCTTAGCGCCACCAAGTAGGCAATAAGTGACATCAAATCGCTAAAAACACTTAGGAAACGTACGGCTGACACACGCGCCGCTCAAGCGAGGGCGCCACCACCCCGCCAAGCACGCGATTGCTCCTGCCACCGCCGCTTCTCCGGCGCCTTCTTCGCTACAATTGAGAGAGGAAACAACGCGACGGACCTTCCTGGAAGTGACACGTATATCGATTGCCGTGACAAGCAGAAAACCGATAAAGCGCAGTAAGAAGTAGCGCGCATGTCGCACACCGAGTTTGCGAATATCCCTAAAAAAATTCTACTCCTGCTCGAGAAACCCAACATGCTTACCTCAGACATACCTCATAGATGGTTTGGTAAACGGAGCAGTGAGAGTTCTCGAACGGGAATCACTGAGTGCCCGTGCTACACACTTCTACAGGTTTCATGGTAGCGGAGCTGCATTTAGCGCAGGATTTATCACTACATGAATCGCTCAACAAGCTTTTCACCGGTGGCTATCATTCGAGAAACATTCGATATTTCTAACACGCTCTTTTAGATTCTGGTACCGAAACACTGTTCGATTCGTTATTCTAAATTTTCCAATATTCGCACCCCCCTAATTGCTAGCTTTGTTTTAGGCGTGCACTTAGCACTTGATTGTGAGAGTGATCACGCCGCATCAGATCCATGGACGACAAGCCGGGACACTAAAGTGCTACGCACTTGAACGGAGTGTGTCCGGCAGGGTCCCACTGCAAGGCGCCACTTGCATGCAAGGTCCCACTGCAAGGCCCCACTGGCATGGGCCATTCATGCAGCAGAACAAATAAAACGTTTTGACAACGTGAAAATTTCCAATACAGCGTGAACAATGAGTAAGCGCCCGCATAATTATGCTTTAGGGTGACAGGCTCAAGACAGTATGCACGTGTAAAAACTAAATTATTCGAGCTCCTAATTCTGTAAGAGTGCTGTTATGGACATGGTAAAGATAACTCAATAAACCACTAGCATGAAGGTTTCTTAATTATAAGCATTTTAAGAGGACGTGACATGACTTCTTGCGAATTCTGAAAGAGGAGCTTGTGTTTTTATTAGCGCGACCAGTGTTTATTTATGTAGTTTATGACAATTCGCTCAGCTTGCGTGCTGCATTGCAGTGCAAATTAAATGTACACGACTTGCAGTAGAGTGTTTTGCCTTGCGAGCTAGAGATAAGCTGCCATTAAAGCAATCATTGTTATATGATACCACTCTTCTAATTTACAGTCGTGAGAAAACGAAGACGACTTAGTGCATGCTGTTCTACGTCGGTGTATCTAAAGGGGGGGGGGGCATGGGGGCGTTAGCCCCCATTAAGATAGGCTAGAGAGAGTAAAGCCTCCCCCCCCCCCGCCACTTTCGACCGAAGTCACTGCCGAGACTGACCGAGACAACAGCATGTTGTCTGGTGTCGTCTTCTTTTTGTCTGCTTTTCCTGCGCTCTGCGAAGTGTTTAAGATGATCAACCAACAGGCCCAGTTCGCCACATATCTGAACGTCACTGCCGGCTTGACGCGGGGAAGCCAACAACTCAGGCGAAGTTTGCTTTCCACACAGCAATCACGTGATTATATAATCCAATTTCCCTACAATTATGTGTGAAAGGTGTCCTCCGTTTCTCAGACAACGCACTGTGGGCTGTCGGTGGTGCAGGCCGCCTGTGCGAGGCTTTTGCGCCTTGCGCTCCAGCATTGCAGAGCAGGCTACCGCTGAGCAGGTGCTCGATAACGTTAGATCACTCTGTCTCTGTCTGTCCTTCTTTAATACAGCTCCACCTGTCCTGAAATTTAATTCATAGGCGACGCAAATACGGGACGAACCAGTAAACGTGTTATGCACCGATCAAATCTCTTCCTTTTTAAGGGAATTCATTTTCTTTAATCGAAAAGGAATAGCATCACCGCTGCTCTATATCCGAACTGCTGTGAGCCGATTAGCTTGCAGAACTTTTGAATGCTTTATTTTTGCCGAAGTGCAAGTGCTAGAAAATGTCTCCGCTTTAGTCTCCAATCGACCCGCTTAGCCTTGCTTGCCATATGGTAGCTTGGAGCGATCGCGGCTGCTTGCAACAAGGCGACGAATTAGGCAGTGGACTCGAGCGCATTGGGATGTCTAGCTTTCAAGCTCGCCCCACGTCTTTATCTACCGGACCAGGTAGATACTGAAGGTCACGGTTTTCTGGACTGAGGAGGCTGAATTAACAGCCGGACAAGTTGGTCTTGATTAATCTCGAATTGACCTTTACAGCGCATAACACAACTCGGACGCCAAAAAACCGCACACGTGCAGCGCTGCTTATTTCTCTCTCTTCA
Source organism: Rhipicephalus sanguineus (assembly GCF_013339695.2). Taxonomy (NCBI): domain Eukaryota; kingdom Metazoa; phylum Arthropoda; class Arachnida; order Ixodida; family Ixodidae; genus Rhipicephalus; species Rhipicephalus sanguineus. The sequence continues at coordinate 44,297,387 of NC_051182.1, forward strand.
TCTGTCTCAGAAAGGATGAGTTCACAAAGTTGTATACGCGCACAAAGAGCTCAACATCGTTATACTACAATGTGAAAAGAAGTGTGTCCAAGTCACTTGCTTCATGAAAGCACCGCTTTACAACGCTGTATCCTTGTGCGTCCACAGATATAATTTTCAACGGAAGCCGAGCGTTTACCACAATACTTTGCGGCTGTGGGCTAACAGCTGGGAAAAAATTACACCATTTCTCGCTAAAGGGGACCATGAGGCGATGCGAAGCCGGGGCGCTTGCACGATCGCGTTCCGTTGGCGTTCTTTGGGCATGCTACCGACCTCGCGTCGTGGAACGCGAAGAGGAACGCTGCGCGCGTCTTGTCTTTCCTCTAGCCCGGCTGTTAAGTCTCACAGGGCGAGCGGGCAACGCGGTCGGCAGGCGTGCGAGAGGGGGGCAGCATAGGAGTAGAGAGAGAGGGGGAGGGAAAGCGCATGCGCTGGTGCTCATCGCGGCGTTGCGCAGGAGAGAATTTCGGCATGTCTAGCCCGCGTTTCAGCGGAAGAGTGGAAAGGGGGAGGGGAGAGGGGAAGTGGAGAGGGAATGTGGAGATGGGTAAAGGGGCGAGGGGAAATGGAGAGGGTGAGTGGAGAGGGTATGCGGATACGCAGTAAGGGTGGTCACGCCGCACACCACCACCACCACTGGATTGAACTCCGTCATAAGATACTTCGCATCTAAAAATACATGTGTGCTGCATTGAAGGTGCTCACTGCGAAATTGCAGGCAGAGTTTTCATGGCATAATATGGCTTTTCTTGGCACTTCACAGCCTTTGACTTTCACAGTGATGCATTCCTTCTCTTGCTAGTCCTCTGAGCGTAGTTTGGCGCGCAAGCGGAGCTCATCCGCAGTCGAAACGGCACTCATCTAATGTGAGCGCCCGCAGCGTCGAGCGGCAGCTGCTGCAGGTTTGTCAAGCGCCTCATCGCGAGACACAGCATGCTGCACTATGACACCTGGCTGCGCAGTTGTTGTTGTGGAGCTGCTGCTTTGTGATAATGCCGCGTACAAATATTTTGAACAACTTATATCCATTTTTCAGCACATAACGAACGCAGCGGTCGCTAGGCTGACTTGGTCACATTTGACGCATTATAACATGTTAGCAACCATAATAACGCAATGTTTTTCTATGTACAATGGCAGATCACGTCCTTCACATCAATCATAAGGATTCAAAAATTACTAATGGTCTTTGGGGAAAACTATTTTCAAACTTCGGCGCTTTCGGTAAATCACTTACGTTTCAGCCCAATTATCGAGTAAGACGGAGCGCGATAAAGCCACAGAAATATTTTTAAAAGAGAGCGAAAGTATCAAAGTTACTATGTACTGATTTTTATTATCCTCACTTAAACTTGTAAGCAGCAATAAATTCCTGAAATACAGGTAATTTGCGCGATTTGCAATGATAGTGACATTTTTCCTTCAAAAGTACTTCAACAAGCAAAGATAATAATAGACTCATAAGACTGTATTTTGCTTGTTCTTTGAGGGGAACAAATATTGTGACCGAGAAGTGCACCGTTTGTTCCCCTAGGTGCGCTCAAAATTCAGAAATCGCGAAATCGGCGGAAAAGTTTTTTTTGCAGCCAAAATATAAATATTTTATTCAGGCGAACAACTTTTTTTCGCAAAAATAACCTTAAAAACATTGTTATAGGCCTAATGCCTAGGCCTACAGTAAATTTCATCAAAATCGGGATGGTGACCGGGACCTCGTGTTCGATCTTCTCTGGACAGACGCCGACATAGTTATTCTGTTAGGCGCCGCGCAGAGGAGATTCCCAGTGGATCGCAGAACACACATCCTAGCGGATAAAAAAAATATTGAGACGCGCCCGGACAAAAATTTTGCATCATCTCCCGCCTAAGGGGACCATGAGGCGATGCGAAGCCGGAGCACGATCGCCTTCCGTTGGCGTTTGTTGGGCATGCTACCGACCTCGCGTCGTGGAACGCGAAGAGGAACACTACGCGCGTCGTGTCTTCCCTCTAGCCTGGCCAACAATTCTCACAGGGCGAGCGGGGAACGCGGTCTACAGGCTTGTGAGAGGGGGGGGGGGACGCGCATGCGCTGGAGCTCATCGCGGCGTTGCGCAGGAGAGAATTTCGGCATGTCGAGCCCGCATTTCAGAGGAGTCAACCGAAGCAAGCGCTGGACAACGCGCGCAGCGCTCTACCAGCGCGAAGGAGAGGGGACTAGAGGAGGAGAGTAGCGCATGCGTCGCGAGAGCAGAAGCGAGAACGCAGGAGAAGCGCAAGCAGGTGATGGGAGACAAGTGGAGAGAGTAACGCGCAGCTGTTGGAGAGAGGCAAGGAGGAAAGTTGTGCACCCGTAGTGTGAGTGTGGACGCCGATGCCTATGCCGCGGGACATACCCCCGAGCAAGAGATGCTTTCGCATCTAAAAAGTACACGACGCGCACGATTCACCCCCCCCCCCCTGCTAGGTTGTACTAGAATAGTACGCTCTAGCAGAGTAGCGGTGGTGGCGCGGTGAGCGCCAGCGCACGTGCAGCCGTGACGTTGGCTTTCCCTCAAAAAGTTGCTTCTTGCGAACGTTAGCGCGCTTGGCGATTGCGGACGCCAGCGGCGAGTTCTACATAACGCGCGACTCTGACCCCCGAGGAGAACATATACAGTTAACTCCCGGATGGATCGGGAGATGCATACGAATTGTTTCTAGCCTAACTTGGTCCCACCTTTGGTTTGTTTCAACGATCTCTGTTATGATCTCCCAACATAGTAGATAGCAGTATTTGGCGCTAATTAGTCGGTTATATTTGCCTAAAAGATGTAAATCATTTACAACTTATCTTAAAAATACTTGTCTGACATTGCTTGAAACTAAAGTCCTTAACACCTATTGACAAGGAAATCGGCACAATACGCAGAGAAATAACGGTGGTCATGAAGGTAACTTAGCTCTCAGCGTGTAAGGTTAATCGGCTCCGTGAGCAGTGGAATGTCGTTGCACGCTTTGCCTGCTATGGCATGGCGACATATCTTGCAATCGGACAAACGATGCCTGCGTGTTAATATATGTATACGTGTCCGAGGTACAGTGTTTGTTATCTCATACGGTAATGGTTGCAGTTATGTGAACCATCGCTATCAGTACCCGATAAAATTTGCTGTGCGCCTGAGCACAGTCGGACTGGAGAGGCGCGACTCGCGCCTCTTTTCAGTCCGGCTGTCGCCTGAGGTACTTCACATTGGGCAAAGTTTACCGCTTTCTCAAAGTAGAGTTCAATATGTGCATCTAGAACACCCGTAAGTTTTTCTGAGATTTCATTTCACGTACAGATCTTACGTAGAGCACGCAGTTCTCTGAGTCGTCTACTTTTTAAGTTTCGATGCACTGATATGCTGGCTAAACTAGAAACTGGCCGTCCGTCTGTCCATCCCTCTGTGACGTAAGACGATTGTCGCCATAAAGAAATAAATGAATTGAAGAAAACAAATATTCCTGGTGAGGCGGGAACCAGGAACACGGGCCGCCACTCTCTGAATGACAGTGTCTTAATTACTGGGCAACACACTCATTCTTGGTGATCGTGAATATGTCTAGCACATATGAATGCGCTGCACCGGCGGGGCAGCACATGTAAACGAATATATATTTCCGAGAAGTCTTCGTTACATTGAGGGCTCTGGAATAAAAAAGGCCCATGGGAGGACAAAATAGGGAAGCCGATGTGAAGAATCGTACACATCAGGAAAATTCCTTCTCTAAGGAAATTTTCATGTCAAAGACATATTTCCGTGCTCGCGGGATGCGCCGACCACGACGCCATTCCAGACGCTCACAAACCCAAGTAAGCAGACGAAAAAGGCCATGCCGATGCCGTCCGCAAAACAACGTTCTGCGGAAGGCTGCAACCATAAATGAAATTAAATGTTTACGCGTCACTTAGACAACCGCAAAAAAAAAACAAAAAAAACCCGCGCAAGTTTGTTTTTCAATGCAGAACAAAGTCACTGGACATAACTCGGCAGATTGAATACGTGCCCGCTGCTCATATACTTAAATGGTTTCGTTATCGAAAGGAAGTCTCCTTAGAGGACGTGGTATGTCGAACATGATAAGACGCATCTGTGTCTTGCCCATTATTCGAAATCCCAGAATGTTAGCAGATTCACTACGAATGTGGGTGGCAAGATATTCATCAGTGTTCTCAACTGGTATCAACAGGACAGCCTCACTAGTGACTCCAACAGCCTTGGTAGCCTTCACTATCCCAAACGGAATCCTGCGCAACTAAAATGCCAATCATAGTATCAACGTGAATTATCGTTTTGTTAGGAAATTGTGCAAATGTTGCTTATTCGAAATGCACCAACCTAACTGTGTGGGCTTTAACTATGACTTAAACGGAACGCTCGGTACAACGCAGGTGGAAGGAGTTTGTCCTATGAGACGAGTAATGGCGGACATTTCGATGTCCTGCATAAAAATCTGGCTAAGCAGCCTCACGAACACTAAATAGTGAGGCCTGCTCAGTCACTGTGACCGAGTTCGCCCTTGAGTCTTCGCGTCTTGTGCCTGCGGAAGTTGACAGGATCCCTGTGCGATGGGTCGTTGAGTGCCTGCTCTCCTGAGGACGGCGTACCTGCCGACATCACCACTGTGTCCTCTTAAGTGGGCACGATCCCAGCCTCGCTGGGCGGTTGGCAGAACCATGGAAGAATTTGCATATTTTAATGACAACAAAATTATCATAGCTAGCAAGTTTTGGTGAAGAAGACGGCGGAGGCATTGACTCGGGCATGATTGCTCTATGGAAAAAGGCCAAAATGTAGCTGACAGAAAAGTACAAGACCAATGGCAAAAGGTACACGACTCTCTGTCGCATTAGAGACCTTTTCAAAATTATTAGAAAACACGCTGAGCAACTCCGTCAAGCGCAGAGGAACTCCACTTGTAGGCGACACGGGAAAAAGTCGCAGCTTCGCCGCAACAGCGAAGCAGTGAGTGCGATAGCAAGAAATTGGAACGCACCGCGAAGAACGGCAAGCAGCTCGAAACTTTCAACGCGCTGCTCAAGTACAAAGGACGCGTGAAAAGAACACAAGCAAGACGAGCGCTAAGAATTGTCACAGCTCGACAAAGCGCGCTGCTCAAACACGAAGAAGGGCGCACGAAACGTACGCACAGGTATAAAAAGGACGAGCGCGAACTAGCAACTGTCACAGTTACTTCCTCCCGTTTGAGCAACGAGCTCCCCTCGCAAACGCGGCCGCTGCAGCGAGCGAAGTAACCTTCGTGCGCTCTGTAACTTCAACATTGCGGTGAAAGCACAAGACGTACAAACCACCCCCATCGCGAGATAAGCCCGCACACGGGGGAACACGCCCTGTACATTGAAGTACAGCTGGAAGATGGTAGCAGGCGCATCGCGACGAGCGGGGCGATGACCTTTAAACGGCGCCCTTCGCGCTATCCCACTGATATTGAAGAGAACACGCTGAAGCGCTTCCGAGCTACACGTACCACCAGCGGTAAATGGTGTATATAAAGAACTTGCGTTTACTATACTGACGAACGTACTCTCCGTGGCCGATTCGCCAAGCGCATAGCACCCTCAGCACTAGAAACGAAGGCTTCGTCAAGCCTTAATGTCTTATGCTTTTGCTCCACAGCATCAGTGCTGTCACTATTGTAATTCCTCCTTTGATGTCGAAACATGGCAGCGGCGAGCGCGAAGCGGAAATCATAAAACCATTCTTTCCTCGTGCCAGCATTGCAGCACCCTCTTCTTTCAAAACACCTACGCTTGAGTTCACAGTCCTAAATTTAGATGCCGCGTTCACGATGGGAGAGCTTCATGCAACCTTGAAACAGGGCCGGTGTGATCCTTCGCCGGGATATGGCAGCATCACTTGATGTATGTTACGCAGTCTGTCCAAGAAGCCGCAGCTGGCCTCTTAGAAAAAGGAAAGAAGCAGTGAGTATCTTCGAAACACCTGCATCTGTCGATATTGAATCCCCTACCAAAACCACGAAAGGATCCTACGAATACCGATAACATTCGTTTCATGTCGCTTACGCTAATCATATGTAAACTCACTAGAGGATGATTCTTAGCAGGATAATCAACAACATCCTACATCGCACCTCAGGTTTCCAATTGTCTCAACCGGGATGCAGGCGCTAGTAGGAACGCACAAGAATCTGTCGTTACTTCAGGGTTGTTCGGAGTTGGATATGATGACGTACACCTCCGCAATATATTTCGAGCAGTCGAGCTGCGGAAAGCTTTTGATAAGGTCAAGCCAGACCACATCATCTGCACTCTGGCGAGCATAACATCGCAGTGAACGAATGCTTGAGTATATCACAAGATTTCTAGAAGCGAGACCCGTACAACACCGCAGCGATAGAGATGCCTTACGCGCCACTAACGATCTTCTTCGAAATGCTCCTCAGGGCTCTATAGCGGTTCTTGTGCTCGTTGATGCCGCCATGATAACTTTAGCCTAAGAAATTGAATCGAGCACTGGCGCCCGCTTTACCATATGTGCGGACGACATATTAGTTTTAACCACAGCACAGGACAATGGCGGAAATAATTAGTATAAGGGCAGCAACCATGAACCTTCTGTAAATGAGAATGGCCTTGAAGCCAGAGCGAATTCAACGTCTTTGCGTCAATGTAAGACGAAGTGCACTTTCAACATAGGAGGGAATAAGATTGACATTAGGACCTCAACAATTCAAGGAACACTCAGACATATCAAGATATGCGAAATTGTCTTCCACAACTGCAACACGGCGCATATTGAGACCACTGAGCTCAAAAAAGCAGCTGCCGAAGCGTATGAACACTATAAAACACAAGTCCAACAAGTTTGCCGGAGCACGAGGATCAACCGGTAGCTGCATACTCAGTCTGTCTCAATAGGGAAAATCACTACGGACGCACCGCCATATTAGCGTCGAACGCAGCCAAATTTCTGCGAGTCTTCCACTGACACAGTCTTCGGACTATCACGGCCTCCGAAAGTTTGCCAAGGTACGAAAACTGCAGTATCTAAAGGCCATTCCGCCCATTGAAAATATCTCCTGAAATACCCAGACTTCACTCTATGAAAGAAGAGGAAGTGGAGCAGGTTTGTGAGTATTGATCACGAAAGAGGGTGGGCGTGCAAATACGGACGCAGAGGAAGAGATTCGCGTTGTCTCGTTCTCTTCGCCGTGTCCGTGTTGAACACTCGCCCTATATCATGATGTTCATTATATAACCCTTTGCACCTCACCATAGCGCGGCACGACAACTTGATTTGGTACACAAGACGTGTCGTATGGAACCTCGGAACACTGCTAGTGCAGTCACCGCTCTTGTGTTTTTCTTATCTATATCTGTGCAAGACACCCGCCTCAGTGCCAACCGGTGCAAATATGGCATACAACCCATGGCATATTTGCACACGCCACTCTCGATGGACAAAGAAAGCATGGCGTTACCATGGTACAAACCCTCGACCGGTGATGCCATGTGCTATTAATACACAACATACCATGCGGCTCCTGCACAGGAATTTCTGGCCAGTGGTACCGCCTTACGAGATCTCAATAGAGAGCATGCCACGGCTTTACACGTCCGGCAGATACTCTTGCGCAAACAGAAGAATGACATTGAGACTAGGATCGCCTGGATGCCAGATCACGTGGGGTCCCAGGGGGAGGTAAGGATGTGGCCTATTTTATCGCCACCGCAAGTGCTATAGTTCTACATTATCATCTCCAACCCGCACTGCATGGATCTTCCGATCGCGGTGGCCACCCTTGTGCTAATTTGCAACGATACTCTAACATTGAAATGGCATGATTGCGACATTTCCTCAAGTGCAATAATGAGAAAAGACTGAGACGCCCCATTTCGTCCGATACGTAAGCACCTAGCTTTCCGCCATTCCCAGGTAATATTTATTAATCAGGTACCGGCAAACACAGGCACTACACCTCAGACTATTCATAAATAGCAGACTTTTCGGCAAGAAGAGGGACATTTGGACCTCAGTCCTTTACCTATGTACCTTTTATCACTCTTGATGAATCGCCGCCACCATGCACCTCATTCTACAATGACCTGCTTTGTATGTTCATCAAACCAACATCCCTATTTTTCACATCCTGGATCGAAAGAATATAAAAGGACATACTTCAACACTCTGATGACCTTGTTAAATTAGTCTACTTCGGAAGTTACTAGAGATTTATCGCATGCGTATGCACTTTTCCTATCTCCTCATCAGCAACCTTCGGTGCTCCGTTTCCTGAATAAAAGTCTCAGTTTCGGGGCAGCGGCGAACCACTTGATGCCGTAGCAACAAGTTGAAATGTCGTACGAACAAAGGTTAGCAGCTCACTTCTTTAGCAAACACGGCCGCTGCCGCCAGCGAAGTCATCTTCGTGCCGGGCTTGGCATCCACGCAAACATTGCGATGAAAAATATAAGCGCGCTGGCACAGGTGACCACACCCCGGTGACCACACAGAGACCACACCCTGAGCACCACGAGCAGAAAGAAGCACAAGACGTGTAAGTCTAGGACGCTTTTTTCTTGTGCTTCTTATTTGTGGCGGTAGCGTTGTGTCCCTATAATTGCTATCGGAAGTCACCGGTACCTTATGCGTTCCCCTAAAACGACTACAAGGCGAAAGGCATTTTCCTCTTCTTTTCTAAGTCAATTATGGTAACCCTTGGAGGCGCTATGTACATAATTGTGTACACCACCCGTTTTTGCTGGTTGTGTAGAATAGCGGTTAAGGAGGAGCAAGATACATTGAGCTTTGGATGAAATGAACCTCCTGCATAATAAATGTATCTTCATTTAATTTCATTTCGCAGTGTACTGCTGCATACGGTCACTTTGCTGAAGGCAATACCATGTTCGACGAATAGTTAGACGTGCAGCTGATGGCGGGCCATGACGAAAGTATAATTTTTCTTTGCTCAAAAAGTACACAATCGAAAACAATTTTGCACTATATATTTCTGGCCTGAGATTTCATTCTCTTTATGCACAAACGGAGCATGAATTTCTTGAGAATAAATGTATATTTAATTAGAATTTAATTGGGCCCAATTGCTATAGCCCACATAAATCAACTTATTAACGGCATTATTTTTGTTGAAATGAAATATCGAGTGCCTTGAAATAATGCTGTGTCTACGCAATTTGCAGACAGTTCCTTATAGGTGGCGTCTGAAAGGGTCAAGCCCGCCAGGAAGCTTTCCGCAACCAACGTGATTTCGCACTGCCTCCGGGTTCGGAGGTATTGGAAGCTTTCTGCAGCTCACATGCTATCGCAGCGCGTCCGTGATCGGCCGACCTTCGAAAAGCCATGATGCCCTATGATGATGTCATCATGTGACGTCACCATTACGTCACACATTTTTACAACCTCTGAGGTAATGCTGACGTCATAGACTGACGTCATCACATGATAAGGATTGTTAGCATCACTTCTGCTGACGCCGCCGATGGCGACGGTCACTTTTCGTCTTCGCTGATGCATCTAAGGCTTTGGCCTTCATAAAGGAATTTATCTATCTACAGATAAGAGAGAGAGAGAAGAATAGAAGAAAGGCACGGAGGTTAAGAAGGGCTGAGCTATGTAGGCTACCCTGCACTGGGGAAGGGGGTAAGGGGAATAAAAGTTGCAGAGGATGAGAGAAAATTGTCACTCTTTCAGCCGACGTAAAAGTTCCGCGTATGACATCCCAAACCGCGAATCAGTCCGGTATCCTTGAGAAAACGCAACAGCGCTTTCGTTGCCTTTCGGAACTGTGATAGGCAGCCGTATGGTCCCAGTATCTTCTCGTCAGTGAAAGCGCTTCCGTCCAGTTGATTTAGAGAAGTGAGGCAGTGAAGCCTCTCGTTTGCGTAAGTCGGGCAGTAACACAAAAGCTGCTCATTAGTTTCATCGACGGCACAGTCGCTGACGTCGGCCATCTCAATCTTAAATAGAGAGTTTGAGAATTGGGCGCCCAAGGAGCTTGGGGACCCTAGAAATATGCGAGCCGCCAGGGCGCATGCGCAAAGCCCAAGCCACTCTTGGGCGCTTGCGCTCGCGTTTACCCAAGACCGAAAAATCGAAAGCTAACGTGGGTCCCCAAGGCGTCTCGGGTCGCCAGCGAAACGGCGCAGACGCAGCGCGTGCCACGACGCACTATCGCCCACGCCTCGATTAATTTTAATTTTGCCACGTGTGGCGCCCCCTGCGTTTGACCCAAAGCAGCCTGCCTTTTACCCAATTCTCAAACTCTGCTAATCCTCCGAATGCAGGAGCAGCCTGCTGTTATGACGGACCGTAGGTGGTGACGCGGTGTCTGTGAGAATGAACAGGCGATGCGTTCTCACACTAGTGGGGCATATGCATCTTTCCCAGAAACGGCCTACCCGCTACGGGAAGCACCCCACAAAGAGAAGAGCATAGACGTCAGACTCTGGAGTGGATGGAAGATGGATGGATGCTATGAGCGTCCCCTTTAAAACGGGGCGGTGACATGTCTGCCACCAGGCTCGGAAAAAAAAAAAAAAAAAAACCCTTCCTTGTTTCATGTTGGCCAAATACCTTATCTACATTGATTAAATCTATGTTATTATACCAAAAAATATAAATTCACGGTCCATCTCTCTGCCTCTTAAGGCAGAATGACCTTATTTTTCCCCCATTATTTATTTTTGTTCTTTATCTCTACTTTTCTGCCACCAATACTCTAACCGTCTCTTACTTATTTCTATCGCGGACGTGTTCAGCTTTCCATTGTTGTCCCTAAAACCCAAGGCTTCATGTAGACTCGTGCCCACACGTATACCTGGGTGAATATCGCCACATTCAATCAGTACAAGTTCCATCGTTTCCTTAGTTCCCCCGCAGCATGTACATTGTTCTTCTTCGTTACTAAATCTCGCTTTATAACTACGCGTTCTAAGGCAGCCCGACCTTGCTTCAAACAGTAAAGCGCTTCCCCTTGAATTATCATAAAACCTTTCCTTCCTTATTTCGTTTTTTTCCTTTTCGGTAGTTACTCAGAGCCGGCTTCTTTTCCATCGCTGTCATCCAATAAGTCCTCTCCGCCTCTCTGACCTTCCGCTTAATGCTCCTTGTTGCCATATCGCCCGCACTGCCAGCCGTATATTTACTGGTGAGCCTCCTAGTTCTTTTTCTCCACTGCGTGTCAACGCTTTTTCTATACAAATACCTGAAAACCTTCTCTGCCCATCTACTCTCCTTCATTTTCCTCAGCCTCTCTTCGAATCTCATTTTGCTCTGCGCTTCCCTCACTTCAAAGCCTGTCCATCCCATATCACCCTTTACCGCCTCATTTGTCGTCTTCCCGTGAGTGCCCAACGCGAGGCGGCCCACCGTCCTTTGATTTACATCCATTCCTGATTGCACCTCTGACTTCATGCACACCACTGAGTTCCCAAATGTAAGCCCCGGAACCATCACACCCTTCCACAGCCCTCGAAGCACCTCGTACCTATTGTATCCCCATAAAGCTCTGTGCTTCATAATTGCAGCATTCCTCTTTCCCTTTGCTACCGATGCTTTCTCTTGTACCTCCATATATCTATCCCCCTCATTTACCCATACTCCGAGGTACTTGTACTCGCTTACCCTCGGTATTTTTTGGCCCTGTATTAATACCGTATGGTCTCCGTGATCATTGAATACCATCAATCCACATTTTGTTGCACTAAATCCTAGTCCTAGAGCCTCACACTCCCTTCCGCATATATCTGCCAGTCGCTGTATATCATCTTGACTGTCCGCAAATAAGACAATATCATCAGCATAAAATAGACCTGGAAGCTTCTGCTCAACCATCGCTCCGACCTGTTTGTGTGACAAATTAAATCCAATGTTGCTACCTTCTAGCGCTTTTTCCATCCTCGCCATGTACAGCATGAATAACAGCGGGGACAAAGGGCATCCCTGTCTCAGCCCCTTGCTAATTTCAACGCTGTCCTTGCTACTTATTCCTTCCCATTCTATACAAACTGTATTTCCTCGGTATATTTCCCTCAAAAGCTGTACACAGTCGTCACCTATGCCCACTTCCTTCAATATATCCCACAAAATTTCCTGATTAACGTTGTCATACGCCCCGGTGATATCTAGATAAGCTACGTATAAGGGCCTGTTTTCTATTTTAGATATTTCTATACACTGGGTAAGAACAAACAGATTATCGTCTAACCGCCTGTCGATTCGAAATCCATTCTGAAGTTCTCCCAAAATATCATTTTGTTCTACCCACGCTTCTATTTTTAATTTTACTGCCTGCATCGCCAACCTGTATAGCACCGATGTAATTGTTAGCGGTCTATACGAGCGAATGTTATCCTTTTCTCCCTTGCCTTTATAGATTAAGTTCATTCTACTTTTTCTCCAACTGTCTGGTATTTCCCTCTCCTGTAAGCACTTTTCTACGGCTTTCAGCAGTGCTTCTTTAGTGTTATGTCCGAGTTCGTTAATGAGGCTGACGGGAACCCCATCTAAGCCCGGAGTAGTGCGCTTAGGAATTTTTCCTTCGGCCTTCTTCCAATTGAAATTCTCTAGTACTACATCTTCTTCGGTTGCACTCCTTTGCGTACTTTTACTCACCGGGGGAATCCCCTGGGGGACCTTTTTAAACGAATCGGCTGTTATCTTTCGGATGTAACCTAGCGCTTCATATCCTTCCAATTTATTTCCTCCTTCATCTACCATATGTTGTTGCATTGTGACAGACTTCCTACCCAGCGCTTTTAGGTGGCTCCAAAAAATCCTAGGCGCGGCCTTCTTCTTTTCGCGAATCTCTGTCATCCAGCGTTCACTTTCACCTTTAATTTTTGCCTCGACTAATTTCTGCACAATGGATTTTTGCTCTAAATATATTTCCCATATTTGGTTGACTTCGTCCTGTGGCCGCTTCTCCTTTTTTGCCTGTCTGTGCTCCCGTGATGCCTGACGTCGCATCTCGATCGCTTCCCGGATTTCTTTGTTCCACCAACTTTTTGGCTTTTTCTTTCCTTTCCAACAAATGGTTTTCTTCTCTATTTCCATTTCTTTCGTGATTACATGTAGCAGCTCACTATACTTCCAGTCTTTGCCTGGTAGTTCGTCTACTTTTTCCTCGACTCTTGCGGCTATATTTGTTATTTGTTTGTCATTTAGATACGAGCTGCCAAACTTTGATTCTATGTTCTTATTTTCAGTTTTATATCCCATTTGTAATATTATGCGTTTATGATCACTACCCAAGCTGTTAATGCCTTCTTCGTCTATTCTCATCTCTCTAAGTTTGTCATATATTCCTTCTGTCATGAGACAGTAATCAATGCTCGATTGCCTGTTTCTGACTTCCCACGTGATCTGCCCCTCACACTTAGGCCCCACGTTAACTATCTCAAGACTATGTTGCTCGCAGAGATCTAGCAATAACTTGCCATTGGTGTCTGAATATCCGTCAAGGTCATGAATGTGAGCGTTCATGTCCCCTAGAAGGATTATCTCGGCATCATGACCAAATTCTTTAATATCGGTGCTTATGCATTTCACTATCTCCAGATTCTTTTCTCTGCAGTTATTGCCTGTCCACAAGTAAGCTACACCTAGCCACGTTTTCTTTCCACCTACTGTGCCCGAAACCCACATGTGCTCTGAACACGTTTGTTTCACTCTCTCCCATTTTGTTCTGCTATGAATTAGCATTCCAACCCCCCCACCTCTCCTTTCTGATGTGATCCTGTTACATCCTTCCCAAACATAATTTTCAATATGTGGTGGCTCTTCCAAGTCTCTAAGGTGTGTTTCTGTAACCGCATAAACACCTATCTGTTTCCAAGACGTGTATCTGTTTCCAAGACGTGTGGCGCCACCTGTCGGAGAAGTATTGAGTAGTGCATAGACCGACTCCCTCGCACAGTTTGCTATGGGACCAGGTGCAACTAGCGAGTGCGAAACAACGATTGAGCTTAATATCGCGTGTGTTTGCGCATTTAACACTCAGAACGAAAGCTGTGAATTGCTCTCCGCTAGTCGGACGCGCCACCGTACCGTCGTGAAGTGCTTGCTGCATCACTCGCCAGAACGACGGCGAAAACAGCAGCAGACGAGACCCCTCCGCACGCGACGAAGAAACGCCGCAAAAGACGCACTGTTGCGTTGTGAATTGCCACGGACGTAAAAGACTGAATAACAACGTTCAGTTTTACCGATTTCCATAGTTGTCGTACGAAGAAGAAAGGCGAGAGCGCTGGATACGGGATGTTGCGAGCGTGTTGGGTAAGCGAAGTACCCGCATTCTCCACAGCCGGTTGCATGAGAAAGTGTGATAATGTTGCTCTGCTGTTGTTTTGCGTAGCCCTGATGGAGAACCGTAGTAACCTTGACTATGAAGCTCAGAAGAGGCTCTGACCGGGGTGCTTGTCGTGTCACACGAAGTGAGCAGCTAGAGGCAGACTGGAGACACGTGATACGCACACCGCGACGAGTTGGTCGTCACAACACAGCATCGCGGACGTACGTTTTGAACGATCAGAGTTCTGGTTCTAACTAGCTAACACGTGCGCCATACAAGTAAATCGCAGAATGTTGGTCGTGACCACCTTCAGGTTTGTTTCGCCCGTGTCCTCCGCGGTTGCCGTAGTTATCTCGGAGGCCACGGTTTTGCCTTTGGTTGTACCCCGCGAAAGTGGACACGCACGTATCCCAATTTGCAGTACGCACAAACGGAAGACGACCATCAAGAGACCATTTGAGGATGCGTAATAAAACAGTCCAATGCACAGGAAGCGATGATGAATTAATGAAGAATGAATGATGAATTAACGGAGAATGCAACTGCAAAGGCGAAAATCGCCGGGGCTATTCGTCCCTGATGAACGGAGTTTTATACCACTGATCGGAAGATGCATAGTTAAGTAAATTGATCGTGTATGTACTTCATCGCTGTGGCATTACGTATATACCCGATTTTAACGCATTTAGGCGCTAGAGAACGGATGTCGGAGGGTTTGCCTCGAACTCGATGTCGTACGATGCTCGCTTGTACTTGCGAGTTGCAGCGCGCCGGAATAACTAAAACTTATTTTGCACTGTACTCGTAGATCGCTTTGATCAGCCTCCTTTTTTCTGAAGCGTGGATTGGCGGAAGAAGCTTTCCAGGTCCTTGGTTTTCAGGAAACGGCGCCTCGACACCAACGACACCAACGAAAGAGGAGGGATATATTGTGGCCTATGCACATTCGCTTGCGGACGGCTCTCTTTGCACTACCCAGTTAGTGCCAGGGCTGCGATGAGGGCGCTGGTGGCGGTGTTTTTCGCAGCGCCGCCTGGGCAGAGTCTGACGTCTATCGTGCGAGCTCCGATGGGCAGCAGAGATAGAGTGAACTAGCAGAGAGACGTCAAACATTGCGCCGTCTGCACAATTGGCGACTTTGACTTGGTTTAGTATGCTGCGGTGCTGACCCGTCCTGTATATTTTAACAGGAGCCATTAGGTCACCGTAAACCCTTCGGTGCCATTCTGGGGAGAAGCGGATGAACTTGCCCGAGTACCCTGTTCTCCCGGCGGACCCCACAAGTGCGCCATTGGCCACAGGAAGTTTGCTGCATGAACGAGTGCAACGACCCTTCGGCGACAGTGTTATTGGCTGGTCCCATGGTGGGTGGTGTCGTGTGTGTGATTGGTTACAGTCAGAAAGGAGGAGCCAGTCTGCGAGGTTATGACGACAGTGCTGAGTGAGGCAAGACGCTTGAGCCTTGGGTTAAAGGCTCATCCAGTTGGCTCGTTGCTGAACTCTTTTTTTTTACTATGTAAACGAGTGTACGAAAAGTGCCAGTAAACTGGGTTCTTTTCGTTTTCCCAACTTGCGAGCATCAGTTCCTGAACCCGGAGACTAAGTCACGCTGCCAGATGGAGTCCGGGTACGACGCAACCCTAACGTCCCAACAACTGGTTGCAGCGGAGGGTTGGAGCAAAACTAAGGCGCAACACTACTCGACGCTGCTTGGGGCCCCAGTGCCTTGGGTCCTCAATTCTCAAACTCTCTAATGAGTAGCCGTTGGTCAACGGTACATCCAGACGCAGGCGGCACAGCACTGTATCGTGCTCTCGTGAAATGCCAGGTAGTAGCCGCAGCCGTAGAGATGGGTATAGAGAATACATTCGATGGTGTGGGAACTGTGATGTTTGCAACTTTTGCAGTGTCATGTGCCGCGGCAGCTTTACTAAGTATCAAACCGCGTAAATCGTGGATGAAGCTATAGCACCAAGGTTTGTTTCTACGTGTGCTTTTCTGGCAGCTTCATTGGCGAGGTCGATGCCTTATCTACAACCGCACCTTATCTACAGATAAGGAGGGGTTGTAGCTACTAAAGCCTCTGAATAAACTAAATGTAAGGGCAACTCCTCTCTCCTCCTCAAGGAGGAGAGACCATGGCTGCCACTGCGCGGGGCCGATCGACCGGACGCGCTCCGCATTAATCACTGATCCGGCAAATTGCTTGCAGAGGCGTAGGCAGAAATTTTTTTCAGGGGGGGGGGCACCTCCTTGATCTGAATGGGGGCCGGGCAGGGAAGTGTGGTCTAGTGTCATTTTGTGCTCTGTATCCCATGGAAGAAAAAAATTTCGGGGGAGGAGGGGCACGGGCCCGGTGTGCCCCCCCTCCCCCGGCTACGCCACTGATTGCTTGCGATCGTGAGCTGCTGGTGTTTCTACCAGATTTTTTCTTGTCATGCTATTGCTGGCTGCCGAAACATTACGAGAGGACATCGAAACGATGTCGCGCTATTAGGGCTTTGTTATTGGAGCCGAGAGACTAAAATAGGCCGCGTGCGATCTCGTCATTGGATGATTGACCGAAATTCGGCCCTTCACTTCTTTGTGGGCCAACGGGCGCAGCGATTATTTACATTTATAGCTTTAGGCAAGGGCTAATAACTGGCCTGTAGGTTTATATGAAGTGTAACAGGTTTCGCTGATTGATGTGCTACCGATCGATCGGTGGAAGCATTTCGCCGACAAGGAGGCTACCACGGCATTGCTCGCAGACACCTTGCGCGACTCCGTACACTGTATTTGCGTGAACTTCATAAGTGGAGCAAGTCTTCTCGCAGGTCTACTCAAGGCTGCTACTGCCCTTGATATTACCGCTTCCATGTATTGGCCGTGGGTGCGCGCGAAATTGTTTGAAAGCAGAGTTAAAAGGAGGAGTTTATTGTTGAAGGGTTACAGGTGGCGAAATCACGAAAGGATTATAAAGCACACCGTAGCGGTAGGCTTGGAGTTTTTTAGAGCACGCCTGTTGTACACGGGCCTCAATCATTCTGCCTCCATCGAAATGAGGTCGCCGCGACCAGGATCGAGCGCGCGCCTTTCTGGTCAGCAGTTTAGCACCATGAGGTTTTTCGAAACGCCGGCAACTACGTTGGAAACGCATGCCGCCTTTGTCGCGAGCGAAAAACACGGCAACCGGCGGACGCCTGCGTTTCCGCCGATCACGTGCAGAACGCACGTTCTGCCGATAGATATCCGCGTTCGCCATGGAACCAACGGACGCGTGGAGTTTTATCTGGTCGAACGCGCCTCGCATGGAAGCCGAGAAGCCTCCACACCTAAATAGAGCATAACTTATGGTGAATTCCATTGGCAGATTCGGAGCACTTCCGGTAGCAGTTTTTCTGCTCCATTCGGAGCAAGCCTGTTCCATTGGCAGATTGAGAGTGCTCCCTGTATGTTTCATTGGCAGATCCGGAGCGGCCCCGCCGCGAAATCCACTCCACGGAGCAACTCTCTCTACTCCGTGAAAAGCGGCGGATTCAACCGGAAGTCGCAAGCGCCCCGCGCGTGCGCAGTGCGTGGCGTACCACGTGATCAACCAACGCGCTGTCCAAGCGCGCCCGTTCACTCCGCGCGCCGAGAAGGCAAGTCGCGTCTCGGAAGAAAAATGAGTGGTGCGTCGCAGCGTCAACTTGCGCTTTTGCTGCTCGCCGAGAGCGATGATTCGAGCTCTAGTTCCGGATCGACCAGTGAGGACTCAAGCGATGAAGAAGCTTTGGAAGCTGGCGTATACGAACACGTTTTTGACGTCATGTTTCGGCCGCCGGACAAGAAACCGAAAGTTGAGCATTTCGTCGACGACGTCGTCCGCCAGTACTCGGATGAAGAGGTAAGAATTAACGCATCCCTTTCGGAAGTTCGCATTTTAACACTCTTTACTTTTGCTGGCAAAATGCAGTTCCGAAGGCACTTCAGGTTGTCTCGGCGTGTTGCCACCGAACTGATAGCAGGCTTCGCGTCTTCTCCGATGTGCCCGACAGACAATAACGGTGGCAAGGCTGCGAAGTCTGCGGAGACGCACCTTTTGTCCTTCATTTGGTAAGTAATTTGGTGAGTAATTGTTATTGCTGCCTCTTCTTAAATTCGTCCCGCGAAATTGGGCACTAAAGTGTGCCGCCTGATCTCCTTACTGCGCAGGTATGCAGCCAACAAAACATGCATGCGGGATGTGGCCGACAGATTCAACCTAGCTGAAAGTACTGTACACAGGGTACTGCAAAGAGTGGCAGACTACCTGTGTACGCGAGGTCCAACTGTCCTCACATTTCCCCGTCACCTGGAGAAGCTGTCCAGAGATTTCGAGAAAGTATGTTCACCTAACTCTTAACGCTTGATAATAGACTGACGAACTGTTGGTTTTTTTTCTGCAGGTCTCGGGTGTGCCTGGTGTCGTTGGGTGCATAGACGGTTGCTACATTCGCATCCAGTGCCCCGAAAACAAGATAGCTTCGACCTACGTCAACAGACACCACTTCCTCTCAATGACATTGCAGGCTGTGTGCGACAACAAGAGGCGATTCAGTGACGTGCTCGTTGGAAGCTCGAGCAAGATACACGACTCCCGTGTCTTTCGCCTGTCCTCGCTTGCCAAAAAAATCCCAGGGATATGCCAAGGTGGCAGGTATCACATCCTAGGTGACGCAGCATACCCTGTAAGGTCGTTCTTGCTTACCCCTTACAGGGATTATGGAGCACTAACAAAACAGAAGAAAAAATTCAATGCAAAATTTTCGGCAACCCGCGTGCTGATTGAAAACTCGTTTGGGATCCTGAAGAAACGCTTCCGCCAGCTTATGTATCTGGAGCTGCGGACTGTCAAGTGGCTAAATGCGTTTATGCTTGCTTGTTGCATCTTGCATAATCTGTGCATCGACACAGGCGACGAACTGCTCGATGACAGTGATGAAGAGGAGGCTAACGATGATGTACCATGGTCCAAGTGCACAGACAGCGATGAATGTGAAGAAGAGGATACTAAAGAAGACGCAGCACTACGTAAGCTCGGCGAGTTGAAGCGAGAGAAAGTGTTCCAAAAAATGTTTGGGGGAAAATGAAAAATCTGCAAATGACTTCCTGCTTCGATATCGTGAAAGTCCACCATTAGTAGCTGCTCCGTTGATATAGCTACTTGTTCTATGGGAGAAAATAAACAAAAGCTTTACAGATATAATTCGCTTGTACATTCTGGTCGCTTCTTTTGTTCTTGTTTTTCATTCCACCGTCATTATATTCATTTTTTTGCATAATAATATGCCTGTGCAAATACTGTGTGTGAATGTACACAGCGTGATGTTAATATATATATGTAAATGAAAAAGATCCTCTTGGAAAGCAGCAACAAGGTGCGCGTTAAGGACCACCAGGTGGTCAAAATTTTCGGAGCCCACCTCTATACGGCGTCTCATTACAAAATCGTGGTTTCGGGACAATAACCACCCCCTCCCCAAAAAAAAAAAACGGCAAGAAGAGAAGCTTTTATTTTCGACGTTTCAGCAGGTCGTTAAAAGTGCCCCAAAAGCTTAAGGCTGTAAATGGTCGTCTAAAAGCGCCTCGCTTACGGCTTGTGTGCAGGTGCCCTGTCACTCGCACGTGTGCGTAGAAATTACACACCTGTTTGTACGTGCACGTGCGAACTGCAAGTGAGACCTACAGGCCATGTGTTCTTAGAACTTGCACACCTATTTCTACGTACACGTGCGAACTGCACATGCGACCCGCAGGCCATGTGTTCTTAGAACTTGCACATCTATTTCTTCGCACACGTGAGGCCCGCAGGCCATGTGTACTCAGAAATTGCACACCCTTCACATATATATTTTCTTACAATTCCTATCGTTGTCTCTGGCGCTTCCCGTTATAATCGTTCAGCGGATCGCTATATGTGTAAATGAATAAATAAATGCAACATACGTATTTTTCGAATATCTACCACCACTAAACCAAGCTCGTAAAGAGACTGTTATCTGTCCGTAGCAAACTTTTTTGTTGCGGGTCCCCACCCCAGGCTCTGAAACAATTGTTTAATAAAATCAGTTCTTCTCTTATGCATAAAATCAGTTTATTTACTTTCACTCATCCTTGTAATCCGCACTTATGCCAAGGGCACGGCTCAGTAATGCCATTTTCTCATTGTGCTGCCTCGCCCTCTCTTGCCGGCTTTCTTCTTTCTGTTTTTTTCTTTCTTCGTGTCGTGCTACTCTCTGCGCTTCCTTCTGCGCTTGCAGCTGCTTCATTTCGTCAAGGAAAAAGTTCATGTCTTGCAGTCTAGATGTGGAAGGACGCGGTGGCCTTGTTTTTTGTTTTTCAGCAGTGTTTGATTGCCCACTCGATGAGGTACTCTGACAGCTCTGCGAGCTTTGCGTTTCTTCATCAGGCGTCTCCACCTCTCCTGACGAACGTCCTTTTCTGCTGGACATTCTCCCGGTATCTTTTCTCGAAACGACGCCGTGGCCATCTCGCAACTCCTCTGGTTCGAGGCTGTCGTCCTGAGCGGCTATCTTGGCCAGCTCCTCGTCGTATGGCACGTCGCTGGGTGAATTTCCAGACTTCTTGTTATGAGTAGTTGCCGATGTCTTGCGCCTAATTACAGTCTTAAATCGGCTGCAGCATTGCTCACCGGTCCTCGTTATCCCCATCGTTTTGTTAAGATTTTCAGCGATGCGGGCAAACATTTCTTTTTTATTTCTAAATTTTTTCATAGGTCCCACCTGTGCGAAATATTGCTCTTAATAGTCGAGCATCAACTTCGTTTCGCCCGCCGTCCATTCGCAGGCTGCACCTGAAAATTTTGAAACGACAATTAGGTATGCCATATCAAAAATAGCGGCAAATGGGCTTACTGCGGCGGCTGGTCCTCTGGCTTGCTCCACTGGCTTCATGCTGCTGTGGAACATTCACACTGCTTCCAGGATCTGAGACTCAAAACAGAGATCAAATTTTATTCCTCAACAACGAAAGATTACGACAAGGACAGGTAAAAGCTGTAAAAACAGATTCCCTGGTACACAAGGTCGCATAAAGCGAGAACAGTGTGAGTTACAGAACGTCACCACGAAAAATTATAACGTCACTACGAAAGGATTATAAAGCAGGTATAAAGAGAGAAAAGCGGATATAAGGAGACTACGCAGCACGTGCGGTTAGACCCATCTTATTTTTACTGCTAATAATTAAACAGTTCATTAGTAACCCGAAAAACCGCACCTGTGTTTATTTCAACGAACGTGAAAGACAAATAATGCAACATCTTTTTTGACGAACTATGTGTATTTTTCACTGGGATATCAAACGAAGTAACTGACTCATGAATAATCATTAATGGCTCGTTTTTTTTTTTTTGCAGGCACTTGCAAATCACAAAAGAACAAATCAGCTTCAGTAAATATAATGTTACCATTGAATTATGGAGTAAACATGTCAGGAAGGAAAATCAAGCTTAGATTATGGGGTTCAGTTATGTTGCTAGCGGTTAATCAACAAACGACGTAAAAGAGGCTTCGAATTAGGACAATATGCATCCATGCTACTGTTCCATGAACTTCACACACGGCGGCACCATGCAATGCGAAATACTGCGTGAGCACGCACAGAGCAGGACACATGCGAGAAAGGTTTTTTGTTTTTTTACGATGATTAAATCCACTCACCTGCCGTGTTGGCACATGTCGGGTTCGTGATCGATGAGAGGAGGACGCTTACACCCGCTGTCACTTCCATCTGAGCACAGGAGGCAAATATTTAGAACCAAACTTCCAAGTACAGCTGACGCGCGAGTTCAAACCGAACAGGTTGAGAATCGAAAACGGCGCTTCCGCGAAGAATGCTGGGTGCTTCCGGAATGGATGGATGGATGGATGTATACGGCTGTGCCCTTTAGATCGGGCGGCGGCTCACGCCACCTAGCCATAAAGTTAAGTACTATCACTATGTATTGAAGGATTGCAATTCACTCGTGCCTTGATTGTAGCCACCAATCGGTTAGCCTCCTCCTGGTTATTTCTACTCGTTTAAAGTCTATTTTGCCCTCCCTGTCCCTAAACCCCAGTGCTTTGAAAAACTCTGCGCCATCATCCTGAACTATAGGGTGAAGCCCTTTACAGAACATTATCAAGTGTTCGGCAGTTTCTTCTTCCTCTCCACACGCACTGCATAACGTGTCTGTCCCTTCGTATTTGGCCCGATATGTCTTGGTCCGCAATACTCCCGTCCTGGCCTCAAACAGTAGAGAACTACCCCGAGTATTATCATAGATCCTTTCCTTGGCAATTTCCTGCTTAAAAGTTCGGTAGGTCTCCAGTGATGATTTCGTAAGCATCCCCATTTTCCACATGTCCCTCTCTGTTTCCTTCACCTTCTTCTTAACCGATGTTTCCTTTTGGCTTGGTATTCTGCTGTTGTGTAAATACTTGCTTGACAATTTTCGAGTTCGCTTCCTCCATTTAGTATCAACATTCTTCATGTACAAGTAGCTGAAAACTTTCCTAGCCCAACGCTCCTCTCCCATTTTTCTCAATCGCTCCTCAAATTCTGCCTTGCTGCTAGCCTCCCTGCCCTCGAACGATGTCCATCCCATGTCACCCTGTACCCCCTGATTTGGGGTATTCCCGCGTGCTCCCAAAGCAAGCCTACCTATGCCACGTTGTTTAATTTCCAATCTTGCTTGAACCTCTGATCTCATGCACAAGACCGCATTGCCGAACGTCAAACCTGGGACCATTACCCCTTTCCAAATCCCTCTCACAACGTCATACCTATTGTAGTTCCACAGTGCCCTATTTTTCATCACAGCTGCATTCCTGTTGCCCTTAGTCATTACGTATCTTTGTGCTCCCTTAGGTACTCATCCCCGTTGTTTATCCATACGCCCAGATATTTGTATTTATCCACTATCTCCAGCGTGACTTCCTGTATCTTATGCTCACTGCCTTCATTATCATTAAGAACCATGATTGCCGATTTTTCCCTACTGAACTTCAAATTTAACCTATCTCCTTCATTACCGCAGATGTCTATCAATCCCTGCAGATCTTCCTTGTTGTCGGCCATTAATACTATATCATCTGCATACATCAATGCCGGTAATGACTGTTCAACGTGTTTTCCTTGCTTGGCAAAAGAGAGGCTGAAGCCGAGTCCACTCCCCTCTAATTTAGCTTCTAATCCTTGTAGATACAGCATAAATAACAGAGGTGACAAGGGACACCCCTGTCGAAGCCCGCGTTGTATCTCTATAGGTTCGGATACCTGTTGTTCCCATTTTATAACTACCCTGTTACTTTTATAGATGTCCTTTAAAAGATTAATTATTCCATCTTCCACATCAAGTGTGTCCAGTATTCTCCACAAGTCTTCCCGAATCACACTATCGTAAGCTCCCTTGATATCTAGAAATGCCAGCCACAGGGGCCTGTGTTCTTTTTCCGCTATTTCAATACACTACGTCAATGAGAACAGATTATCCTCCAACCTCCTTCGTTTACGGAACCCATTTTGTAGTTCCCCCAGCACCCCCTCATTCTCCACCCATGTCTGTAGTCTTTCCTTTACGATCTGCATCACCAGCCTGTAAACTACTGATGTCACTGTTATAGGACGGTAGTTGTTTATATCAGCCTTGTCTCCCTTTCCTTTATAGATCATGCTCATCCGGCTTAGTTTCCACCCATGGGGGGCTTCACCATCCATTATTGCTTTGCTCGTTGCTTCTCTTAATGTTTGCTTAGAGTTTGGACCTAATTTCTTTATTAGCATAATTGGGATGCCGTCAGGGCCTGTTGATGTGCTATTAGGAACCCTCTTCTCTGCCCTTTCCCACTCTCGTTGTCCCAGTGGAGCCACTTAGCTAATTGGTCTATCCTCATCCGTTAGGGTGCATGCATCGCTTCCTTGTTTAAATTTTTCTGTCATCATTGTTCTTATAAATTCCATTGCCTCATCCCCTTCTAGCCTAACCCCTTGAACTGTAGTTATAAACCTTTGTTCCATGCTTGTCTTATTACTCAGAGAATTGAGATGGTTCCAAAACTTTGCAGCTGCCTTTCTATCCTTTTTGTTTACTTCCGCCATCCATTGGGCCCCCTTTCTTCTAATCTTTTCATTGATCAGATTGGAAGCTTCCCTTCTGCAGCTCAAAAAGTTGCCCCATTTTCTTTCGACATCATCTTCCGGTTCACCCCTCTGTTTAGCATGCCTGTGTTCTCTGGAGGCTTCCTGACGTCTTACTATGGTTCTCTTAACTTCCTCATCCCACCAGCTCTTGGGTTTGTGTCTCCTTTTCCCGGTTGATTTGGCTCGTACCTTAGCAAGCTCCAACTCAAACAGTCTAGTTAGATTTGTGTACGTCCACACTGTTTTAGTATCCTCGGTGATTACTTTCTCAATCTCTTTAGTTGCTATTTCTATTTGCCTTTCTGAATAAATATTACCCTGTGGTTGCTCATATTGCCTCCTTCCTATTTTCATTTCTCTTCCAAAACTCAGCTTGATACGTTTGTGATCACTACCCAAGCTTCTGGAACCATATTCATCTATGTTCATCACCCTTAGCCTATCATACATCCTATGTGACACAGTGCGTAATCTATCGTCGACTGCAGCCTTCCCACCTCCCATGTTATCTGCCCTTCGCACTTCTTGGTACTGTTGCAAATGATTAAATCATGCCTTTCACACATATCCAGCAGCATTCTGCCGGTTGGGTCAGTATATCCATCCATATCTTCTATGTGCGCATTCATATCTCCTAATATAATTATCTCGCACTCTTCTCCTAGTTCATCAATGTCCTTTTCTATGCACTGCACCATTTCTTGGTTTTCCTCTCTGGCTTTTGCTCCTGTCCACAAGTATACAAAACCCAGGAGTGTCATCTGCCCTGCCACTTTCCCTTTTAGCCATAAATGTTCCCTGCACTCCTGCTTGACCCTTTGCCAGTCTGTACTTTTATGAATAAATGCCCCGATACCACCCCCCTTCCTGCTGCCTTCTGTTCTATTGCAATATTCCCATGCGTAGTCCGGATTGCTAGGTGGTTGTTCCATGTCCCTAAGATGTGTTTCTACAAACCCATATACCATCAGCTTCTCCTCCCTTAGTTGCTCTTCTATCTCTCCCCACTTCAACCTATTCCTGCCACCCTGCATGTTAATATAACCTACATCTGAATTTGCTCGGCCCCGCCTACGTCGATTTCTTCTCCCCCGGACTCTACGTGTCTTGGATATTGGTGCCACTTTGAAATCGTATCTGTCTACACTGGTGGCCTCAGGGCACTGGGTCCCCCTAAAAAAGCTGTGGCTTGGCGACCCATCCTATTACCTACCCTCCTGCCCGTGGCACCACTGTAATGAATGCAAGCGGATGTGCGCTAGCGCCCCCTGCCATTTGCTCCAGCGAGAGCGCCTGTGTTCCATTGGTAGATTCCCGCCGGAGTGGATTGCGCTACTCCGCCGGAGTGGCGTGCTCCGGCGCACTCCACTCCGGCCACTCCGAATCCGCCAATGGAATTCACCATTACACTGTGGTCGACAGAAAATAAACGCGTATTGAGACGACTTGACGGAAGTCGGGGACGAACGTTACAAATGAACGGAAATCAAATATGCGCTCCTTAGAAGAACGAAAAGCCAGCGAAGTTAGCTATGTGCGTAGAATCACTCGCTTCCTTCAGAGAGTCGAGACCATTGCGCAAGTCAGCCCGGCTGATTCTATGAAGCCATAAATTCATCAGTTTCGCATCTCGCTTCGCAGACATAATCTCAAAAAGTCGCTTGACATCAGTTTCACGCGTGCTGCACATGAAAGCCGCGCATCGCTAGTACAAAACAACTAAAACCACTCCGTGAAAGTGCGAAAGAGAAGCGCGACACGTGGTGCCAACGTGTGCAGCTCACCCTGTTTGACACCGCAGTGTTACTCGAGAAAACAAGAGAAAATGCGCGCGAGGGGCACGTGACAGCGTTCGGCCAATGGGAGCACCGAGTATAGGAAAAGCAACACAGAATAGCACAGGGACAGTTCACAATAAAAAAAATCACACCATCTCCCGCTAAAGGGGACCATGAGGCGATGCGAAGCAGTGTTGCGACATGTAGAGCCCGCGTTTCAGAGGTGGATTGGTGAGGGGGGAAAAGGAGAGGGGAGGGGAAAGGGGAAGCGAATGGGTAGGGGGAAGGGGAGAGGTGATGTGGAGAGGGGAGGGGAAAGGGGAAGTGGAGAGGGGGACAGGAGAGTGGGAAAGGGAAGGGGGAAACGGAAGGTGAGAGGTGATGTGGAGGGGGAGGGGGAAAGGTGGAGGGGGAGAGGGGAAGTGTAGAAGGTTTGCGCATGCGCAGTAAGGGTGGTCACGCCGCACACCACCACCACCACCGGATTTAACTCCGCTATAAGATGCTTCACATCTAAAAAGCACAGGGAGAGTTAATAGACAGGTTCAGTTGGGCGTCCGCAACAACGTACAGACGCAGCCTGCCAGCAATTTGCTATGGCAGGCTGCGTCCGTACGTTGTTGCGGACGCCCAACTAAATCTGTCTAGTAAATGGCGTCACGTTTACTTCATTCAGGGCCTTTATTGGGCACGCTGTTAACATACCGCGCCTTGGTGCCACCTTCGTTGCATCTCTACAAATGACCTCTCTGAAAGCTGCAGGCGTCGGCATTTCCTAGTCACTGTTTCGTTTTAATCGCCTAAAGGAGGTGAAGCACGTGCGACATGTCCTAAAACTGTTTTTTTTTTTTTTTTGGGGGGGGGGGGATAGCGTGCAACCACAATCCTCAATAACTGTTTCGAAGAATATGTGCAGGATACCCTGAGAAATAACGATGGCTGCATGGGTAGCTTCTGTTGGTAGCACGTACATTTTATCGGCTCCATGCGCACACGTGCCTGAGTATCGGACGTCTCACAGTGCAGAACCAAATCGCCGCTGTGTATTTCTACACACAAATGCACGCAGTGCATATGAGCATTGAATTTCCCTAATTCCGTTCGTCATGACACCTCTCGCGTAGTGCTCTAAATCGTGCACGTCTCTTTTATGGCGCTAGCACAAAGCGGCACTCAGTTTCTTGCGGAGCACCACAGATTCACCACCATGTATCGCGTTGCCCATAAAATCTGAAATATCTTCTACAAGTACAAACGAGCTTTAAAAAATGGCGAACGTTTCCCTAAGCAGCGCAAGCCTTGAAGCAGCAAAACTAGACTGTTCTGAAGTCTAATCTGGTTGCACCATGTTGTTGCTTGGCTTTATCGAGGTTGTGTTTTCGTTGCTTCTTAGCTCAGAGGTTTGAGTTAAATCACACACAGCCACAGACAAAACAAGGATGTCAAACCTCCAAAAACAGAAACTGAAACCGAGCGTTGGCACCACTCATGAAACTACGGGCACGTCGTCGTTGGCGCAGGGCTTCCATCGCATCGGGGTGTCCTCGTTGCCGCCGTTGCCTTTCTCCTTCCCTAGTATTCTCTCGTTGTACGTGCTCGGGGCCTCCGGCTCGCCGCGGTCGCTTCGCAGTCATTTCGTGGGCCTTCTTCATCTTTAGTGGACCAGTGGGAAGTAGTGGGTTTGCCCAATTTCTGTGGCACATGCCCGTTCACGATGACGACAGTTTCCTGGTGACCAAGGACATTTTACGGCTTACTATAAAACTTCGCTGTTAATGAAAACTTCAGGCTTGTGTGGCACACTAAGCGCAGTCCCAGCGAAAGCTGGAAGAGCGGCCTTTGTCGAGCCCGTTGTAAACTCTCTTGGGCAACTACGACAAATACACATGCAAGGTACCCACTACGCCATAAATCATAATTTTTGCGTAGTTAGGAAGCGGCAGCTACGCCATTATTTGTCATATTGCAGGGATGCGTGGTATCTACTACACATGTGTTAAACGTCACGTGCGCTTTGTTGATGACGTGGCTGATTATGTTGACGGATTAAGGATGAACCCTTTGTAATGGGTGGGAATCTTTAAACCACCCATTCATTACAAAATTCGCATTGTGTGACGCCTGACTGTTACGCTTGAGGGGCCCGGCTTGTCGTATACACTGTAAAAATATTAAATGCGAAGCATTTCTTAGCGAACCTCTGGCAATTTGAGCGTTTCTATCCACGTATCTATCTATCTATCTATCTATCTAGCCGCCTACGTCTGGGTGCTCTCATGATCGCCTCCTTACATAGTGTAGACCAAAATTTGCATGGGAGGGTAAGGGGATTTGACGAATATGATTGGCAGGTCACTACATGAATAACGTTAAACTCCTGTCGCGTACGTCGTCAAACCCTTTCCACTAGACACGTGTGGCACATCCCGTTTACTACGGGCCGCGGTGTACGAGTATGCGCCACAGGTGATTGACAGTTTATATCTACCTAGAAACGGCGAGGACAGACATTGGTAATTTAAATGCTCGAGCATTAAGGAAAACCAACATCGGCAGCGTTGACTCAACGAATGGAAAGAATGAAAATTAGGATCTCGGCAGGAATCGAACCCAGGCATTCTGCGTGGCAGTCACGTATTATACCACTGAGCCACGCCAGGTCTATAAACTGGTTCGGAAAAACAGCCTACGCAGGCGTAATATCGGTGCAACGTCCATTGTGGTTGTGGTGCTGGCTATCTAATTTTACAAGAAAGCAATAAACACTACACAATAGTCCTACGTTGTGTACTTCTACAATACAGGCGTCATATCAGATTAACGTCTGTAGTTCCAGTGTTGGCTCCGCTTTTATAGCAGTCTAATAAACACGTTTGTATTCCTATGATTCGGCAAGCTATATTGAAGCATTGCTCGATCCCGGATGAATACATTAACGAAAGTTACATATAATATCCACATCACCGCACCGTAAAGTGCACTTCGTCCACCGGAACGACGCAGTGTCCTCTTCATTTCTTACGAGGCTGGGCGATGGCCTCATGCTGACCGAGGATGATGCCAGATTGATTGACAGCCGCTTTGTAGACTAGGCTACGTAGGCCACATACGCCCAGGTAGTCTACGAATACGACAAACACCATCCACTGATGTTGGTCTACGTAGCACTATCCAGGCCTTCCAGCCTCGACGGCCTATACCTCACCAACGCGAAGGGTGGCTACAGGTTCCGACATGTCGCCGGCTCTGTCGACAGAGAATTTGTCGACGAAATGACTGAGGTATCCACGAATTCCAACAGCTCTAGTATACCGCATACTTCACTACACATGGGCCCCTCGTCACCACGATCACGACCGGATCCTATAACAAGTCATGACCAGCTGCTGGTGCTCACTGATCACGGTGATGATGCCCTTGTTCAAGAACTGTCAAGAACTTTTTGCACACATGCACACGGGTTCGTGAAACGTGCGTTCGTTCTCGGGGCACGTATAAGCACTACATATCAGCTTACCGCTTCTGGTGTTGGTAATACACACGTTGCCATTGGCAGCGTTACCCAACCGTAAACAACTGGTTGTATAACACATATGCGGCTCTTCAACATATACGTATATGTGTGCGTATGAAGTTTATACAAATCTTTAGCGTCATTTTGTAACGTGTCGCTCAGTAAAAAGTTACGCCACAGTCACGTACCCCCCGCATGCTTCGCATAACATCGACTCCCACGGTACGTGGGATCTGCCGAATTTTTTGCTGTAAGAAACAGAAATTCTCTGGCAGCTCTCTTGCTACAATTTCTGTGAAGCTGTGTTTCTTGTTTTAAAGTTTTTTGTGTTTTAACGTAGTTTTTTCGTTTTACTTTTACAGAACATTTACAGAAATGTTCTGCATGAACACAAGGGGGGGGGGACCGTAGGAGAGGAGAAACATCTGGCGTCTTTTCATTTTGCTTTTAGAAAACATCTGGCGTCTTTCGTTGGTTTATTTCATCAATCAACGGCGTTTTGAACAAAATTTTTATTGTTTAATCACGCACAGGAGAAATCTCACCAGGCACTACCTTGGAGGTAAACAATGGCTGCTAATGGGAATGAGAGACAGAAGAAGTCGGCTTTTAGCTAACGCTTACACTTCTACTTCTACTAACGTTTCCTACTGGAACATGCCAATGGCTGCTAATGAGGAATGAGAGACAGAAGAATTCGGCTTTTAGTTAACGCGCACGCTGCGAATTTTTTATTGTTCAACAACGCACAGGAGAAATCTCCCACCGGCACCACCTTGGAGGTCAAGCTCTGGTACTAGCGTTAAGACTGGTTACGCACTACGACGGGGACGAACGGGTGAGCTTCGCCCCGAGAGAGAGAGAGAGAAGAAATGTAGGAAATGCAGGGAGGTTAACTAGACTATGCGTCCAGTTTGCTACCCTACACATTGGGAGGGGGAAAAGAGGAGTAAAAGAGAGAGAGAGAGGAGGAGGAGGATAGACATATGTCACATCACATACACACAGTGCCGAGTTTCACAGGCGGTCGCTCAATAGGGTTCTTTTCAAGTACCGCAGGAGGGCTCGTGTGGCTTTCTGTGCTGATATGCTACGCGACCAGGCTCCTAAAATCTTTGCTTCATTAAAGGGCCGGTCATCCAGTCTATTCAAGGCACACTGGAGAGTCCGGCGATCTTCATCAAATTGGGCACAGTGGAGCAAGAGATGTTCGATAGTCCCTGTACAATTGCAGCTTTCGCACATGGATGAATCTGCCATGCCAATGCGATAGTTCAATGAGTTAGTAAACGCTACACCGATCCACAACCGGCACAGCATTGTAGCGTCACGTCGAGAAATCTTGGATGGCAGTTGTAGCTGGAGTAATGACTCAAGGTTCTTAGGGCGAGGATTGGAGTTAAGCGGAGAATTCCAGTGCGCAAGCGTGGCATTATGCGCGATGCGACGAAGTTCTCTAGCTGCATCTACTCTTGTCAAGGGTATGAACAGTGTGGGCGCTCCATCGTGGGCACATCGGGCAGCGTCGTCAGCGAGGTGGTTACCACTGATGCCACAGTGACCCGGCAGCCATTGTAAAACAATGTCGTGTCCTTGATCAGCGGCGCGATGACAAATTGCATTGATATCAGACACCAACTGGTGGTAGTTTCCACGTCGTAGACTTCGCACGCCCCGAAAACGCCGCTATGGCTTTGTGGTACAATACTCGGCTGCCGCGCGCACAGGGCCTTGGTTAAGATAACGCTCGATCATGGATCTTTTTGTGCTAGTTTCGCGTGATAGCGGTTACAGACACTGGCGGCGGACAACTACGGCACCAAAATGCGCTGTTATGAGCTCGTAACACCTTTCGGGGTGATTTTCTGGACATTGTCAAATTAGGCCATGTTGCCAAATTCCGCAGTTGATCACCGCTGATTGGCCAAGATGGCTGCTACGGCCTCTCTGAGCGACTTACAATGCCACCATTATGAAATTTGACAACCCGGCGGAACTTAACGATACCCAGAAACACATGCTAAATCCAAAAATATCTGGATCCATTCGCCTACCAGGAAATGGGGGGAAGGAATGTTTGGCACGTACGTGCCGGACATAAAACTTCTCTTTCTAATTTCTTTCTTGCTTCCTTTTTTCTTATTTCTTTCCTTCTCCTTTCTTACTTCCTTTCGTTCTCATTTCGCTCCCTATTTTTTCTTTCTTTCTCTCTTTCTTCCTTTCTTTCTTTCTTTCCTATTTCTTTCATTGACCCTTTCCTCCTTTCTTATTTCTTTCTTTCCTATTTCTATCATTCATTCTTTCTTCATTTATGGTTTCTTTCCTTCTTTCTTCTTTCTTTCTTTCCTTCCTATTTCTTTCATTTATTCTTTCTTCATTTATGGTTTCTTTTTCTCTTTCTCTCTTATTTCTTTCTTTTGTTTGCCTATTTCTTTCAGACTTCTTTCTTTCATATTTGTTAGTTTCTTTGTTCCTTATTTCTTTGTTTCTGTCTTCTTTCTGTGTTTATTTTTTCCTTTCTTTCTTATTTCTTTCTTTCATCCTATCTTTCTATTCTTCCTTTCTTTCTTCCTCTCTTTCTTTCTTTCTTTCCATCGCATTGCGCAATGCTGAATTAGAACTTTTTCCTTCCACCAAGCTGGAAAACGGACGCTTATTCGCGTGCTTGGCAGTGCTACTCATAGGTTGCTATATGAAGAACAATGAGGCTCACGCCTTCATATTGAGGCCGGATTGAAATGTGGTAACGAGAAATCACGAGTCACCTCGGTAAAACATCAGATTGCCATGGGACAACAGGCGGATCATCGGCAAATCCGCGGTCAAGACAGTGTCACCTGGTCCTGACGTTGAAGAACGCAGCAGTAGGCAGATGGAACACGAAGCGTTTTATTCGAGCGAACTTGGGCGCGGGAGAAGAAAGTCAAACTACAAGCAATACACAATGTACAGTGAGTGATAGCGGCGAAAAGAGCATCGGCCGTCGATAATCTGATCATCGGCGGAGCGCGTCGTCTTCTATAAAGCAGTCATCGACCTATCTAGCCTTATCGCATGTGCTCGCGTAAACTATCGAATAAACTTGACTTTTCACGTCTTGCGCGTAATCTTAAACGAATGATCACGAACAATCGCGAAGCTTCTGAAGCATTGCGGCGCGGTCTGTGCCAAGCGTTCCTATCATTTTTTGTGGCTGAAACCCATGTACGTACATCAAAAAGAATTTATAAATGAACGGGGAAATATTGGAAACGGCACCTACAGATACGTATGTGACTGGCGCAGCTTCGATGGTCGCATTTCTAGACTCTCGACGGCGCCGGGTTCACGCTTACAACGCCGGTTGTTTCGAGTACTATAGAGCCACGAAAAGCTGTGAGTTATCAAGACTACCCTAAAAAACTCAGTGCCATTACAATCCAAGAAGGTGTGTGACCAGTGGAGCTAACGGGCGCAAAATCTCCCTCAGGGTTCTCTCAGGGATGCGTAAACGTAAGAGCAGATCCACTGTACAAAAAATGAAAATGACATTCTGTCATTGACAGTGTCCACAGCAATGACTACACTTCACTATATAGAACAATAGAAAATGGAGCTGGTTGGTAAGTATTCATGACGGAAGAAGGTGGGCGTCCAAACGCAGAGTGGAAGAGATTTTTGTTGTCTCGTTCTCTTCGCGACAGTGGCAAACTACCATTCATTATCTGCGAATACTTTCTCAATGTTCTCAACCCCATCCTTATTCTTCTACTTACTTCAGTCTCTTCATGCGCGGTAACTACCTGTCCTAAGTAGACGTATTTCGTAACCCATTCGTTACCAGTAGCAAGGCCTACTTATCGTAGGCCTTGCTACTTATGCAGAGCCCTGTTCTCTTCCGAGACTGCAGTACATTGCTTTAGTTATTTGCATAACAATTTTCACACCTACCGTTCTCCTTTCATCGTCCCATTCAGTAATCATGAGCTGCAATTCGTCTCCTGAGTAACTCATCAAGTCAATGTCATCTGCGCGTCGCAGGTTACTAAGGCACTCTCCTTTACCTCGTATCCCTAACTCATCCCAACGTAGGGCTCCGAAAACCTCCCGTAAGTACGCCGTGAATAGAATTGAGGAGATCGTGTCTCCCTGCCTTACACCGTTCTTTATTCGGATTTTGTAGCTTTCTTTATTGAGGACTATGGTGGCTGTGGAACCTGTGTAAGTTTCTTCCAGTATTTTTAAAACTGGTTCGTCGACGCCCCGATTCCGCTGTGCCCGCATGAAGGCTGATACCTTTACCTAATAGTGCATTTTCGTAATCTATGAAGGCTATATGTTGGGGTTGGTTATACTCCGCGCATTTCTCTATCACCGGATTGATAGCGTGAATATGCTCTATAGTGTGTACGTAGAGTTGATAGTGTGAATATGATATAAATATGGTTCGCCACTGTAGCTCACGAGGAAAGTATACAACAGCTTCATCTTATCAATACTTACATTCGGAGCACAAACCTGGAGCTTACAAAGAGTGTTCAACCTAATTTAAGGACAAGATAGCACGCAAAAGAAAGGAAGATGATAGGTGTAACCTTAAGGGAGCAGAAGAGAGCAGAGCTGGTCAAGGAACAAACTGGTCTTAGGGACATCTTAGTCGAAATGAAGAAGAAATGAGCGCGGGCAACGAATGTAGCACGTAGGCAAGTTAATACTGCTGGTCATCAAGAGTTACAAATTGATTAATAGAGAAGGCAAACACGCAAAGGGGTAACAAAAAGATAGGTGGGCAACACGTTCTTCTGAGATTAAAATGTTCGCGGGCGTAACGTGGCGTCAGCAAGCAGAGGACGGGGTTGATCGGGGTAACATGGAAAAACAATTTGCCCTACAGTGGGCGTAGTCAGGCTGATGATGATTATGTTCTCTTCCCTGGGCACGTGTTTGAATGCCCACCCTCTTTCGTGATGTTCACTTTATAACCGTTTGCCCCTCAACATACCCAATTTGGGATACCCCAGGTGTCTGTATGGAACCTCAGGACACTGGTGGTGCTGTCACCATCCTTTTTTTTTGTTACCTCGACCAGTGCAAGAGATGCGCACTTGTAGCGAACGGGGCATCCGCAGCCAGACAGGGGCTCTAAGCGACACAGTCTACATGCCACCTATGATATTTTTCCACACGCCGCTCTCGATAGACAAGACCTGGTCATAGCATGGTACAAGCACTTCAACCGTTGAGGTCAAGCGCTGTGAATGCGCAATGGACCAGGAGGCAAAATTGTGGCCATCAGCAGCGCCTTTCAAGATGCCGGTACAAAAATGCCATGGATTAAGGATCCTCGAGATTCTCTTGCAGAAATGGAAGCATGGCATTGACACCAGGCTCGCCGGGACGCAGTGTCATGTGGGGTCCCAGAGGGGAGGTAACGAGGCGGAAAACAGCCTTGCCACCTCAAGTGCCTGAGTCTTACATTAACATCTCCAGCCTTTCATAAGTGCATCTCCTGGTCTCGGTAGCCGCCTATATGCATATTGACCACCGAACTCTAAGTTTTAAATCGCACGACTGCGATGGTTCTTCGAGTAGAATAACTGGCAGAGACGCAAAGATGCCACCCGTCCTCGCGTGCTTAAGAGCGTCGCGTTCATCCGATCCGAGGAAGTATTTATTTCAAATGTAAAGCCATTTCATCTGTTTATGAAGAGGGAACACCAGCCAAGCTGGGAAGCTCTTCCGAAGGCGAGGCGTGACGTGTGCGTTTGGCTTGACCTGCCCGGTCGTCGTCAGTAGTACTTGCTTGACGGCGACGCGCACAGTCGCACTTCTGGGCGCGCCGAGGTTCCTTGTATTGCCACTGTTCCTGTTTGGAATGTCGACAACACTGGCGTCGGATCCGTGACGAACCAAACATCAGCTGACACGTCACTAGCGCGATCTTTTACGTCTTGATAGAACGAACGGTTGACGAGGCGTATTGGAGGAAACTATGGCGTCTCAATAAAGACGGCTATGCGAATCGAAGCGCGTGTACTAGCGAGTACATGCTCTCGTGGCTGTTAGCGTGAGCTAGGTCGTGTAATAGAAACGCAGAATCTAAGGTCATGCGAAAAGCGTGGTGTAATGCCCGCATTCTACAATCCTAAGTTTCAAAACGCCGCCAATGCCGAGTTTCCAACGACGCCACGATACGGTGCTACGTGTCTATCTGAATGAGGGTGCCTCGAGTCAGTGCCTTCTCCCCGGGAGCATAGTGGAGAGAGTTTTTGTCCACGTGAGCAACACATTGGCCGAAGCCCCTGACGTGGACGCCTCGTTTTCTTAAGGTGGCATGCAAGTATGATGATAAAGATGTGCATGAACATACAGGCATAAAACGATCTGAAACATTATATTCAAGGCACCTGAATTTTCGCTCGCAGTGAAATTGCAGGCGGAACATGGCGGTTATGTCGGAATTGTTGGTGCTCCTAATATTGGCTATATTTACTCGTTGATCCTTGTACTGTGACAGCGTCGTTGTTATAATCAACAATAAATATCTCCTGAGCGCCAATTCTAATACGCACCATACATCAGGTAATAACCCTATTGAAAATCGGGGGTTGGTGGATGCTGGAAATCTTGGTGGACATGGTGGAAACAATAATGGACAAGGTGGAAAGAAAGGTGGATTTGGTGGAAGCTGTGGTGGTCATAATGGCTGATGATGGCGAGAGTGGAAAAAATGGTGGCAGATGGTGGTGGTGGTGGCGAGCTTCTTTTGGTGTTAAGTGGAAAATGCTGGCTGATGGTGGCGAGCAAAACATGTTTTGGTGGATGTCTTGGTGAACAAGCTGGATGACGGTGGCAGGATGGAAGCATGGTGGATGACGGTGGCATGATGGAAGTGAACGTGACATTATGAGAAGTCGCTGTCAGTTCTAATGTTTTCCTCTTGAATGTGCAGAAATATATGCAGTTCAAAGAAGCCAACACCGATCATTAAGCTTTCCAGCACTATTTTTTTTTTATTCATGCGGCGCCAATAACCGCCACAGGTTTTCTGGAGCACAGCAGCCGTGAATGTTTACGTTTTACGCACGTACTTATCAGGTTTACATCCGCGATGTGCTGCTGCATTTTGATGTTTACAAGTCTAGAAGTATCGGTGTGAACGGCGACAGTAACTGTGTTACATCGCCGCGCATTTGCCGAGAAGTAAATGAGTCCTTCCAGCGGGGAGACCAGAAAACAGCCTCCGCTTGATACCGTCACGCTTGAAACGTAACTCTGGCAATTCTTGCACACTCACTTACCTCAGCGGCACTTTAAGGTAATAGTGAAAATGAACGCAAAGCTAAAACGCACAAACTTTTACCTTCGGCCTGCGTCGAGATAAGCCCCACCAAGTATGACTACCACCATCATATTCTACCACCATGATTGCCACCAAAGATTAGGCATAGCGTAGCGACCGAGTCCGTCTATCGGCGCTTCTGGTTTCAGTATACACGATTCCGGTGAGTACGAATGACTTTACAGCACATCTGTGACATCGGCTAACCTAAATGAAGCATTTTTTTCTTGTGTACGGTGTCCGCACAAGAAGCGATGAGCATAGATGCGACGCGCTTCCAGCAAACGCCTGCGGTCACCAGCCGCCGCCGGTCGCACTCGCCGGCGCTTCTCTGACACGTATGCGAGAACATAGAGTTGTCAATTCGTACGCCTTACTGAACCAATATGATAGCATCTTTTTCCCGCGCACTGCACTTGTTTTGGCCCAGCTGTTATGCAGTTGTAGCTAATGCGTCAGATCAGTGCGCTGGCACGGCTGCGCTGTACGTTGCGCGAAAAAAAAAAACATCACAATACTCAATCAATTGTACGCGCGTATTTATCGAATGAGATTAGAGTCGACAGAAAGCCTCTGCACATGTCGCACTTTGGAAAAAGCGAGAAACGGCTATTAAAACTTCGCAGTAACACCCGGTTGACTATACATCGCGCTCCTCGCTCCACTTTTTTCATATTTCTTTGGAGTTACGTTGTGAATTCTAAAGGAAAGTTAGCGCTGTTGCCATTATCGACGTGTCATTCGTTACCGGCAGCAGTTTGTTTGCGTTTAATAACTACGCAAATTTTAGTAGGATGTGAAGATCGCGTCTGTCTCCAGTATGAGACATACAAAGCTGAAGCCAAACGGTGTATTAGTATGTTCACTAGTCATTTTGCAAGTCGCCGAGCAAGTGTCAGCGTGGCGTAGTGGTAAAATACTCGGCTCGGGATCCGCAGGTCGGACTTTCGATTCCCGGTGGTGGAAGTTTTTTTTTTTTTTTTGCATACGGTTTCTTTTTTTCTTTTTTTTTTCTACTAGTGCTTTCTACATCACCTTCTATACAATTAATTATGTGTGACGGCTAGGCACAATGGTGCCGACGCTGTAGAGCCGTTTTACACTCCGTCGTTTTCCAGCATCCATCATACGCCAGCATCCAGCATACACCACGTGCCACCATCTTCCAGCACCATAATCCACCATAATGGTGGATGGTGGAATCCACCATTCCTCATGGTGGAGGAATTTTCAATGGGGAAGGCATCAAAAGTTATTATTCTGTCCACTTAATCAGGGACAGCCACTTACGATGTCAACGTCAGACCTTGCAACGTACAAGTGGCGCCTGGTTAAATAACATCGAGAAACCATTTTTGCTTGTAGCAGTAGCGCTCACTGGCTTTAATGACCTCTGTGTTGTAAATATAGTGCGGGAAGATAATAAAATGGTAGGGAATATACCAAACGTATGCATACACTGCGCGTCTCGCATGCCTTGTTTTAGGAGTGCAGGATTAAGTGCAAGAATGTGAATGAACACTATTTAGAAGGCGAATTATTGCCTCCTAAATGAACTATTTTTATTCATAAGTGAACAGATATCACCTGACGTATCAAACCAAACGCATACAACAAACAAATCGGACCTGCGAATGATAACGCAGGCGCGCATTTGGGGCGTGTTTGTATAAAGAGCAAAGCAAATGCTTTGACACGATGAAGATTTACCAAAGAGAGTGGAGAAATAATGAGCGCTGGCATAATAGCCGTTTAGCTCGTGAGGCTCAAGACAACATGCACGGGTAGAAATTAAGTTATTACAGCTCTTATTTAAGGGAGGGGGAGGGTGTGGATGTAACCGAACTAAAGCAACTAAAAAAACAACTAAATGAAAGATTTCTTGATGCTTGGCATTTTAAAAGGACGTTACATGTCTTCTTGTGGATTCCCAAACAAAGAACTTTTGTTTTTATTAGCGCGACGATCCTTCATTTGCTTAGTACGGGATGATTCGTTCAGCTTGTATGCTGCGTTTCAATGTTCAGTAATCGGAGACAACTTACAGTGTACTGCGCTCCGAGGTAGCGTATGCTGTCATTGAACCAATTATTGCAATTTGATACCACGCTATTCTTATTTGCAGTAGTGGGAAAACGTAGAAGACTTGTTACATGCCCCTTGCTATACATACTATACTACAAGTGGCTAGGCTATGCCGAACCCTCTCCCCATCTCCTTCCTCACTACCTCTTCCCACCAACTGGTTATACTATACTGTCCAAGTCAATGCTAAGCTTTCTTTCCCTCCCTTTCTGTTCTTTCTTTCTCTGTTTCTCTTGCCTATATTTTTCCATTTCTCTCGCCCATAGCAACGCAGTCATATGGTTCCCCTCAACGCTTGTTCTGGTAGCTTGCTTGGATAGCCGAGCGGTTACGAGAGAGGGAGAGAGAGAGAGAGAGAGAAAGAGAAAACGTTTTATTGGAATAATTGAAAAAAATGTCGTGTGGGGCACTTAGCCTAGAGCTTAAACAGCCGCTGCCGCGTCCCGTGCCCGACGGAACAGCGCCGGCTGGCCTCTCGCGCTTTCGTCACGCAACGTGGCCTCCCAGTCTTGCAAGGTTAGAAAAAATTACACCATCTCCCACTCAAGGGAACCATGAGGGGATGCGAAGAAGCGTTTGGGGCGTACACCAAGTTTCCATTACGTTCACTCGGAGTTTCCGTTAGTGTGTGAGGTTTGTATTTAGTTTTTGTGTTATCATTACGTTGTGATTGAGCGTTGCATTCCGTTAGCGCCAAGTGAACAAGTGGCGCCGACGATGACGTTACACCTCATATGAACGGGAGCAAAGCGAGAATGACGGAAGCCGACCGAGCGCACGCGCTTATATACACATGAAATGGGGGAGGGAGAAGAGAGAGTGGGTTACAGGCTGTATTTGGCTGCGGCGCGGCTGCATCACGTGGGAGGAGAGGCTGCGCCGCGGCTGCAGCGCGGGGGAGGAGAGGAGAGAAGGCGACCGAACACCTGCGTAAAGGAGGAGAATGGCAGAGAGAGTAGGCGCATGCGCAGTGGAGCGCGGACGCCACCACCAATGACGGACACAGCCCGAGCAAAAGGTGCTTCGCATCTAAAATAGGAGATGAGAAAGCGCTGGGACGCGGACGCTCACATCCCAGCGTTACGTGAAATAACGTCGGCACTGCTGCGCAGCCAGGGCACTTGTCAGAGTGGAGAATTGGATGTACGATGTAGAGTAAATAGATGTGGGGGAATGTGTTAGCCAGTGGTTGACGCACCGGCGTTGCATGCTCTCGGGTCAACGTGTGGTGTGGTAGAGGGCACCAGATGTGCTGTCGTCTATAGTAATCGTGAGTGTCTCGATATGTTAGAAGTTCCGTGTTTGGGTACTCCTCATCCTGGGTTCAACAGCTCTTCCTCCTGTTCCCTGTGAGTGAGTGCTCGGATAGCTGCATGTGCGCAGTCGTGATCAGGGAGAGAGGCGCACCCAGGGGTCCAGACAAGCCGGAACTTACGTGGTGTGTGAAATGCGGTGTTGAAAATATGGTGTGTGTATTGTGAGACCATACCGCGTGAGAAGACTCGAGAGGCGTCCTTTGAATCTTTTAAAAGTAGAAGAACATCTTTGCGAGGAAGGTTTACGGAAGGCGTGGACAATCGCCAGAGCGACGGTGCACTCTTCACCCTGAGATATATTGTTGGTTTGGACCGTGGTAGGCGGGTTCGAATACCTCCAGGAAATGTTATCTTGCTTCATTTATTTCTTCTCGTACTCTCCACTTTTATTCATACTTACCTACTTTCAACGCGTTGCTAGACGACGTGAGATGCCGTATAAGATAGATGCCGCTCACGATGAAAATAGTTCTCTGTTGACGTCACACGAGGTTTTGGCGAGTCTGAAGAAAAGCGCTATTACTTGTAGTGCATTTCGGGCACCATGTAACCTACAAGAATTTCCTGCAAAGCGTCAAGGGAAACATCAGGCGGGTCATGACGTCGCGCACTGTCCATGGAGCTGATGAGTGTACCCGCTACCAGCATAAGCAAACTCTAGTGCCTCCGTTACTCGTCTGGATATTCTCGCAATTTTCCTCTAAACAGTTGTTACAGATTAGGTTTTCGCATAGAGCCCGAAAAATATTTTTATGCAGGGCACACCAGCTTTACAACCTTTAGGTGAATATAACAAAATGAGGCGAAGCCAGCAGTGGCCATATAAAAGATGGGACCGAGGAGCGGCTCTAGTTAATCTGTTAGCGTAGCTACAGCGCACATTATTTGCAGTGACTTCCTTCTGCGCTCGCGATGATAACATTCGGATATATCACTCAGTGCGGATACGATTCAAGTAAAGTTTATTGGGCGAAAATACGGCATGACCACGTCCATGAGACGCGTTGCATATGCAGTTTTGAGTGCGTCATTCAACTCAATGGTTAACATTTCCTGCACAAAGGAAGCTCTAGATGAAAAGACAAAGTTATGATCACAAAATGACGCTCTCGTGTCCCAAATATGAACTTTTATATGCATCAAGCTGGTTCTGTTCTTACCCCTTTGTGGTCATTGCGTAGTAAGGACGAATCATCGAGCATTATGTTTTTATCATGCAGTCGCTTCCGATTACTCAGGGAAAATTAGCATCGCG
This sequence comes from Rhipicephalus sanguineus, assembly GCF_013339695.2. Classification (NCBI taxonomy): domain Eukaryota; kingdom Metazoa; phylum Arthropoda; class Arachnida; order Ixodida; family Ixodidae; genus Rhipicephalus; species Rhipicephalus sanguineus. The sequence continues at coordinate 44,339,145 of NC_051182.1, forward strand.
AATAAGCATTTCATCGAATTCGATTGGATCTCACTACTTCAACAACGTTGGCCTTGGTAACCTCTTCCTTAGGACAGTGTCATGGCGATGTTTTCTCCGTCGATCAAAAATGTTTAATTGAATCAGGGGAGTTTTCATTTGAAATTCGTAAACTACCATTAATAATATATATAGCTTATTCCAAAACTTTTCGACAGCTATACGATTCATGTGTGTCTCATTTTTTAGAAATCGTTCGTTTTGTGGGTAATTCCCCAGTGTGGCTGTGAGCCAGCGGCGTGGTCATCATCGTAATCATAATCATCATCGTGGAAAATGCGGAAGCAATTTCAGAACTACATTCATTAACAGTAGCACTCACAAAAACTGCCAGCATACTCAGGCTGAGTCCGTGTTATACTTGACAAGTTACCTTGCTCTCGTGATTTTCTTCCATCGCGTTACATGTAAAATGGGCATGATGAAGATGGAGAGCTTAGGATCTATTTAAAGAAGGAAACATTCACGGTGTGTTGCCGAGCAACAAAAATGATCAACCTCGAGGTGGCTTTAAGAAAAGTTTGATGCCGACGTCCGTAGGCTATATTTTCGGACGAAAGATGATGAGTTTTATGTGAAACTCGCCGCAACACAGCCGTCGTTCAGCGAAGATTAGTGCCTGACGGCGCGTTAACGGGAGATACCGGTACACTTATTTTGTCGCACGGGACATCGCTTAAGCTCCAAGAGGCATAGTGTATTTGTCGTGGCCATACTACACATGGAAATTTCTTGTGAAGTGCATGGAGCGACCCATGTACGAAGCACATTTATCGTCATGGGCGCGCTGGAGTGCTCATTTTGAAGAAGCGGTCCAGAGCGGCCGTGGTTAAGCAACACTGAATACATTCGCCCAATAATAACATAACATGTTTGCGCGCATGAATGTGAGAAAAAGAAAGAAGGAGAAATAACATTTATTTGCTCAAAAGGAACCAAGGCCCAGTACGATTCTCCCGGGTGCTCAAGCCTCCGGACATGGAAGTTATTAGCATGGTGCAACAGAAGCAGCTACAGTCGTTTTTGAAGTTTTTGCCGGTGGTGTGGTGGCCAACCTTTCCCAGCGGCCGGGACTTTTCTTTTCAGAAGAGGGGGAAGGGGAGTCTAAATAAGATTCTCTTCCTAGAAGTTTTCTTGACAGCACACTCCGATAGGGTGCGTTTATTTGATAATTGGGCTAGAGTTACTTTATACGCTTCGTACGGGGGCAGAGTTGCGCGTAGGTCAGCCATCACGCGCGCCGACGCATCCACGTTAATCGGGAAAGCCACTCTTCTGGAATGTGGCAGACGACGCAGCTCAGCGGCCCCGTGTGGTTTGTCGCTTGCTCGTTCCGCGTCGCTGGCGTAAGAACTTCGCTTTGAAGAAAAAAAAAACTCGAGGAATCGCCGAAATTAGATGAAACTAGTGCAATAAATTGTTCAATGGCAGTTACTATCGGCGGTCATGTCTTTATTTTAAATATGAAAGAAGAAAACTACAATAGACCCGATTCTGGACATAATAAGGTGCAGTCATCGCTTATTCCACTTTTTTTTTTTGACAGAGAGCTTTAAAATATAGAACATATAACTCAAGAAAAACACGAGTGCCACTAAAACAAGTGCTCGAAATGTATGCCCTTTGTGCTCTTTAACGAACATTTTACGCAGAATTATGTATATGTGGCATACTACGCGATGGATAAGGCTTCAAACATTTATACTTCACTGTGACAGGACTGCGTCATGCAGTTCTGCTAGATCTGTAAGTTAAAATTCGCACTTTCACAAGCGCGCATTTTAATCTTTTCTTCCCGTCCGATTTTGGTCAGTGGCAAGTCGGCTATATATTGGGCGAAATACCATACATATCCTTAATGCTATCGCCTACTGGAGTCTCTAAAATATTGCTAATGAGATTTATCATCACTTTACCAAATCTGATTTTTATGTGTGACGTGAATTTGCTTTCTGGAGCGTAATGTTGCACTGATATGAATTAGTGATATGAATAGCCGCCTAATTGGGCCGGCAGTGCCGATTTCGATGGCAGATGAATGTGCATACTTTCCAGCATCGTTAAAGTATTTTACCGCTACGAGCTAAACAGTTCGTTTCGCAGGAATTCCGGCGTCGGCGTCGATATCAACGTCGTTGGTTCTGAGCGAGAAATCAGCGTTGTCCTTGAGTAAAAAATCCAGAAATGCGGAAATCAATTAATAATGAAAATCTTCGGTTCCACAGAGTAACGCCATTCCTTGAAATTTCTTCAGAAAGAACAAACTATATGAATGTCGTGTAGTAGGAGGAATCTCCATAACACATGTAATACTACTTTGAAGAAGAGTACAGTCGCGCCAGGCGTCAAAACATTTTAATTGTACAAGGAGTGGGTGTTTTAAACGCCCATCTATCACAAAACGCTCAGACACACTTAGTTATCACCATTATCAAAAACATCAACAAAGTGAGCAGCTGCGTAGGTTCGCTTGTTGCCTTACGGACGCGAAGTGGGCCTATTCTGATTCGCAAAAGCAAGAACTCTGGCTTATTGGGTGCTTCAAAACTGTGCTTGCAGTAGGCATTCTAGGATAGTTTGAAACAGCCAATATTACGCGTATAGCTGTTCGTTTCCTTGTGGCACTTTTGTTGCATCAACCAAGTACCGATGCCAGGCTAGCAATTGAGCAGGCCACGCGCACGGGGCCGATTACATTATCGTGTTCTATATATATACTCTTGAAGGCGAACTTCAAGCGTCCTCCAAGTTATTGCTTCGAGTGTCGCTGTTTTTCTTCTTGCAAGTTTTTCAGGTGACATAACGTTCAACTTTGGTTTTCAAATTACAGGCGGGTGAGAGGAAAGTTGATCATTGACAACACTGATAAATATCCACATTAGAAATTTGCAGATTTGCCACTGCCTTCACTGTCACTACGAAACGGCGCATGTAGTGACACGAAGCGCGCAGACACGAAATTTACCTTCTTCAAGCCAAGCTACTGTAACAGTAATCTTCTGTGTCTCACGTCTCCACAACTTGCTAAAAAATCACAGCATATCCACGGGGTGAATGATGATGAGTGGGGCGAAGCTACGGAGGGAATCATCTGTAAACCGTGAAACTCTTCCGTGAAATGCGCCCAGTACATAATATAAAGAGTGTGAAACATCGTGTATATATTAAACATCAAACTTTTATTGTACTGTTGGTTTACGTGGTCCCTTCATTATCACTTGTGATCGGTGAAATGCAAGGAAGAAGTCCGCTCCCGAGCGAAAGAGCGCCAAGAGCGACCGCATTCCCCGCTCGCCCTGTGCGAATTAAAGGCAAGGCTAGAGGGAAGACAGGACGCGCGTTCCACGACGCGAGGTCGGTAGCATACCCAACGAAAGCCAACGGAACGCGATCGTGCAAGTGCTCCGGCTTCGCATCACCTCATGTTTCCATTTAGCGTCCCAAAACCAAACATATTGCTCAAGGTGTGCCTTGCGTTTTTCGTAGAAATAATTTCTTTATCATGTACATTAAGACGAAAAGTTGAAAGCTCACTAGAGTGTATCGCCCGCAAAGTATGTCTTTTAGTGTGATTTAACTCTCGTACGGCAGGGTCCTCGCGCCGTTGCCGGTCCACCTCGCCCGTTGACGATCGGGCGAGGTGGCTACATATAACTACTACTACTACACTTTAAGAAAAATATCTGGCGTTCTTTCGTTCTGCTTTTACAAAACATCTGGCGTCTTTCGTTGGTTTATTTCATCAATCAACGGCGTTTTGAACAAAATTTTTATTGTTTAATCACGCACAGGAGAAATCTCACCAGGCACTACCTTGGAGGTAAACAATGGCTGCTAATGGCAATGAGAGACAGAAGAAGTCGGCTTTTAGCTAACACTTACACTTCTACTTCTACTAACGTTTCCTACTGGAACATGCCAATGGCTGCTAATGGGGAATGAGAGACAGAAGAATTCGGCTTTTAGTTAACGCGCACGCTGCGAATTTTTTATTGTTCGACAACGCACAGGAGAAATCTCCCACCGGCACCACCTTGGAGGTCAAAGCGTAAGACTTGTTACTCACTACTACGACCACGACGACTACGAGGGACGAACGGGTGCCGCCTTAAGGAGCTTCGCCCCTAAAAATTACGCCATCTCCCGCTAAAGGGAACCATGTGTGAATGCGAAGCAGCGGGGAGATGGTTAGCTTGAGCGGAGAGATGGTGTAATTTTTTTTTTCTTGCGCTCTCGAGCCTGTGCCTTTCTCTGGCGTAGAATCAGCACTGGCTTCCAGTCTCCATCCAGCTGCCGCTGCGTGGAACTGCCGGTGTCCGAGGTATTCGACTCCGGCAATGTCGCAAGATCATGTGCGTCTGCCTCTCTGCAGTCCATGCCATTGGTGTCGTCGTGGGATGCTTCAGCGAGGGAAGGAGAGCACGAGCGCCCCGCGTCTAGAGCCACAAAAGCAGAGGCGGCCATCGGCCGCTCGTGCCACTTCAAGACGCCGGAGGCGTCTCTGCTGCCTACTCGTCGCAGGAGAGAATGAGGCGCGCGAGAAGGGGAGTGGAGAGCGGGATAGGGGAGTAGAGATGAGGTGTGTGGAGAGGGTTTGCGCATGCGCAGAAAGGGTAGTGACGCCGCGCACCGGCTTGAACTCCGCCATAAGATGCTTCGCATCTAAAATACTTCGCATCAGCGACAACGCAACACTCCACAACAGCACTGACGAAACATTGAGCACTGCCGGACCGCCGGACTGCTCGGGACAGCGGTGGCGCCGCATTAGAGTAGTGGTGGTCGTCATGGTGGCGCCAGCGCACGCGGTGTCGTGAAGTTGCTTTCCCTCAAATCGATGTGCTTTGCGCACGTGTGTGCGCTTGGCAAATGGGGGCGCGAGCGTCGAGTTATATCGAGGGCGCAACCGGCGCAACTCTGTTGGCCGAGAGGAACACAAGCAGTAACTGTAGAACTGATCGGGATATTAATAAGATTTTTGTTCGTTGTCAAGTTTGGTCCAAACTTTGATTTACCTCAACGTTATCTGTTATGAACTCCTAACATATCAGTATTTGTCATTCAGTATTCGGTTATATTTATCTAAAGGATATAAATCATGTGCAATCGATGTTAAAAATACTTTGATCAATTTACGTGGAACTACAATCTTGAACAACTATTGTGAAGATAATTGGCGCGATACGAGGAAAAATAACGTGGCTATATAGATTGCTTGTGCTGGGAGCGCGAAACGTTAAGCGGCTGCATGCGCACTACTCATCTTCTTCTTTCGCTACCACTCCCAGTGGCGCGAAGCGTGCCGCTTTAGGAAGGTACAGTTCAATATGTGTGTTTTCAGCACTCTTAAACTTATTTGACATGTCATATTACCTACAGACCTGACATAGAGCACGTAGATCTCTAAATCGTTAACATTTTAGGTGAATAAGTATTGCTATGCCGACTAAACTACAAACCGTCGGTGTCCGCCCACCACTCGGTGTCTGAAGACGATTACCGCCATCGCAAATAAGTGAATCCAGAAAAATTCTCCTGGTGCCACGCGTTTTGAACACAGGTCGCCACATTCTGAATGATAGTGTAAACTGGTGGGCTACCCCGCGGCATTTTCGATGGAGGCGAAAATGCCGAAAATGGGCCCGTGTACTTAGATTTATCTGCACGTTAAAGAACACCAGGTGGCCCAAATTTCCGTAGCCCTCCACTAAGGCGTCTCTCATAATCATACTGTGGTTTCGGGACGTTAAACCTCACATATTATTATTATTATTATTATTATTATTATTATTATTATTATTATTATTATTATTATTATTATTACTGCTACACGCGCAAACCGGACAACTTGGTGTAGCACCACATGTGCGTATGCTACGCCCCCGTAGCTTTCTCTTCATTGCCAGGAAATGTTGCCTGCGAGTATCAATCAACCGTCTACATATTAAATGCTTAAGTATTGCTATGCCGAGTCAACGAGAAACTGTCAATTTGTCAGTCATTCTTCTGTGACGTGAGACCATCACCGCCATGAGGAGGTAAATGATTAGGAAAAGCAAAATTTCTTGGTGCGGTGGGGTTTCAACACGGGCCGGCACTCTCTGAATGAGAGTGTCCTAAAGGAGTACTGCAGAATTATTTTGAAGGCGAGATGACTTGTGGCATAGATTTGTGTGGACACAGACGCATCGTCCGCGAAATATCAACGGATAATATAGCCTACAACATATTTAAAATCATTTTTAAGTTGCGCGTCGCGCCACTGCACGCGAAACGCGTCCTCGGTTTTCGTCTAAATAAAAAACCGCACCCTGCATCACGAGTTGGGGTTGGCTGCCACGATCCTTGCGAGCGTTTTCTCCTAGCAGACCTTTTTGACGGAAAGAGGGGGCAGACTTGCACGTGAGTACAAAGGCTGATGTCCTTGCCTCGACAGTGCACCTTCTTTTTTGGACAGGCGGGGGAGGGGGACGTGTCACGGATGCTTACAATGCCTCAGAGGTGATTATAGCAGCATCAAGGTAGCCTTCGTTGAAAAGAGTTGTTAACGCGGTGCTCACGTGCACGCGGTTTTGTGGGCTCACGTAGCCAGCTATGTTTACACGAAAACAACTCTGGGTACCACCTCAGCCGGCACTGTCTGAAACCGAAACTGCGGCTGGGCGCTATAGAACCGTCTTCAAATTATTAGCCGTCGCGCACTCGAGCAAATCAGCTTTTTCGCCGTGCGATATGGGTTTTTAGCTACCTAGTCCAACTTAAAAACAAGATGCAAAAGTGTGGTGTTGTGCCCCTTTTACTACTGGGCTTCACACTCATGCTAGCTGAACATAAACACACGTGACTAGTATGAATGCTTTGTACCAGCGATGCAGGACCAATGTAAACGGGAAAAAACTCTATGAAGGTTTTTGTTAAACTGAAGGCTTAATAATTGAAGCCCACGATACAAAATGAGAAGCCGACATGAAGGATGGCACACATGAGAGAAAAGTTCCTACTCTGCGAAAATTTGTGCCAAACACATATTTTAGTGCTCCTGGGATGCGCTTACCATGGCGCTATTCTAGTCGCTGACGACCGCAAGAAAGAAGACGAAAGACGGCATGCCGCTGCCTGTTGAAAAGTACTTTCTCGGCCAGGATGCAACCAAGAATGAAATTTAACGCTTACGCATCACTTAGACGACTGTCAAAGAAAATTCCACGAAGATATTTTTTTTAACGCAGGACGAAGTCACTCGAGATAGATTGAAAGATCGAATATGTGTGCGCTGTTTGGGAATTTTCTTAATTGATAGTGAAACTAATGGGTAGTGATCTCTGCTCGATATGGTAGAGTTAGGGTTCCAACGCTTAACATCTTTAACGTCGTTAGGAGTGGCGTTGGTTAAGTGCGGCGAGGTATTGCTCTGCCTCGAATGCAGCCCAGCCCATCTAGGAACTCCGATGTTGTTTCAAAACTGAAGTAGTACTGACTGACTGGTCAGCTAGGAAACGCCCTCTCGAGTAGGCCGTGGCATAATGCAGGAGATCACATTCAGCATTAAAGGGAAGCTGAAGCACTTATAAAAAAAATGACTTTGGAATGTGTAACCATAGTTTGATCTTTGCTGAATTCGAAAACCAATGTAAGAGTTCACAGAAGTGAACGCAAATGGCGTTTCTTGGCAAAGAACAGCGGCTGCAGCCGCAGGGCTTCTTGAACTGCTGAGCGAAGGCGGTGACGTCAACTTCGTTGTGCCTCGTCATCGGCGCCATCAGCTCTGTAAAAGCATGGCCTTCGCGATCAGTTCCACCAACGCGCGCAGCCAGAAGTAGTCACGGAGGCCACGGCTCCGCCAAAACCACGGTGGTAGAATAAAACAGGTGGCCCATCTAGCGCCGCGAGCGCGTCGCCGTACTGCTCGAGTTGCTCGCGGCCGCCGCTAGGTTCGCGACGAGTTTTTGGGCAGAAAGACGCGCATTGCAAGTTCTTGCTGTGCTGTAAAAACCGGTTTCTCTAGCTAATTTTGTGGCTTTAACGGTTGTTTGTGTTTTTACTAGCTTGTAGTGGCTGTCCGCCAGCTTCGACCGCAAAAGTAAGAGCGCCAGGCTTTATGAAGCTTAAATTTTTTAATCGGAGCGGGTAGTCCCGATATGACTATGGTTGACTATGATTGCAAGAGACGCACGCGTATTTTTTTTTTCGAAAGCGTGAAATTTCCTACCGGCGAGTGTACAGAGTAAAAAAAAAAACATTAGGCTTTCACGTTATCGTATGTATGTCGGAGGACTGTAGCTGGCGGTCTTTCCGTGGAATTGCATTTCTCCTCAACTGCAGTCGCGTTTCGTCTTTCGGCGTGGAGAAAAGACACAGCTCTTCTTTGCACGTTTTGTAGCCAGATTTGCAATTTGGAGCGAAGCATTTTCATCCCATGGTGGCCGCCGCATCAGCGGCACAGATCGAGCCACCGTGGTTTCAGCCGTGGCTCCAGCTTACGAAGTGAGAAACACCGATGCGGTCGCGCGCGTTGGTTTAACAGAGCGCAACAAACGCGACGCATCAAAGCGGATCTCAAGCCGTGGGATCAGCTAATCACGATCACCGTGATCTGGCCGTGATCATGACTCGAAGACCGATTGCGACTTTGCGACGCTGGTTGCGTCGCATAGAGACGCTCTTGCTCTTCGGACGCTTGCACCCACGGACGCCTCTGCATTTATCGAAGATGACCAAGCGGAAAGGAAAAGACGCCACTGCAACGCTGGTTGCGTTGCATGCTTTCATTAGTGGCGCGTCCGTTCTAAGCGACGGCAACTCTTCAGTGTTGCTCAAGGCCTCTCTGGTGTAATAAGTACACCGCGGATGTCTTTCTCAAAAGTTAAAGATGTAAATTGCAGTTTAAATGCTCGCGACGCACGCTGGCCACATGCTTTCATATGCGCCGGAGTCACGGTGTAAGATATATACTGTTTAGGTGTGGACACTTCTCGGCTTGCATGCAGAGCGCGATCGACCAGATAAAGTAACAACGGCGCGCGTCTGTTGGTCCGGTGACCGCAGCGGGTATCTAGCTGCGGGAAGACGCAACCTAAAGAGAGAAAATGCTTTCTGCACCATTCCTATAGCAACCGACGCAGTCGGCGGCAACGCCGGCGTCCGCTGCATGTCTTTTTTTTTTTTCGCTCGTGAAAAACGCGGTATGCGTTTCTAACTTGAGTAGCTGGCGTGCCGTAGCCGCGCTCGCTGACTAGAAAATTCAGATTTCCCGCGAAGCGCCAGTTGCTACGGGAACGCGTTTTTGTGTTGAAGTTGCATCATCCCGCCGGTAGGTATCCGCTGCCGTCAGCGGTCCGACGGGCTCTCGGCGTCGTTACTTTATCTGGTCGATCGCGTCTCGCGAGTGTCCTCACCTAAAGAGTATATATCTTACACCGTGGCCGGAGTGGAGATATTGGCCCAGAGTACACCTGCTGCCACCTTGCGGAAAAGCGGCTGCAACTCGAGCACCTCCGTGACACGCGCGGCGCACTGGCGGAACGGCACGTCGGGCCACCTGTTATTCTACCGCCGTGGCCAAAACTAGCGACTATGACGTAGTTCCGGTTAGTTCATTTCCACGCCCACACTTTTGGCGCGCTTGCTTGGGGGGAGCAAAACGAACTTTTCTTTCGCGTATTTTAAAGCTCCTGCTGTCACAACAGCGAAAACAATTACGCCATCGTCGACAATAATGTTGGTCCTTGATAACAACAAAGTTTTACCGAATTGTAAAACCACTTCAGCATCCCTTTAACGTGTCCGCAAAGGTGATCTCAGTACGCTTGTCTCCGTGCAGCGTTTGCTGTGTCCATATTTATTCGTCCGGCCGAAGTGCAGCCGCCGCCGAGGGGAACACGCGTGAATCCCTGTCCGGCGCCGGACTAGCTTCATGGACTTTCATTTTCCTCATCTAAACACAGCGCACACACACGAACACAGAAGAACAAGGAAGGAACACATGACACGAGATGAAGATTTACCAACTTGCCCAAATAACCACCTTACTCATTTCGTTTTCCATTTATGCCAAAGCAGTATTCTCAGGTACTTGGGGCTATAATAGCCTCCCCTATTTCAAAGGAAACGGTTTGGGGCAAGTAGCTGATTTCGCAGGTTTTTTCAATATACGCCAGTGATCGTACGCCAGAAATAGCCTCGTGCTGTCATTCATTCATGGGGTGCCTTCGACAACTTCAAAGAATTATAGGAAGTCAGTACTGCAGCTGCCTTAGCAGTCAGCTGCTAAGGAAGCTGCAATTCTTACCTGTAGTGAGTGGACAGGGCAAAGAACACGAAGGCGAGATGGTGGGTAGCGAGAACATTATCTAGACGCAGCTAATTTTGCAGTCCTCCAATTCCACAAGACCGCGCGCGCGGTCGGCCTTTATGTCGTATGCTGGGACTTACTTGATCGCCATTTCGTCCACTAGAAGTGACCCCTCCTTATGAAAAAAAAAAGAAACAGCTGGTACGGCAAACATCGTAGGTAATGAAAAAATCCGTAAACAGGGGGTGGCTGCTCAAGCCAACGTTTCGACAAGTGGACTTGTCTTCTTCAAGGCTGGAACTGATTTCCTTAGCTATCGTGTGTATATGCTTCGTGCCCTCTCCACCAGAAGATAGAAGGGGTGGGAGAGGCCACCATGAGTCCATGACGACTGGGTGAGTCAGAATGAACGCGAAAAAAAAGAAAAGAACAAAAAGCGGGGGGCGGGAGACGGGAGGGTGTACGTTTCCCTGAATGATTGTCAACGGAAGCACGTGGCATTTTAACAATAGTAGGTTCGAAATGTCTAGAAGAAGGGATTCCCTCTCATTCGTTTTCGTTGTGTATGTACCATACCGAATGGATTCAAGAGCCCCCTAAAAAAGGTTAATACCTGCTGGCTGGAGTATATTGAACTTGTGATTAAGGTATGACTCTGTATATTTTCTGTCTCTTGGGGACCGGATGTTTGACTGAAGTTTGTAAAGTTTGAGATCTTCGAAGCTGTGAACTGCTGCATTCAAATGCTGTGCCACTGCTTTAGGTAACTTCTTCGCTGTGTACGCTCAGTCACACTTGCTGGTACTGAAGCATACATTTCAGCCATTTTCAAAATAATTTCTTCCGTGATGAATTTATAGTCGCAGTCCGTACCTAACCCTAATAAATGACAGAAGCAATTCGTCAGATATCCCAGAAGGATTAATCGGTGGCGAGTTGGTACGACATTCTGAGGAGAGCACTAATAAAATCACAGCATATCCACGGGGTGAATGATGATGAGTGGGGCGAAGCTACGGAGGGAATCATCTGTAAACCGTGAAACTCTTCCGTGAAATGCGCCCAGTACATAATATAAAGAGTGTGAAACATCGTGTGTATATTAAACATCAAACTTTTATTGTACTGTTGGTTTACGTGGTCCCTTCATTATCCCTTGTGATCGGTGAAATGCAAGGAAGAAGTCCGCTCCCGAGCGAAAGAGCGCCAAGAGCGACCGCATTCCCCGCTCGCCCTGTGCGAATTAAAGGCAAGGCTAGAGGGAAGACAGGACGCGCGTTCCACGACGCGGGGTCGGTAGCATGCCCAACGAAAGCCAAAGGAACGCGATCGTGCAAGTGCTCCGGCTTCGCATCGCCTCATGGTTCCATTTAGCGTCCCAAAACCAAACATATTGCTCAAGGTGTGCCTTGCGTTTTTCGTAGAAATAATTTCTTTATCATGTACATTAAGACGAAAAGTTGAAAGCTCACTAGAGTGTATCGCCCGCAAAGTATGTCTTTTAGTGTGATTTAACTCTCGTACGGCAGGGTCCTCGCGCCGCTGCCGGTCCACCTCGCCCGTTGACGATCGGGCGAGGTGGCTACATATAACTACTACTACTACACTTTAAGAAAAACATCTGGCGTTCTTTCGTTCTGCTTTTACAAAACATCTGGCGTCTTTCGTTGGTTTATTTCATCAATCAACGGCGTTTTGAACAAATTTTTTATTGTTTAATCACGCACAGGAGAAATCTCACCAGGCACTACCTTGGAGGTAAACAATGGCTGCTAATGGCAATGAGAGACAGAAGAAGTCGGCTTTTAGCTAACACTTACACTTCTACTTCTACTAACGTTTCCTACTGGAACATACCAATGGCTGCTAATGGGGAATGAGAGACAGAAGAATTCGGCTTTTAGTTAACGCGCGCGCTGCGAATTTTTTATTGTTCAACAACGCACAGGAGAAATCTCCCACCGGCACCACCTTGGAGGTCAAAGCCGTAAGACTTGTTTTGTTACTCACTACTACGATCACGACGACTACGAGGGACGAACGGGTGCCGCCTTAAGGAGCTTCGCCCCTAAAAATCAGGACACAAGAGGCAAAGGCGGCAACAAAAGCGCTAGACACAATCTTATGCAGAGTGCAGTGATACACTCTACGCTACCAAGCACCTGTACAACAAGAAACATCTTTACAAAAGCTTCATACGGCTCAAGGAGATGAAGAAAAAGAAATGCCGAAGCTTGTGCTAAACCTGGTTGACTTATCTGGTTGCTTATATGTTGTTTCTAGGCCTTTGCTAGGTGAATGTTTTTTCTAGGTTGCTTTTAGGTCTTTGCTAGGCTTTGGCTAGGTGATGCTAGGTTGCTTCTTAGTTGATTCTGAGCGCAGAGAGGTTCGAGTTAAACCACAGACGCGACACGGATGTCCAAAGTGCAGAGAAAGAACCACGTGCGTAAGCCAGGCGTTCCCACCTCATAGATTTACGGGCACGCCGTCGTTGGCGTAGGCCTTCCATCCCTCTGGCGTCTTCTCGCAGCCGCCGTTGCCTTTCCCGTTCCCTAGTATTCCATCATTGTACGTATTCGGGGTCTTCGGCTCTTCGCCGTCACTTCGCAGCCATTTGTTCGGCTGTTGCCTTCTTCATTTATAGTGGACCAGTGTTGAGTAGTGGGATTTACCCAATTCAATTTCTGGGGCACATATCCGTTTATGATAATGAAGCGGTGAGTAGTGGCAGTTACCCAATTTGTGTGGCAAATACCCGTTTATGATCATGATAGTGTTTTGCTTAGCCGGGCAAGGAACGATTTGCTAAGTGACGCGAAGTGACGGCGCTTTCGTATGAAGCTTTCGCTGTTCAGAGGGGAGGGGGGGATGGGGAGTGTAGCACTCGGTGTCGGGTAACTTGTTTCTTTTTCTGAACTCAGTATGACGCTGCTGGAAATGACAGCGCCTTAAGAAGGCATCAACACCGCTCACTTCCAGCTCGTCAACAAGGAATCCGAAATAATTTGATAAATGCGATGCCAGGCGGGGAACGCTGCGCGCTGTGGTTATCGACAAGCGTCTGCCTGGCACCGACGTTTCCAGATCACGTACATTGAGACCAAGAGTATCAATTGGGCAAACATGCCGTTATTCCTTTGCCACAGCGATGTAGCTATCACTCCAAATGCCCGCAATACAAGGCGCCGTACACCTCTAGTAGGAAGGCATCGAATAAGCCATGCTTAGAGCTCTCGGATTGCTCATAGTTCGCTCATCTACGATAATGTGCCACGTGTAACCTGGAGAGGCGTTGGCGCATCGGAAACACAGTCCATCTTCTCAGCCAGTGAAACTGGCGAACCACTTCGGGAGTTTTGTTTTTCTGACGAGGACCGTGCGTGTCAGTGCTCTTCTAGTGGAGCCGCTATATATACCTGCTGAGAACATAAGCTATTTTTATAGCCACCAATATTTGCCTGGGCATTCTCCCCGTTTTCTTCTGAACGGTTGTTAAGGATAATGGTTTTACGTTGTGACAGAAAAGTACATCTAAGCGCGCTGCACTAGCTTTACACCCTTAGGAGAATATAACCAAATAAGGAGAAACAAACAGTGAAACCCATAGCGCTGAAAATGTCATTTCAAAGATGGGTCCGAGGTGTGGCTGTAGTTTTACTGCTGGTATAGCTACAACCGCATCTTCTATTGCTACGACTTCGCACTGTACTCAAGATAAACTTTGGAGATCTCACGGCCTGTGGAAACGAGACTAGTGAAACTAGTCTCGTTCCCACAGTCTCGAGATCGTGCCCTGGAACGGTGCCAGCTGTGGCCTCTCCCCCTCACACTCTGTCAGCAATCACGTGATGGTACAGCGGCGCATAGCCACAAATGCGCGTTGCTCCTTCCAATGCACGTTGCGCAATGTTGCGCGACGCGAAGGCGGCACCTAGCGGCGGCCTCCATCCGTCAACGCGCAACAGTAGCGTTGCTCCGTCCAACGAACATTGCGGAACTGTTGCGCAACGCGGCCTCGTCCGCTCGTGCTCTCTCAGACTCTCTCAGCAATCACGTGATGGCACAGCGGCGCGCGCGGCAACGCTCCTTCTTCAGACTTCCCGTAGCAGCAGTCGAGTTAGTTGTATGGCTCCCAAGCCGCCCGGTGATTGCATGGCAAGCGGTTCGGAGAGGCAGCCCAGAATGTGGATTCCTCCGATACCATGACATAGTCTGTCGAATGGGCACAGGCTTTCGCCGAACACGCTTTGGAATTTACAAAATGCCCCTCAATTTGCGTCCTTCAACTGGATTGAAACCACTAATAACTAGTAACTGGTGTTTCACGGTACAAGATCAAATGGCGTATTGTGGGGCCCCCATAGGCTTCCCAAGCAACGCTTAGCGGCGCTGCTGCTCTTGACAGGCAGCGCCATCTCTGGCAGAAAAAGAGAAACTGGGGCGTGATCAGCGAGCGCTTTCCCTTCTCGCCACCGCGTTGCCGCTCGCTTCCGTGCACGTGCAGACCTCTCGCGGTGCACTTGCGGCGTCTCACAATGTACCGCGTGCAGTGCGGCTTCAAAAGGATCTTCAAGCTTGACTGGCACTTCCGCAAAGCGAACTTGATAAAATGAGGAAAGCTCGTCAATCACGTTAACGGTGAAGAGCAGACGATCGACGACAACCACGCCCGACTCAAAGCGAAATGCATTTCCCAAGTCGCGATTACACCGTGTAGGACGTATACCTCGAGGTAAGTCTCATTCTGTCACGTTAAAGATGAATAATGGTCCACATGCACTCCGAAATGAAGCCGTACACGCTATCGATGTTCTGCGGCGTGGACTACGAATCATATGATTGTTGTTTTGATATGGCATGCTTACAGTAGCAGCCGTGTACTTTCGTGAACAAACGTTTGCGGCGTGCGAAAAAAAGATTATACGGCCATGGCACTTCCTGAGAAGGTTAGAGTCAAGTCCTCCGTGCCGCTGGAGAATCACCCGCCGATTAAGACGCGAGGCAGCTAGCTGAGCTTCAACCACTGTGAAGCAAGATGAACTGCTCGCCTCGTTTTTTTCGGCTCTCGCGTCATGCTTGCAGTCTCTTTTTATGATACCGACTTGACAGGCGTATAAAACCTGTTGCGTGAACGCGGCTAGAAAATCGCACAAAGTCAGAAGGTGGTTAATTCAAGGTTGCAATTGCGAAGCATGTATGAAGTGCCAGTTATATTTAGCGGCTTAAATATATATCACCCCAATAAAGTGACAAAAACAAAGCAAACCTGCAGAACGATGTCAAAGCTTGCTGAAAATGCACAGACGTCCGTTCCGGCGTGATAAAGCAGCCTTCCCGACGCGTGAAATGCAGGCGCCGAACTTCTGACAATGTGCGGAGTTCAGTTGAATTCAACCAACCGCGCAACGCTAACGGTATAACGCGAATGTGAACGTTCAACAACGACGGGTAGGTCTCACGAGCACGGGGAATCAAAACACAAAGTTGCTTCACCTACAACCGTAACTGGACTTTAACAATGCGAGAAGACAGCGAGTAATCATTACTGTAGTCGCTGCGTGCATGCGCCCCGTTACTTACCGATTCAGGTAGTCGGAACGAACGAAAGCGATGAACTCAGACAGCCAAAATAGAAGGCGAGACAGCGCTGTCAGCTATCCACGCTTGCCGCCTTTATTTCTCGTGCGACACGCCCGGGAACCGATACAGTTTAACACGTGAATCGTGTGCCTTGTCCGCACTGTTGTGGCTGGCCACTAAACCGCAATACTTCGGACCACGCTTGCGCTTCCGCGGGGTCGCTTCTGCCATCGTGGAAATGCGCAGCTTCACACAGCAAGCCTCTCGGTTCAACGTGCCGAGCTGACGGCCCCACAGTTACCCGCACCGAGAGTACCGAGAGAAGAACGCGAGCGCACGTGCGCTACCGCTACCGTGAAAGGGGCTGAGTCGGCCGCGCGACGGTTCAGTGTTTTCCGACAGAGCCGCAGCGCGGCTGGCGCGGCGCTGTCGTCGCGCCGCAAACTTGAGCTTGGGTTCCCTATTGTGTGAGATATTGTCGTTAAAAATTATTGACATCGTGATCGACAAAGCAAATTTTACGCTAACGGACTCGCGAGTCGACTCACTCAGGCTCACTCAGACTCAGGTGAAGCGGTCAGTATGAGTTTGCGTAAATCCGGCTACGTATTTTACTGGTGAGTTTGAGTCCAAGTGAGTCCTCTTAAGAAAAAATCACACCATATCCACGGAGTGAATGATGATGAGTGGGGCGAAGCTACGGAGGGAATCATCTGTAAACCGTGAAACTCTTCCGTGAAATGCGCCCAGTACATAATATAAAGAGTGTGAAACATCGTGTATATATTAAACATCAAACTTTTATTGTACTGTTGGTTTACGTGGTCCCTTCATTATCACTTGTGATCGGTGAAATGCAAGGAAGAAGTCCGCTCCCGAGCGAAAGAGCGCCAAGAGCGACCGCATTCCCCGCTCGCCCTGTGCGAATTAAAGGCAAGGCTAGAGGGAAGACAGGACGCGCGTTCCACGACGCGAGGTCGGTAGCATGCCCAACAAAAGCCAACGGAACGCGATCGTGCAAGTGCTCCGGCTTCGCATCGCCTCATGGTTCCATTTAGCGTCCCAAAACCAAACATATTGCTCAAGGTGTGCCTTGCGTTTTTCGTAGAAATAATTTCTTTATCATGTACGTTAAGACGAAAAGTTGAAAGCTCACTAGAGTGTATCGCCCGCAAAGTATGTCTTTTAGTGTGATTTAACTCTCGTACGGCAGGGTCCTCGCGCCGTTGCCGGTCCACCTCGCCCGTTGACGATCGGGCGAGGTGGCTACATGCAACTGCTACTACTACACTTTAAGAAAAACATCTGGCGTTCTTTCGTTCTGCTTTTACAAAACATCTGGCGTCTTTCGTTGGTTTATTTCATAAATCAACGGCGTTTTGAACAAAATTTTTATTGTTTAATCACGCACAGGAGAAATCTCACCAGGCACTACCTTGGAGGTAAACAATGGCTGCTAATGGCAATGAGAGACAGAAGAAGTCTGCTTTTAGCTAACACTTACACTTCTACTTCTACTAACGTTTCCTACTGGAACATGCCAATGGCTGCTAATGGGGAATGAGAGACAGAAGAATTCGGCTTTTAGTTAACGCGCACGCTGCGAATTTTTTATTGTTCAACAACGCACAGGAGAAATCTCCCACCGGCACCACCTTGGAGGTCAAAGCGTAAGACTTGTTACTCACTACTGCGACCACGACGACTACGAGGGACGAACGGGTGCCGCCTTAAGGAGCTTCGCCCCTAAAACGTTTAGTGAGTCTGAGTGAGTCCGGTTGATGAAAAGTTTGGTGAGTCTGAGTCTGAGTGAGCCCTCAGAACAAAATATATTTCTTGAGTGAGTCTCAGTGAGCTCCAATTTTTGTACTAACCTATGTACTTCGCCTTCAGATATCTTGTTGGTTCGCAGCGTGGGTACGTGGGTTGGAATGTCACCGAGAAATGTTATTTTGCTTCATTTATTTCTTCTCGTCCCCTCCACTTCTCTTCCTACTTTCCTTCCTTCAACGCGTTGCTAGGCGAAGTGCGATGTCACATAAAGTAGATACTGCTCATCATGAAGATACTTCTCTGTTAACGCCACACGAGGCTTTTGCGAGTCTAAAGAGCTGTTTGATGTATTTCCTGCGAAGTGTCAAGGGAAACATCAGGTGGGTCACGACATGGCGCACTGCCCATGCAGCCAATGAGTGTACCCATTACCGGCATAAGCAATCTCTAGTGCCTCCGTTATTACAGTGAAACCTCGGTGATACGATCACAGCTCATACAAATTTCGGGGTGATACGAATTTTTCGTTGGTCCCGGCCAAGGCCCATTAGCCTGCAATGCAATGGAATACGGTTGTTGCGAACCAATTTCCACCCAGTGACGTTTGATACGAACGTATGCTACCGCACAGGTACGAAGAGGTGCTGTCGGTGAGCTGTCCCGGAAGATGCGCCAAGCACGTGCGAGCGCGGGAACGTAAGCGTGGGCATGCGCGCCGCACCGCCAAATTGTGAGAATCACGGTGTCCGAAAAACACTTTTCTTACGGTCAGAATAAACCTTCAGAGACACTTCACGGCCTCCGAGATTGTGTACGTGAATCTTTGAAGCTCTTAAAGGGGTACTGACACGAATATTTTCATTGTCGTTTTTTTTTTTGCGTCAAATGAAAGGCCAAGCCCTCAAGAGCCTAGAAGAGGTAGTGCTAAGCGCGAGTGCGCCCTGAAAAAGTAATTACACTATGTTTTTAAAAGCTAGTTTCGGTTCCTACTGTACCCTGACGTCACAACACGGCATGAGCTTCTCGTCACATGCTCGCACAATATATAGTGACGTTTCCACGGCTGCTCCGCACCGTGGCTCCGTTGGTGACGCACAAGCGGCCATTTTGGAAGTTTTGATGACGCACAATTCATCTTGGAAGTTTTGGTACCTAACGTCATCACAACTAGCCAGACTGCTGCGTGAAGTCACCAGAATTTGTACTGTAGCGTGACGTCAACCTAGTGTCGATGTCAGTAGGTGCGCCATGGAAAAATTGACTTTATTATCAAATTAAGATATCTTACCAGCATTCGCCGAGTTTCACGCTTGCTCAGAGCCGTCTCTGCATACAGGAGATTTATATGGCAGAGTAAGCTCGCCTTCGAAAAAAGGTGTCAGTACTCCTTTAAGTGCCTCCGTGTGCCTTCGCGTTTAGATTACATAGGATATTAGCGCCATGCTTTTTTTTACAACGCTTTGACGCGGGCTCCTGTCATTGTACTGTGTTTACACGTGCATGCCTCGTGCATCAGACATCCTATGAAAGGTAGACGAGGACCGAACGAAGACCAGGATGGTCTTTGCGAAGGAGTCAGGCCTCACAGTGTCAACATGCGCGACCATTGAGATGGCACTTGAGCGGGCATGGCCGTAAATATCCCAAAAACATCACCAACACCTCCGCGATAACAAAATCACAACGCAAGACCGTGGTTTTGTAATTTTGTGGCCTTGATCCATCGCGTCAAAGCGCTTCTTTCGTTACTTTTAGCGCAGTACTCCGGTGTCATCCAAAAAGAAACATACTAAAATTTTAAAGGGGCTACTGCTGTCGCGGGTCACACCACACCTGGTTCATTAATTAAATACACGCGTACAGGCCATATATTTATGAGTGCTGGTATGATTGCCGACTTCTAAAAACTTAACTGACAATCATTCAGGCTTCTTGCGGACGTTGCTGCGGCCCTGAAAAACAATAAATGAAAATGTACGCCAGCTTTCTTTTGTCGCATGCTAATTTTTCATGCTTTCTGTTGATACGAATTTCGGATGATACGAATATTTTTGGTGGTCCCGTGAGATTCGCATCACCGAGGTTTCACTGTAGTTTGAATATTGCCCCTATTTTCGCCTAAACAGTTTCTAAGGATCGTGGTTTCGCGTAGCGCCAGGAAGATATTTTGATGTATGGTACACCAGCTCTACTAGTTTGGTGAAGCTTTCTTGCCCGAAAAATACGGTATGACTACGTCCAAGAGACGCCCTGCATATTGCACTTTGGAGGGAGTCATTGAACTCAATGGTTAACATTTCAGGTGCAGAAAAAGATGTATGCGAATAAATTCTTGGTGAGGCAAAGATTCTTGAGCGGTATCTATCTATCAACCGAACAATTTCTGCTCTAGTTGTGCTTACAAAATGAAGCTGCCATGTCCCTTAAATAAACTTTTATATGCATCAACCTGATTCTGCTCTTTCTCCTCAGCGGTCATTTTGTAGAGGGGTTGAATCAATCGAACATTAATTATCTATCATGCAGTCGCTTCCGATTATTTAGGAAATTTAGGAAATTCGATCGGATCTATACTACATCTCACCACTAACGTTCAGCACTGCCAAGGCTGAGGGGTAAAAGCAAGCTACATGCTTGCGCAGGAAAAAGTAGTTCCAGATATATTTGCCTTGCAATTGGCAGGGTTGGGACATTTGCGCTTGTTTGGAATGTGTTATGTCACATCGATGCGTGATATGTTTATTCTTCTTCAGATTGATGCTGTGTGTCTTCAGTTGCTGCATCAGTAACCGCCGGTAGCTGTGGTTACAAATCACCGTGGCAGCACCCATACAGACGCGACCGCCCGCTTCGACCCGAACTTGCGCTTGCTATTCGACCACTGCGCTGGCAGCAACAAATAAATGGTGAAATGAGGCATCACTTCGCGTCATCTCACGCTGAAATCATAACGTACATTTTATCGCTACTTGAGAGAGCAGCTGTTTGCTTAGCCACGCCTGCGGAGCCCAACGCGCCGAGACTTTGATAATGATTCTTAGAATCAGCGCAATATAGTCACGAATACATTGGTGTCGAAGAATGAGCATATTAGTCTAAAAGCATACAAGTGTCAGTTTCTAAATTGCGGGTCACACAGCGCACGATGACAAAACGCCAGGGAGACGCTGACCCGACGAGGCGACGAGGGTGAATACATGTGGAGGGGCTAATCGCCTTCCTAGTGGATAAGGGGCCGTGTAGACATCGCAGTGTTGAAGGCTACTTCTGAGATGGAGTATAACTACTTCAACAACGCTGTCTTTGGGAACCACCTAATTAGGACGTTGTCACGGAGATGTCTGTTCCGCTGTTGAAAAATACTGAATCGCATCAGGGCGGTTTAGGTTCGATATTCATAAATTAGCATTATTAATTTTTATTGGTTACTCTAAAACTTTTCAACAACTACACGGTTCATAAGTGTGTGTACAATATTTCTGTTATTAGTTTGGTGGTCACTTACTCAGCGCGGTGTGAGCTAGCGACGTCGATCATCATCGTAATAATCCTTTCTCTCGTGGAACACAGGTAAGCGATTTCTGAACTACATTTATTAACAGTACCACTCGCGAAATATGCCATTGTAGTCGGGCTGAGTCTGCGTCATATTTGACTGCTGTCGTGATTTTCTTAGAAGGCGCTACACGTAAAATAAAGATGACGGATATGAAGAGGTTGTGATCTATTTCAAGAAGAAAGAAACTGCGGGCGTGTTAGCGAGCAACATAAATGATGAACGTCGAGAAGGCTTTCAGGAAACCTTTATGCCGACGTCCGTAGGCTGTTTTCCGACGGCGAATGGAGGTGTTCTCTGAAACTGCCAGCAACACAGCAGTCGTTCAGCAAAGTTTGGTGCCTGACGGGGCGTTAACGGGAGATATGACCACGAATAATTTGGCGGATGGGACACTGCTTAAGCTCCCAGAGTTATCGGTACATCTATCGTCGCCATTATACACAGGGAAACTGCTTGTGAAGTGCACGGAGCGACCCATGTATGAAGCATATGTGTCCTCGAGGACGCGCTGGAATGCAGATCTTTGGAAGTGGTCCGGGGAGGCCGTGGTTAAGGAAGCAACATTGAATACATTCACACAGCAATAACATAACATGTTTACAGGCATGCATGTGAAAACATTACACCATCTCCCGCTAAAGAGGACCATGAGGCGATGCGAAGCCGGAGCACTTGCAGGATCGCGTTCCGTTGGCGTTCGTTGGGCATGCTACCGACCTCGCGTCGTGGAACGCGAAGAGGGACGCTACGCGCGTCGTATCTTCCAACTAGCCTGGCCGTTAATTCTCACAGGGCGAGCGGGGAACGCGGTCGACAGGCGGGCGAGAGCAGCGCCCTCTAGAATATTTTCAGGCCTGCTCACTACTCCGGGCATGGCCTCTGACGTCAGTCATTTTTGACCATCGTCTCCTGCTGAGTAGAGGTGCGCATGCATGCTCACGCCGTTCGAGAGAGCAGGCTTGCTAAGCCTGACGAAGCCTGCCGTGGTATACTGGTGTTTCTTTTGGCGTCTGCTTGAAGACCGTGGTCTGCGTTTGTGAAGTGCTGCGTGGTGATGTGATGTGCTTCGTTCACGGAATGTTGTACACCTGCAAGCTCTCCCAATGGAGCAGTGCTGTGGGCCCAAGTGTCGCCGATATTGGCGATGTACCGAAGGTTCCAGTGGTTTCATTCTCCCAAGGCGACCAAAAAGAGAAATGAGAGCGTGCCGTTCATCGGGATGACATCGATATGCATTCTCTCCGTGATTCAAAGGTATGTGTAGTCTATGCTACTTGCTTTTCAGATGTTTTAAAGGCATCACCTCTAACACGTTCAGTTATTTCGATAAAATAATGCTGTGTGCACTTCTGACTTGCTAGCGTAAGCCTTTACATAAGGCACATTTAGCTGAGCGTCGCAGACGCTCACCCCCGCGATGATGTAGCGTCTCTAGAGAGTGCATAGATTTCCCGTTTTTGACGAGCGCGTCTTGCCGAGACGCGGTGAGCTTGGCTGCTAAACGACGGCGAAACGAAGTAGACGCACCTTCATGCTCCAATCAAGCGACTTCACAAGCGGTGCGACAGATGCCTTTTGCGTTCCGCTGATCGCACCCCGAACTCGTAAAAATTGAGCAATAAACGCGCGTGGCATATACGTATATTCTCAGAACAGCCGTTTTTTTCCTTAAGGGTCGATAAACATTTCGCTATTTGCGCGTAGCACCGCGGGCTTCTTTTGACTGAGAAACGCTAAGCAGTGGCGGTGCGTGGCGTCGTGCATCTGTTTTGTATACATAGTATTTCTGACCGTTGCTCCGACCATTTTCTGCGGTATTATAATTATGCGCCAGTCCCGCCAGCACCTTCGCCTAATTTGTTTCCTTGAAATGTGTGCTGCTGCAAGTCAGCCGAATTGGGATGCCTATAGACACCTCATAGATTTTGTTGCTTTGTAACTGAGCAAATAAGTATCACAGTGGAGCGGAAAGCCTGTGATAAACCGCTTTCTTAAATGGTTTTCAGGTGTGTGAGCTCGATTTCAAGCCAGAACACTTAAGGACGACTACCAAGTACACCGATCCAAGAACCGGCAGGACAGTAGTAGATCCTATGGGGGCTACTCGGCTGACTCTGGACCTCTGGACGCAGTGCCGACAATTTTTCTCAGTTTACCAAATAAATAGGAACAGTTTCTGCGCATCTTATGGACAGTGTGACGTGTGTGCGTGTGTGTGTGTGTAAATAAAGGATGAAGTATGAATCAAACTTGCCTTATTATTTCATCACTTTTCGGGGCCATCAACCTTCGCATTTATAAATCGGTCACGTACATTTTCGATAGCGCACAATCATATTTTGAAGTGGAATAATAAGTCGCTTACAGACCAATCACCAAAGACTAAAGCGTAACACATTCCTTAAGCCAGCGCCAATCCCGACGCAAAAGGCAAAATAAAGCTGTTACGCATGTAAAACTAGCCGCGAACGCTTTATCATTTCATAGGAGACGATAGTCGCAATGGCTTCACTGTTTCCCGCCCGTTCGCTCGCTCGGTCAAGACGCGTGACGTCACGGCGGTAGTGAGCAGGCCTGAATATTTTTTCTAGGTGGCATTGGCTAGACATGCCGAAATTCTCTCCTGCGCAACGCCGCGATGAGCTCGAGCGCATGCGCGTCCCCTCCCCTTCTCTCTCCTCTCCTACGCTGCCCCCCTCTCGCCAATGCCACCTAGAAAAAAAATTAAGGCCTGCTCACTGCCGCCGTGACGTCACGCGTCTTGACCGAGCGAGCGAACGGGCGGGAAACAGTGAAGCCATTGCGACTATCGTCTCCTATGAAATGATAAAGCGTTCGCAGCTAGTTTTACATGCGTAACAGCTTTATTTTGCCTTTCGCGTCAGGATTGGCGCTGGCTTAAGGAATGTGTTACGCTTTAGAGTCTTTGGTGATTGGTCTGTAAGCGACTTATTATTGCACTTAAAAATAAGAAAAGATTGTGCGCTATCGAAATTGTGACCGATTTATAAATGCAAAGGTTGAGGGCCCCGAAAAGTGACGAAATAAATAGGGTAACTTTGATTCATACTTCATTCTTTATTTACACACACACACACGCACACACGACACACTGTCCATAAGATGCGCAGAAACTGTTCCTATTCATTTGGTAAACTGACAAAATTGTCGGCACTGCGTCCAGATGTCCAGTGTCAGCCGAGTAGCCCCCATGGGAGCTACTTCTGTCCTGCCGGTTCTTGGATCGGTGTACTTGGTAGTCGTCCTTAAGTGTTCTGGCTTGAAATCGAGCTCACACACCTGAAAACCATTTAAGAAAGCGGTTTATCACAAGCTTTCCGCTCCACTGTGCTCCTTATTTGCTCAGTTACAAAACAAAATCTATGAGGTGTCTACAGGCATCCGAATTCGGCTGACTTGCAGCAGTACACATTTCAAGGAAACAAATTAGGCGAAGGTGTTGGCGTGACTGGCGCATAATTATAATACCGCAAAAAGTGGTCGGAGCACCGGTAAGAAATACTATGTACAAAACAGATGCACGACGCCACGCACCGACACTTCTTAGCTTTTCTCAGTCAAAAGAAGCCCGCGGTGCTACGCGCAAATAGCGAAATGTTTACCGACCCTGAAGGCAAAAAACGCCTCTTCTGAGAATATACTGCCACGCGCGTTTATTGCTCCATTTTTATGAGTTCGGGGTGCGAGCAACGGAACGCAAAACGCATCTCTCGCACCGCTTGTGAAGTAGCTTGATTGGAGCATGAAGGTGCGTCTAATTCATTTCGCCGTCGTTTTGCAGACAAGCTCACCGCGTCTCGGCAAGACGCGCTCGTCAAAAACGGGAAATCTATGCACTCTCTAGAGACGCTACGTCATCGCGGGGGTGAGCGTCTGCCACGCTCAGCTAAATGTGCCTTATGCCAAGGCTTACGCTAACAAGTCAGAAGTGCACACGGCATTATTTTATCGAAATAACTGAACGTGTTAGAGGTGGTGCCTTTAAAACATCTGAAAAGTAAGTAGCATAGACTACCCATACCTTTGAATCACGGAGAGAATGCATATCGATGTCATCCCGATGAACGACACGCTCTCATTTCTCTTTTTGGTCGCCTTGGGAGAATGAAGCCACTTGAACCTTCGGTACATCGCCAATATCGGCGACACTTGGGCCCCCAGCATTGCTCCAGTGGGAGAGCTTGCAGGTGTACAACATTCCGTGAACGAAGCACATCACATCACCACGCAGCACTTCACAAACGCAGACCACGGTCTTCAAGCAGACGCCAAAAGAAACACCAGTATACCACGGCAGGCTTCGTCAGGCTTAGCAATCCTGCTCTCTCGAACGCCGTGAGCATGCATGCACACGTCTACTCGGCAGGAGACGAGGGTCAAAAATGACTGACGTCAGAGGCCATGCCCGGAGTAGTGAGCAGGCCTGAAAATATTCTAGAGGGCGCTGGTCTAGCCCGCGTTTCAGAGGAAGAGTGGAAAGGGGGATGGGACAGGGGAGAGGGGGAGGAGAGAGGGAAAGTGGAGAGGGAAAGTGGAGAGGGTGAGTGGAGAGGAGGTGTGTGGAGAGGGTATGCGCATGCGCAGTAAGGGTGGTCACGCCGCACACCACCGGATTGAGCTCGGCCTTAAATACTTCGCATCTAAAAGAGAGAGAAGGAGAAAGAACATTTATTTGCACAGAAAGACCCGAGGCCCCAGTACGAGTCACTCGGGGACTCTCGCCTTCAGACCGAGGAAGTTCCTAGCATGCTGCAACACAAGCGGCTACCGTAGTTTTTGAAGGTTTCGCCGGTGAGGAAATGGTCAACTCTTCCCAGCTGACGGGACTTTTCTTTTCTCGAGAGAGGGGAGGGAGTCTGAATAGGATTCTCTTTGTAGAATTTCGGTTGGCAGGACACTCGCATAGGGTGCGTGTATTTGATGGCTGGGCTTGACTTACTGTATACGCTCTCTACGGGAGCAGAGTTGCGCGTAGTTGCCGATGCATCCACGTTAAATAGGAAAGCCAATCCTGTCGATTGTAGGAGACGACGCGGCTCAGCGGCCCAGTGTGCTTTCGCGCTGGCTCGTTCCGCGTCGCTGGCGGAAAGAACTTCACTTTGCAGAAAAAAAAAAAACCTCGAGCAATCGCTGAACATAGATGAAACTAGTGCAATAAATTGTTCAATGGTAGTCACTGTCGGCAGCAATATGTTTATTTTAAATATGAATAAGAAGAATACAATATACCCGATTCTGGAGAAAATAAGTACCACACGTCGCTCATTCCAGGTTTTTCTTTTACACAGAGCTTTAAAAAAAGGCAACCCAAGAAAACAACGAGCGCCATTAAAACAAGCGCTAAAACATGTCTGACTTTTGTGTTCTACAAATAACGCAAGCTAACGAGATTTTTACGCAGATTTAGGCAGATATGGGATAATACGCACTCGATAAGGCTTCGAGGTTTTATACTGCACATTGACGGGATTGCATCATGCAGATATGCTAGATCTGTAACTACTCAGACATTCACAAGCGCACATTTTAACTTTTTTTTTTGTTCTGATCTTATTGACTAGCTAGTCAGCTGTATAGTGGGCGAAAAGCCATACATACTTGATTGCTATCGCCCACTATAGTGTCTAAAATATTGGCAATGAGATTTATCATTACTTTACAAAATCAGGTTTTATGCGTGTCGTGTATATTAATTTGCGTTCTGGAACTGCATTGTAATGAATTAGTGATATCAACTGCCGCCGAAATCGGCCTGCAGTGGCGATCTCGACGGCCGACAAATGTGCATATTGTCAGGTGGTCGTGACGTCGACGAAGGCAGCAGTCAGCACGTCGAGATGAAACTCTTCATTAGGCCTAACTTGTGGCCGAGAAACTGAAATCTACAGCAATACACTGATAGCGGCGAACAGAGCGTCGACCATCGATCAACTGACAAGCGGTCAAGCGCGTCGGCTTTTATACAGGCGCTATGGAACTTTCCAGCAATATCGCTGGTGGCGGCGTTATCTCTCGACAAAGCTGGAACATTCGCGTGCGGCGCGCAATCCTAACAAAACGATCTACTAAAATCGTGAAGCTTCTCGAACACTGCTTCGCGGCCAGCGTTGATAACCGTCCTTGGTGGTCAAACTCGAACACGTCAAAATAAAAGAAGAAGCGGGCGTGGCATTGCCCCCCTCTGAAAAAGCATCGTCCCGATGCTTGACAAGTGCATACACAAATAAATTACAATAACAAAGGAAAAAGTAGAGTCCCCAGGTTCGCTAACGCGCAAAAAACGGCTTAAGGCGCACGACATGAACGACTTCAGGTCATGCGCGGCGTCGCTGGGAGTTCGTAATGCCGTCCGGGACGACCTCGTAGTCAAGAGCGCCGAGACATCGAAGCACCTTGTATGGGCCGAAGTATCGCCGAAGAAGTTTTTCACTGAGCCCACGTCTGCGTATCGGCGTCCAGACCGACACACGGTCCCCGGGTTGGTACTCCATGTGGCGTCGTCGAAGATTATAGTGCCGTCTGTCGACCCTCTGCTGGTTCTTGATGCGCAGGCGGGCGAGCTGTCGAGCTTCTTCGGCGCGTTGCCAATAGGCGGCAACGTCGAGATCGTCTTCGTCGGTGGCGGTTGGTAGCATTGCGTCGAGCGTCGTTGCCGGGCTCCTTCCGTAGACCAGCTTGTACGGCGTCATTTGCGTGAATACCTTGGCAAGAACGGTGGTCCTGCCCTCGAGGTGTCCACAAGGCCCCTGAGTTCTGGGTCCGCTCGCTGTCGTTCGGCGAAGTCTTCGGCACTTATGGTTTCCAAGAAGCAGTCATCCTCCATGTCGTCCTGCGGCGGTGGGTCGACGGGGGCGCGGGACAGGCAGTCAGCGTCGGAGTGTTTTCTTCCGGTCTTGTAAACGACGGTTATGTCAAATTCTTGAAGTCGTAGGCTCCACCGTGCGAGGCGACCTGAAGGGTCCTTCAAGTCGTTCACCCTGCTGTGGACGCGGCGCGTCGACGGCGAACCCACGCAGTCCCATCTGTCGATAATGGCAGCGGCGGTAGGTGTGGCCGGCTTCTCCGCAGTGGTGGCCGAGTGGACGATGGTCGGGGGCGCGCCAAACGTCGGTATTCCTCGGCGTGTATCGCTGACCGGCTGGCGGGCGGTATGACATCGGTGGTGGCGGCGGTGGTGCCTGGCGGCGGAACTGCTGGTGCGGCGCGGCGTCTTGACGTGGGCGAGGAGGGGGGGGGCGTTGCGTCGGGCTGCAGCAGCATAGCTCATTGCTTGCAGCTGCGGCGGTGCCGGCTGAGGAACACCCAGGGACTGTTGGATTTCCTCGCGTACAACGTCCGCAATCGACGTCACTTCGGGCTGTGCAAAAGGTGCGAGCTTTCGCAGCTCCTCTCGCACGATGGCTTGGATCGTTTCGCGCAAGTCGTCGGAGCCGAGGGCATGAACTGCGGCGCTGTATTGGAATGCGCGGCGATTGTACTGCCGGGTTCGCATTTCCAGCGTCTTCTCGATGGTTGTGTCTTCGGAAACAAATTCCTGGACTGTCTTGGGTGGGTTCCGCATGAGCCCAGCGAAGAGCTCCTGCTTAAGTCCTCGCATGAGAAGGCGAACTTTTTTTTCTTCGGGCATGGTAGGGTCTGCGTGGCGAAAGAGCCTGGTCATCTCTTCCGTGAAGAGCGCCACATTTTCGTTCGGCATCTGCACGCGGGTCTCGAGCAGAGCCCCAGCCCTCTCTTTGTGGACGACGCTCGTTAATGTGGTGAGAAACCTGGCGCGAAAAATGTCCCACGTTGGCAGGCTTCGCTCTTGGTTCTCGAACCAGGTCCGAGCGGCGTCTTCCCAAGCGAAATACACATGCCGCAGCTTGTCTTCGCTCGTCCAGGCATTGAAAAGGGCGACTCGGTCGTAGGCTTCAAGCCAGCTTTCCGGGTCTTCGAGTGATGATCCGCGGAAAGTTGACGGCTCCTTGGGCTGCCGGTGAAGGATCAGCGCAGGCTACACGGGATAGGTCATCGTCGTTGCGGTCGATGTTGGGATCTTGGGCTGCCTGTTTTTTTCGAGAAGGAGCCCGCACTCTGGCTGTAGTCCCTTCTGCCTGCGGCTTGTTCGACGATCCTGGTTTTCTTTGTCGTAGTCCTCGTCTCGGCTTGGGCTTGGGTCAGCGCTTCGCGGGGGCGTCCGGATCATGGAAGAAGCAGCACCTCCACCAGATGTCCCGTGGTCGTGACGTCGACGAAGGCAGCAGTCAGCACGTCGAGATGAAACTCTTTATGAGGCCGAACTTGGGGCCAAGAAACTGAAAGCAACAGCAATACACTGATAGCGGCGAACAAAGCGTCGACCGTCGATCAACTGACAAGCGTTCAAGCGCGTCGGCTTTTATACAGGCGCTATGGAACTTTCCAGCAATATCGCTGGTGGCGGCGTTATCTCTTGACGAAGCTGGAACATTCGCGTGCGGCGCGCAATCCTAACAAAACGATCTACTAAAATCGTGAAGCTTCTCGAACAC
The DNA here is from genome assembly GCF_013339695.2 of Rhipicephalus sanguineus. NCBI lineage: Eukaryota > Metazoa > Arthropoda > Arachnida > Ixodida > Ixodidae > Rhipicephalus > Rhipicephalus sanguineus. Next base: position 44,368,918 of record NC_051182.1, read on the forward strand.
TGCTTCGCGGCAAGCGTCGAGCGTTGATAACCGTCCTTGGTGGTCAAACTCGAACACATCAAAACAAAAGAAGAAGCGGGCTTGGCAATATTAACCAGGATCATTAAAGTATTTTAACGGGATAGCATTAAAGAGAGCTCGTTTTGCAGGTATTTCAGCATGCGTCGGTTTCGGTGTCAACGTCGTTGGTTCTGTGCGAAAAATTGGCCTTGTCCGTGAGTGAAAAATCGAGTAAGATGTAAATGAAATAAATAACAAAATTCTTCAGTTCAAGTGTGAACCGAACCCAGGCCTGCGTGGCAAGCAGGTTTTCAACCACAGAGCTACGCCATTTCTTAAATTTTTTTCGGAAAAAAAGACCACAAGAATGTCATGTAGTGGGAGGAATCTCCATAACGGATGTAACATTACGTCGCAGAAGCGTAGAATCGCGCCAGGCGTTAAAACATGTGAATTGCGCAACGATCGCGTGTATCGTATTACACAGCGCTCAGACATATTTACCAATGATCATCAGCAAGAGCATCAACAAAGTGAGCAGCTGCGTAGGTTCGCGTGTTGCTTTACGGACGCGTAGAGGACCTTTCGCTGATTCTCAAAAGGAATAATTATGGCATAGCGGGTACTTCGCAACTGTACTTGCACTAGGCATTCTAGGATTGTTCGAAAGAGTCCAAATTACGCACATAGATATTCGAGTACATGTATTTTATAAACAAGGTATGTGTTGCGGAGATGGTTGTTGCGCCAATTGCGCTTAAGCAACAGCAGGTTCTCAAATAGGCTGCCTTCAAGACAGCGTCGGTTCGGCCTCAATACAAGACTCACAAACTTGCGAAATAGGTGGCTGCCCGAAAAAAAATTAGGTGTGCTGCACCAGCCTTAAGGGGCAGCGACTTTCGTCGGCAGAGGCTGACAGTACTGTCTCCCTGATCGTTACGTGAGGGGCGTTGGGCACATTACCAATGGGCATATTGTGTGTATTGGAAACCCTTCAAAGCCCTCCTTGTATCAATGACCGGCGGTGCGCCATTGCTTGGCTTCGCGCAAAGAAAAGTCTTCCTTTCCCTTGGACATACGTCATCGCTCATTGCATTTAAAAAAAAAAGTCACGAGATACCCGTGTGCTGCACAGTATTGCGATATAATCGATACATCATAAATTGTTTCACTACTGTGGTGCAAATACATTTTTCGAACGTATTTCGATACAGAAATGCAGATGCTCAAAAGTATCTCTAAGATGCTATCGCAATACTTCCCAGCCCTGTTACCAGCTTAGAGTGCGCGCTATAATGAAAGCTTATCTTACCGTTAATAATTATTCACTTACCATAGTTAAAGAACAGTGGGTACCCAGAAACAAGACTCACTGAAATAAGTGAGCGAGTTCTAATAGAAGTGACACGACATCTATACACATAGAAAACAATATTGCAATAAAGCTGCCATGGTACCACGTTCGCACGAGGTCTCGAACAGAAGAAAAACGACGAGAGAGAAGCCAGGGTACCATACCATTATAATCTGCGCCTCGAAAGCTTCTATCTTTTTACATGGCCGCAAACGATAACAAGAAGGATGAAGAAATATGTACGGTGCAGCATAAAGGGGCGTTTGCGGAATGTTCTGCGACAGTAATTTATGGGATCCCATTGACAGGATAGAGCATATATCGCTCAGACCAGACGCTGTACTAATATATTCTTGGAAATATGTGCACTTCACAATGTTTTTGATGAAAGACGAATAGTAAACGGAGAAGGCGCAAACTCACAACTCAAGTTTATTGAAAAAAATCACAGCATATCCACGGAGTGAATGATGATGAGTCGGCGAAGCTGCGGAGGTTCATCGGTAAGCTGTGAATCTTCCGTGAATTCTGCCCAGTACATCATCACCGACGTGAGATCGGGCGCGTTTATACTAAAGGTTCGATGAGTTATGACGACTTGCAGCTCACTTTAATTTTACATGTACGCTATGAATTTTCATTGTTTAGAAAACCATTGCTTTAGAAAACATCTGGCGTCTTTCGTTAAGCAGCTGGCGTCTTTTCGTTTTGCTTAAGAAACATCTGGCGTTCTTTCGTTTTGCTTTTAGAAAACATCTGGCGTCTTTCGTTGGTTTATTTCATCAATAATCGGCGTTTTGAACAGAATTGTTATTGTTTAATCACGCACACGAGAAATCTCACCAGGCACTACCTTGGAGGTAAACAATGGCTGCTAATGGGAATGACAGACAGAAGAAGTCGGCTTTTAGCTAACACTTACACTTCTACTTCTACTAACGTTTCCTACTGGAACATGCCAATGGCTGCTAATGGGGAATGAGAGACAGAAGAATTCGGCTTTTAGTTAACGCGCACGCTGCGAATTTTTTATTGTTGAACAAGGCACAGGAAAAATCTCCCACCGGCACCACCTTGGAGGTCAAGATCTGGTACTAGCGTTACGACTGGTTACGCACTACTACGACTACGAGGGACGAACGGGTGCCGCCTTAAGGAGCTTCGCCCCTAAAACAGAAAAACCAAAAGGGCTGGGATGTGGTGCGCATGTATGTGCACACCCCCCAAATAGTTTATCTTCTCGATTCATGTTTATTAAGTTTTGCACATGGATATGTAGCGGAGAGGTACAAAAAGAACGATGCTGCTACATTGACGTACGAAAACCAACTGATTTATTTAGACGCCCAAGCGCTCGCCCTGCACGCGCCTCCGCTGACCTCGTCGTCGTCGGTGCCTCGGTACGCATGCACGCGACAGATGCAAGCTAGTTATAGTACTCATCATTGCACGATAAGAGATATGGTTGGATAATGCATTTCTCATTACTTTCATGTTATGTGAAATGTTTCGGGTACTTAGAAGGAATGGGAATTTCACGCTAATAGGCAAAATTTGCTGCTGGTGTCGCCAAGGGCCAATGGTGTCCGCGAAAAAAAGGCATACATCGACATTCGCTGCAGTGGGCACTGAGCAAAAATGGTTTCATCTCCGCAGGCGGGTGGCGATACTCTCTCGCTCTAGCGTTCATGCATCTTGCACTATGTCCTATGTCGTACCTCCCCAAGAAAGCAGTATTAAATAGACGATGCCTACAATGCAGTCTACATATTTGGTAACATATTTCGCATCGCGTCCCCCAGCTTCAATCCGACTGTCGCACCTTTTTTTGGTCGTTGCACCGGTACCACCTAGATTTCTCGTCAAAGAAAACAACACACATGCACCCCTTACGTTTGGCTCTGTTTTTCGGGCCATTTGCTAGCTAGTAGGTGTGTTTCATGGCGTCGCATTTCTTTTTTCAATTTAGCTACACTATCTGTTTCATGTGGTTGAGATTTTGCCTTTATGGTCAGGTGCACTCTCACATGAATACGCTATCATATGCTAGGGAACCCAGCCTGTTTTAGTCTAGAAGCTTGTTCCAGGAAACATTGCAGCACTTCGCTTCCGAATGACTTCTCTAGTGAGGCACGCACGCATGCTTAATAATCTTCGAATGGTTCGAAGCATATTACAGCACTTGTGTTTCGGTGCAAGGATAGGAACGCCCAACTCCACACATGTGCAGTCGTGAGCTTGAGCAAAAATCCAAGAACTGCATTATGCCTGCTTACACCTCAAACATAGCCCTACACCGTGATAGCAGAATACTTCGAGGACATTACCAAAATTGCGGCTGTAGTCGTCAATGAAAAACGACAGCAAAAATGGCGCAACACTTCAATACCGTGGCTCAGTGCTTTCGATACCGTCACACACATGTTAAACATCGTGAAGCGTACACATTTTGAAGTATGAATCCCTAGAAACTCGCTGAAGCTTCTATTCTTATGCTGTATTTATTAAGCCGCGCCGCGAACAGTTTAACAATTACAAGGAACAATTTCAAGGAAGTGATCAATTCCAAGGATGAGCGCACATTGCGGTGCATAGCGAGAGATGTTCATGATCACCACTATTCGGTAAAGCTGAATTGATTGCTCATAGGGAGGATAACGATGTGAGAGAGTCTAAGGCACTGCCTATCAAGAAGGACAAAAAGCAGTCTACAGATTGGTGTGACATCTATTATCATCGGACCAACCTGAAATTGCTTTCATTTATGGTCAATGCGTCAGAAAATCTTTTCCTAATTTTGAGGATTGTCTTGCGAAGCAGCTTCGTAGCTATTAATTTTGTGTTTGATTCCTTGTTTATTGAAATTCGACTCATTCGTATTAGGGAATATTACCTGAGTAGACTAAAGCAGGTGAATGTTCCTGCCACTCTCGTTCTTATATTTGTTTGTTGTCTGCGTTCTTCAGCGAGTTGCTAGCGTATCAGCAAAAAAAAATGAAAGGTATTGACCAGCTCCATTCATAGCACTCTCGGTCATAATTCAGCAATATTTAATAAAACTATAATATTCTATCTCACTTCCCGAAACGACGCAACTACTTAAATAAAAAAACAAGATACAGTGGCACCAAACTGCGCATTGCTATATGACTGGCCCATTGAGAGTGTCACCAAAACAATTTTAACCACGTGCAGGCAGATACACATAGTTTCGTGATGTCACCTGTGCTTTCGGTGAGTAAAATATGTTTTAATTGTAGCGCTGCTTACGCCGTAAAGGCGACTAAAGGCTCCTTGTTTCTTTATTTGGTTTGTTGTGTTTATTTTATTTTATTTGTTGATTTTTGCACGTGCATATACACTTATTTACGTGATATTTTTGTTGAATTCCTGCTGCTAATAAACAGGTTTCTGGGCTCTCCCAAGATGCCTCCGACGTATTTTCACCTGAGGACCTCCGACTTGATGTTGTTGGAAATAAACTTCGCTTCACTTGTCACTTCACTTGTACGATGGCCCCCACGGGAAACAAAGAGTCTGAAAATTAGAGGATAAATCTTCAAATCCGTATGCATTTATATGCCGAATCAACAATAAACGTGTGGGTCAATTCATCTGTTCCTCTCTCGCGTAAGCAAAATCGGTGTAATGTATTCAAACGCATAAGCAGAATAAACTTTCTCGCTGTGGCGACCGGCACTGGGTTAAACAAACGTGCTTCCAGAAGTTGTATATTTGAGCCTTATAGATGAGTTCTACCGAAAGTGCAAAACAAATAAGAAAGGACAGGACTTTTGAAGAAGGCTTTGTTGAAATAGATTCAAGAAGATTCCGGCACATGAAGAAAATTCCGACTTTGCGAACACATAATGCTGTAGAAACCACATACCCGATGCTTGTTGGTGGTGGCGAGACTCACATTTCGTGAAGCCGTTCCAGACGCTGACCGCGGCCGTGTTTTTGGACTACGCACGCAGCGATCCGCTGTAAACTAGCGCATAACAGTTCCGCTGTACAAAAGATGAAAGACATCATGCCGATATTGCAAAACAACGACGTTTAAGAGGCGGCTGCAACGTAGAGCAAACGTAGAAAAACAAGCCATGACATAGGATGTCATGGGGTACAAAAAGCGCACCATTCAATGCAACACGTCATCATGTAGGACGAAATGACAGGCGTTAAGTGAGAAACGCTTACCCATCACTTAATCAATTACTGGGGGGGGGGGGAGGTTAGAAATTTCCTGCAAACAGATGTGTTCACGCATAATTTTTGTCTGCTTGTTTTATTCTATAATGTCATTTTTATTTGCAGCCCTGCTTATCATGGCTTCGGGACGCCCCAGTTCTCAATTCGATGCCGACGAGAACGGGTTCAGCAGCAGGGAAGACAGCCAGTGGAGCTTCGAGACTATGGCGAAAGCCATTAAACCGGCTGTGGAGGCGCTTAAGCCACAATTGTTAGCACTCGCGCGTAAAGTTTGCAGTTACATATCTTAGATCGACAGACTGCGACATGCCGACATCCCCATTTCGGTTTGTTGGTGTTTTCATGTATACCATTGTTGCTCAAACTAAATATCTGAGCGCTGTCCGGCTTCATAAAAATTGATACTGATTCAGCCATTACTATTCGTTGTTGACAATTCGTACATTACCGCACATGCTGCTTTACAGTTTTCTGGAGCAGGCATGCTATTACCATGCTACCGTCGAGAGTAGCGGACACATGAAAAGTGCAATCCAATAAATATTATTTACTTTGTCCGCCTCAAAGGTTGTGACTGAGCAATATGGCCGTCAGGCCTTTCGTCCTGTAGTATGTTTTCTTTATTGATGCTGCAGAGGTGCGAACTCAGACTGCTTTAACACCTTCCCACATAGTCATGCTTTTCTCACGATTATAGAACAGGTTTGTAAAGTGTTTTAGAACTCGTATAGTGATCCTAAACAACCTGTGAGAACACAGAGAGCGAGTGCGTTAATCTCTACTTCCGTTTCCCGTCTTTCCGGCGCAACTCGTGACGCCAGCAGTCTGCACACGTGACGTCATGGGGAAATAAGCTTTAATGGTTATATATTCGAGGGATAGCAATTGTGAATTGTCTCCAACCCTGTTTTTCCGTGCAGTCGCACGCCCGTCCTACCTTGTCCCGCATGAGTATCGCACGCGACCAACTCATTTGACTTCCTGTTTGTTTTCGACTGCGCAAGAGCAAATAGGAGCGTGTAGCCAAAAAGAGCGCAGTCTTGATAAGTGCAACGTTTTGCTTTTATATTGTTTACGTGCTTTTTGAAGAATTAACTTGCGGGCAGGAGGTATCGCCTGTTCAAAGGGTAGTGGAGTCCAGAAAGAAACCAGCCTTTCGTCGTTCAACTAGGAGTGGTTTAGGGACACTTTAAGTGCTAAACATTGGAAGCAGTTGTGGTCCTTGCGTCGGTAATCGTGAGTGACAGCTCTCATTGTGACTCGCTGCAACGTGGCTGCAACAAAGCTACCAAGTTTATTTTAACGTGCAAAAGTGCCCCCAGTAATGTAACAGGATTCCTTTTTTACATGTCCGCCTGTCCCAGCTTGTTTTATGCCTGTGCGAGAACCCTCTAGATATGGCTGCCTTATCAGATGCCGGTCCGTCAAGTGTTCGCGCCGCCTCGGGCTACGTTGCGTACATAAGCGAAATCATTCGCTTTTTCGCCTATATAAATTCGACGTTCTTTATTCGGCGTGAAATACCATGCATTGTTGCGCTTGTTCAACACTTCTGCTACGCTAGTCTGGAAGCAGTCGCTGTGAAAGCACAACGGAGCATAAGAATCCTTCGTGTGGTGCAAACGTATGCTAGTCCTTGGAATGTGATTTCTATGAAAGTTCTGATCAATGATCTATGTAGAAGCAGGCCTGGTCCTCGGATATTTTGTGGAGACTTCAACACTCCCGATTTGGTTTGGGGTGACAAGATTATAGATGTTAATTATACAGTGCTGAGGACTGGGCAAGACGGTCTGTTATTGTTCAACTGATACAGAGCAACGCTTGTCTTTGTTCCTTCTTCGTCCGTTGCCCACTTGTGCGCTGTTTTTTGAAGGTGATTCAGAGCAACGAAAAAAAACGAAAAGGGAGCCGATCCGGCCGTATGAAGTGGCATAGCGCTGATTTTCAACTGTTGCAAATCAGCGCTCTGAGCTTTCCTTCGGCCCATAGAGTTTCCTAAAATAACAAGAGAGGACTCTGGCGCTGCGATCGTTCGGCCACCATGGGAATGATGGGTAGTACACGTATTTACCTAGTCTTCATGCTTGCGGCCTTCGAACGCGCTTGTGGCTTTGTTTATTGCTATGTTTTGGTTTTCTTTCGGATAAAATGGATCGTTGAGAACTTCGTGACCAGATTTCAATTGGTGAGCCTAAAAAGGTTAAAGTGGTGAAGTGGAACTGCTGACTGTTGCTGAACATTGTTTTGCGACAAAGCGGACGCAGGCGACGCGGAGCCAAACGGAGCCGAAAGAACAAAATTTAGACAAATCCGTGTACTACCCGTCATTCCCATGCTGGCTGAAGCGCCATACGGTTCAGCCTCCATAGACACTAGCGCCAGAGTTCCCTCTAGTAAGTATTGTAGGAAACTCTATGCTTCGGCCGGCTGTTGTTGTTGTACCCTCTGCCGCATGGCTCATACCCACTCCAGGGGATTGGCGAAGAATTGATCTTATGAATTTTTTAATATGTATTTTCAGTATGTAATGTTGACAACAATAAAAATAACTAAATATATAAATAAAGAAACACGTACGCAACAAGGAAAGTGTGCAATAATTGTTTGTCAGCTCTGCTGTCTTTTGAATTACTTTGTTGCGCTGCATCATTTTAAGATTATCTAAAGACGGACGACAAAGAGGATCGATGTGGAATCAGACGATGAGAATCTGAGCGGGCAATGGAAAAACTTAGCATTCTTCAAACCATCAAATAACGGAAGCATCACTTGAAACGTGGTACATTAAGTGCATATACCACGGTTTCATGGACTATAGCCTCAAATCGTATGTGCAGCGACGAATTCCGCCTGTTTACGAGTGTTGCTGGATGTCCAACAGGTCAACGAAAGTACTGCTGTGTCCCAGGCTGAGACACGTTTCGATACCCGAAGAAGTATACGGGAGATCTATTTGCTGAAACACTGCTTAGCAAGAAAGCAGCCAGAATTTTATTGAAACTACCGGGATGCTGCACTGCTAGAAGCCACGGAACCTCCGTTCCGAGAGCATAGCCTATGTTGTTGAGACGAGGGGCGATCCGGTGCTGAAGACTGTACTTAGGCGCATCAACGCCGTGGGTCGTAGGAACGCTAAACCTTTAAGACGCGAAAAACGCCCTGCGTTCTACGTCAACTTACATGTGTTTACTCCTACGACGAGAATGTGGGGAATTATTACTTTGCTTGCTGAAATGGCTTCCCCAGATACAGACATGGAAGGCTTTGCTTTTAAGACCGGAAAAGCCCTTGCATTCTTTGCGGAACATTTTGCGTATTGCCGCTCATGTGTCACATGCCACCTCTTTACTAGTCCTTGATGGACGCGCTGTTTCATTTTCGGTCACTGGAGGTGGTGCTCAACAGCTCGCGAAGTTATTCTGCAGTACGCCAGGAACTTATCAGCACTCCCTTGTTCGCGAACTTGAGGAGGCCATGCATACAGAAACTCATAGTCATCTTTCATGCCGTGCGGACCATTGGATACTTTACAGAGACGTGTAACGTTGCATTCGTGGTGTCCACTGTGCACGTAGAAAACATGGTACTGACTTTGCCTTGTATCGTCCGGATTCTTTGACTTTATGCGTAGTGAAAGTCCGGCGAAGAAACTTCGCATTATGCTGAATAGGCTGAATATTAGCATGGCGTTTGCCAATGACTGATATTCTCCACGAAAAAACATTTGGCAGCTCCCACACCTTGTGGGAATCGGTTTGATACGAAGCAGTGAGCGAATAGTTCTATGCTGCATTTTTTTTCTTTGAGCCAAGCGTTACGAGGCGGATCGACGTGTTGTTGTAAGTGTAGTAATTATGTGCACATCGCGGGCTTGCGAGGCACATCGAGAACTATGGCGTTTAAAGGGTAACTTATGGTCTCGCGAAACGACAGAGCTCCCGTTAGAGATCATACGTCAGTATTATAGAAACGAAGTGCATTTCACGGCGCCACGATGTGAATATCATACGTAACTTTCGTTAGCGTATTCCTCCGGGATCGAGCAACGCTTGGTTATAACTTGCTGAATCATCGGAATGCAAATGTATTGTTTATTCGACTCCTACGAAAGCGGAGCCAACACTGGAGCGACGGTTGACCTTAACCTGACATGATGCCTGTGTCGTAGGAGTATATATGTAATGTTTATTGCTTTGTTATAAAATTAGATAGCCAGCACTACAACCAGAACTGACGTTGCACCGACATCACGCCTGCATAGGGCTCTTTTCAAGTGCAGCTTCTAGACCTTGCGCGGCTCTGTGGTAGAATACCTGACTTCCACGCAGTATGCTTGGGTATGATTCCTGCTGGAATCCGAATTTTTAAATGCGCAGCATTTGTTAGCAAACCTGAGGCATTATGAGCGTTTCTATCTACGTATCTATCTATCTAGCCTCCTACGTGTGGGCACTCTCGTGATCGCCTCCTTAACTTGGGGTAGACCAAAATTGGCATGAAAGGTAAGAGGCGTTGACGAATATGGCTGCCTGGCTATGACGTGAATAACGTTAAATTCCTGTCGCGTACGTCGTCAAACCCTTTCCTCTAGACATGTGTGTCACCTACCCGTTTACCACGGGCAGCGGAGTGCGGGTATCCGGCACAGATGATTGACCGTTCATATCTAACACAGAATGTCGAGAACTGACATTGATAATTTAAATGCGACAGCGTCCAGGAAAACTGAGATCGGCAGCGCTTACCCGATGAATGCAGAGAATAAAAATTAGGATCCCAGCAGGAATCGAACCCAAGCATTCCGCGTGGGAGGCACGTAATCTGCCACATAGCCACGCCAGTTCAAGCAACTGCTTAGGGAAGACACCCTATGCAGGCGTAATGTCGGCGCAACGTCAATTGTCGTTGTAGCGCTTGCGATGTAATGTTGTAGCAAAGCAACAAACCCTACACTCACGAAATAGAGTGAGTGAAAAGGGCCCGTCTTTTTGACCCGCAACAATAATCGTCATTTATTTTGCCTTCCGTTCCTTGCATTATCGCGGCGCACACGGCACTTTCTGGTCACGAACGGCATGTGAGCTATCAGCGTGGCATAGCACTCTTGGTCAGAAAGTGGCCGGCGCCGAGGTTTCATGAAAGGCGACGCAAGCAAGCCGGATGACGATTATTGTTGTGGAACAAAAAGACAGCCTTTGTACTCGATTTTTTCTGTGAGTCAACATATGTACTCCTACGATACAGGCGTCAAATCAGGTGAACTTCTGTGGTTCCAGTGTTTGCTACGCTTTTATAGCAGTCTGATAAACATTACATTTGTGTTTCTATGGTTCAGCAAGCTATATTGAAGCGTTGCACGACCGCGATGGAATACTCTAACGAAGTGTACGTATAAAAATTGGGGGACGCTTAAGCTTCGCCTTTAGGAGTTGAACGCGATAGCGATATTCGGCTCCATCCTCATCATGCTCTGTTTCGCTTGTTCAGTCGCCCAGTCTCACACACACACGACACACACACTCGACATACCTCACATACACATACACTCACATACCTCACACACACGCTCGACATACCTACGGCAAGGGTTTCCGCCCTCTTCAACAGCACATTTATAACAGCGAACCTAACACGTAGTGTGCCCACTACATGTGTGTAAGAGAATGCGCACACTAATGTGTATGCGCGCACTAATGTAAACCCGCAGCAGTTACGCGCGTGGTACTTTTTCGAAGTTCCGATGCACCCACTACGTGTTCGTAAGGGAATACGCGCAGTAATGTGTGTGCTTTTTGTAATGGATGGCCGGCTTTAAACCACCAACTCGTTATACAATCCACATGGTGTGACGCCCGATGGCAATATGCGCTTGCACCCCGTTTCACTGCGATATTACATCTCGTACTGTGACACCTGTACCCAGAACGCGTATGTATCTGAAGCATTAAAGTTAATTTCAGTGCTGTTCCAAGCAATAGAGTAGCTCTGTGGTAGAACACCTCCTTGCCACTCAGACGGCCTTGGTTCGATTCTCACTCGAACCCAACATTTTATATTATTCATTAAATGCAAGCATTTCTTAGCGAATCTTTTGCCCCTTGAGCGTTTCTATCTACGTATCTATCTATCTATTTAGCCGCCTACTTCTCGGGGCTCTCATGATCGCCTCCTTAACTTGGTGTACACCAAATATTGGCATGGGAGGGTAAGATGATTTGACGAATATGACTGTCGGGTCATGACATGAATAACGTGAAAATCCTGTCGCGTACGTCGTCAAACCCTTTCCTCCAGACACGTGTTGCACGTACCCGTTTACCACGAGCCGCGGTGTACGGCCGGGTATGCGCCACAGATGATTGACAGTTTATACCTACCCAGGAACGAGGAGAACATACAATAAATGCCAGAGCGCTAAGAAAAACCGACATTGGCAGCGTTGACCCGACGAATGGAAAGAATAAAATTTAGTATCCCAGCAGGAATCGAACCCAATCATTTTGCGTGGCGATCAGGTATTCTACCACAGAGCCACGCCAGGTCTATAACCTGGTTTGGAAAAACAGCCTATGTAGGCGTAATTGCGGTACACACTACATGATACTCCTACGATGTGTATACTCCTACGATACGGGCGTCATGCCACATTAACGTCTGTGGTTCCAGTGTTGGCTCCGCTTTTATGGCAGTCTAATAAACACTACATTTGTATTCCTATGATTCAGCAAGCTGTATTGAAGCGTTGCTCGACCCCGGAGGAGTATATTAACGAAAGTTACGTATGATATTCAAATCATCGCACCGTAAAGTGCACTTAGTGCACCAGAATGACGCAGTTTCCTCTTCATTTCTTACGCAGCCGGGCGATGGCCTCATGCTGACCGAGGATGATGTCAGATCGATATACAGCCGCTTTGTAGACTAGGCTACGTAGGCCACATACACCCAGGTAGTCTACGATTACGACAAGCTCCATCCACTGATGTTTATCTACGTAGCACCATCCAGGCCTACCAGCCTCGACGGCCTATACCTCACCAATGCGAAGGGTGACTTCAGATTCCGACATGTCGCCTGCTCTATCGACAGACAATTTGTAGACGAAATGACCGAGCCATCCGCGATTTGGAACAGCTGGAACATCCGCGATTCGGAACCTCATACTTCACTATACACTACACATGGACCCCTCGTCACCGCGATCACGCCTGATCAGATAACAAGTCATGACCAGCTGCTGGTGTTCACTGTTCACGGGGATGATGACCTTGTTGAAGAACTGTCAAGAACTTCTCCACACATGCACACGGGTTCGTCAAACGTGCGTGCGTTTTCCATAATAAGGGACAAGTATAAGCACTACATATCAGCTTACCGTTTCTGGTGCTGTTATAATACCACGTTGCCGTTGGCAGCGTTACCTAACTGTAAATAACTGGTTATATAACACATATGCGGCTCTTCAATATATATGCATGCGTATAAAATTTATACAAATATTTAGCGTCAGAATGTAACGTTTCGCTCAGTAAAAAAATATTACGCCACAGTCACCTACCCGCCGCATGCTTCGCATAACATCGACTCCTATGGTACGTGGGATCTGCCGAATTTATTTTATTTGCATCTTTGTGGATTTTTCGCTCACGGAAAAGATGATTTTTCGCTCACAACCAACGACGGCGGCACCAACGTCGACACCGGAATTTCTGCGGAACGAGCCCTTTAACACGTTCGCGTGACTTTTACATCATCGCATTGTAAATTGCACTTCATTTCGATAATACTGACGTATGTGTTCTAAGGTGAATGCTGACGTTAGATAATACCGTAGGTAGGCTTTAAACGCCAGAAGAGAACTTTCAGGGGCTCGTTCCTTTGGTGCAACGTTAATAAAACCAGGAGAAATTGAATCCAGTGTTGTCGACGTGCCTGGTAAGCCCACGATGTGCACAAAACTATTACGCTTAGAAGAACACGTCTATCCACCTCGTAAAGCTTGGCTCAAGGGCCAAAAAATGCAGCACAGAATTACTCGTTGACTGCTTCGCATGAAAGAGATTTCCACAAGGCGTGGGATTTGCCGAATTTTTTTCTTTGCATTCGTCTGCAATGATGGTGTATGTGTCGGAGAGGTTCATATTGTCGAGCGTTGAGAGAAGCTCAGCCTACAACGTGGAGCGGCTGCACAGTAAAGGTTTACAGTTAACTAAAGGTTTACTCACCTGCAATGTAGTATGAACCGGCAAAAGGAAGAAAGAGATGACGAAATGTAGCAGAGTCAGCGCTGATCTTATTGTCTGTGGTCCAACTCCAGCGGCCATGGTCGCTACTTTCTCTGTTTTATAAAAAAGTGTACGTCGAAGCCGAAAATGTAAAAGTTCAATAAAATGTGCGTTTTTGTAACATAAGAAAATAGTTGGTTACCTGCTTCTCCCGTGTAAGTTAAACATTGTGACGCAACGAAAGCTTCTAGCAAGACGCATCTTCCAGCTCATCGGGCTCATCTTGAACAATGCAAATGCGACAAATCTTAATCCGAAAAATCCTCGCAGCGCACGCATACGAGAGCCATGGAAGTGACAAGCCGCGACCTCCTACTTAGTAGATCTACGTTACACTTGAAATACGAGCACGTAACTACATGAATCACAAACTGGCCCATGAGCCATTCTGACCATCTATATTACACCCGTCCTGTCGCCACAGCAGGATCTACCTCAGTACGGAAAATGTTTGACTAACGTAAAGAAGAGATATATAAGCCTACACATATTTGCGTTTTCACGCAACTGATAGGGTATTTCGTATCGAGCTCCAGTATCATGTGATGCTAAGCGTGCATATAAGTTTCACACTGGCATTTCCTGCCTATGACATCTATACACCAACTATGGAAAGACGAGATCTGCAGCGATCGCTTGGCACCAATAGCCGCCATTTATTTTAACGGGGCTCATCGCCAGCGCACCGCAAGGAACGCCCTTGGGTGCGCATACGCGGGCTGCCCCCGCCAGCCTCCTCAAGCTGTTGCCAACCTGTTCTCCGGAAGCTGACGCGCCTCTAAAGCTTCGCATGCTCGGCAGTCCACTTGCGTGCCGTGCTCTCGTAGAGAGTGCGGTTCTCCTTGTATACGGCGGCGACCTTTTGGTCGGCTGGATCATCCGCGTATGGCTCTTTCAGCAGGCACCATAGTGAGAGCAGTACGTCCGAAACGGTCAAGGCCGGGGTCCAGTGCGTCTTGAGGATGTCCAGGCAGATGACTTGGTCGGCCACGATGTTGATGTGGTAGATCTTGGTGGTGAACTTGACCTGCGAAGGATTACACAAAGGACTCGCATCATCAAGAAACATCTGAATGAGTATATACGTGGGGCTGCAATTTATTAGCATATAGAGACCTCCAAACAATAGCTCATTTGAATTTCAATATATTTCGCTCGGCACACCAAGGGCTATATTACAAAGGTGAAATATTTCCACCACAAATTTCCGCAATGTTCTGCAGGCACTACCTTCGTCGATACACATAAGGCCTATAATCATGGAATGCGAAACACAAGAGCATGCCGCGAGGCAAGCGTACCCTCGCAACACGCCGAATAGTCGGTGAGCAGCTACGTTGTTTTGGTCTGCCAAAGTGTGTATGCGTACACCTAATACGCATGTTAAGCGTTTGTTTGGAAAGGCAAAGTGCACAAAGATCCCGTTCATTGGGCTAGACAGAGTTAGGGTTAGACAGGTTAGCTGGGCTGCTTGGCCAAGCATTACAACAATCACAAATTAGAGACTGACAAAAAACACGAGGCAGACAGGGACAGGTGTTACTAACAATTATGTTGTGAAAACAGCTAGGGAGATATGTAAATTCTGTAGGTGTTCGCACAGTAGACAGTTTTTAGTAACGCCTGTGTTCATCTCCCCACTCAAAAGCTGTCCAGCATCCATTGCCCTAATCCACCGTTATGAAGGAATGCTTTCCATCGTAATAGTGTATATTGTAGTGCACGATCTGGCTGAAACCACGCCCCACTCGCCTCACGTGAGGTGGCAATGCGCACCAAAACCACAGGAGGCAAACTCGTCTATGTTACTTATTTACACTGGGGAGCCGTGGGAGATCCTCCTCGCTCGACCGGGCCTGGAGGTCCAAAGATGCCTCTTGGACCAGGTGGAGTGCTTAGCCAGGATAACTGGTGTCCTGGAATAGGGACGCACCTGCTTGTCCTTTCCCAGTCTACCCCTTATTCCCATTTCCCTACCTTAAATAATCAATAATATTTTTCAATCCCGTCACGCGATTAAATGAGAAATCAACGCGTCTGCGTGCAATTGAATACAATGAATGGGCATCGACAGGTGCAGCAGTTCACAGCCACAGCTGTCCACGGTAAGCTTCTCTTGGCCAGAGGAGGCTCCTACCGTTTGTATCACGCAATGGGATTCACTGCTCTCTTTCAGTCCTGGTTCAGGGTAGTCAACAGGACGCAGAGGCAATGGCTTCTCACTTGCTCAGACGTGGACAGAACGTCGCGCACAATACCTCTACCGTGTCCACTACATTCTATCATTATAGTCGCCTTTGGTAATGGATGATGAAGAAATCTTCATTGGGCGGGGGCCCCATGTACTTGTACGTAGTCTTATTTACACTCATTCGACTATGTAATACCACCCTTTCATCCCAAGCAGAAGTTCTGAAGAACTCGTCTGAGCAAGGTGGAGTTGTGTTTTGATGCATGAACAACCACTGAAAAATCGGCAGATTACGTCGCTCTGAGACAATCACCAGAGACGATGGGAACTGCACCCGTGCGCGGATTCGAGTAAGACGCTGTGCTGGTCTTGTCATTTGGTTGACGTGATGGGATAAACCGCGAAATGACAAATCGCTACGTACTAAATTGAGTTATTAATGGAGCACGTGAATATAGGCTGTGCGACTTAAATTAGATGGACCCTGAAATCAGCCTACTTTGCCTGGCTTCGTGTTCATGTCGCACTGTAGTAGCAACGCCCGACACCCACGACCATTGAAAGTGCAAATGGCGCCCCACTTGCATAAACTTCTTTCTACCAGCATACTGCGTAACAGAGCCTACCACAGCACAACATGAAACTAAGTGCTCCTTTGAAACATATGAACGCGATTTAATCGGCGCTTCAGTGAATGTTTTCATTACCTCAATTTTACCTCGACGGAAGCGTAGCGACGGAGTATTGATGCACTTTACGCCACATTGTATATAAAAAATTACACAGAATCTTTACGGTTGCCTAATATGCGTGTGCAGCCGCGCCCAATGGCGCGTCCTCACGTTGCCGACGACATATACAGCGAGACGTGCGGCGTGATCGCACCAGTGAGCAGCGCCGAATGAAGTGACACGTAGTATCACGTGATGCGCGACACAACATGTACAACTGAGGCGTTAAAATATCGAATGCCTGAAAGCTTCAGCAAACGGAGAAGAAAGTACGCTCCTTTCTATCAAATGAGAGTGATAATCAAAACAGTATCAGTATCAGTTTAACAGATATTTCTGCTCCGTATTTTCTGCTCCCCAGCATTAATCACCACATGAAAACCTTCTTCCAGCAATGTCTTCGGAGTTCATAACTTATGAGGGTATATTTTCTTTGCTGCTTAACCTAAAGACTAAATCTTCAGCTGGTCCCGATAATATCCCTAACACATTCTTGCGCAGGTATGCCGAACCCGTTGCACACATTTTAACAAACGTTTTTCGTCTCTCCTTCGAAAATTCTTTCATTCCTGAGGATTGGCGCACGGCACGTGTAGTACCGGTATTTAAGAAAGGGGATCGCCTAAACATTGCAAACTACAGGCCTATTTCCTTAACGTGTACATCATGTAAGCTATTAGAACACATAGTCACACATTACATCACCACATTTCTTGAAGAAAACGTCCTGCTATCGCCATTACAGCACGGATTTAGAAAAAAATTAACGACCACAACGCAACTAGTGGCAACAATTCATGAGTTCGCGTCGTCGCTTGATACGGGAAATCAAATTCATGCTATTTTTCTAGATTTCAGTAAAGCCTTCGATCTTGTCACGCACAGCAAACTCATTTCTAAATTACATATTCTAGGCCTACCTGTTAACCTCATTGATTGGATCCGTCCTTACCTTCAAAATCGCAAGCAATATGTTAAAGTAAATCACTGCATGTCTGGTATTCTACCAGTAACCTCTGGAGTTCCTCAAGGCAGTGTTCTGGGACCTATTCTCTTTTTAGTGTATATAAATGACATTGTTAAATCAATAGACACATCACAAGTACACATAAAGCTTTTTGCAGGTGACTGCATACTTTTTAAAACAATTACTGCTCCGAATGATCAGGAATGCCTGCAATCCAACCTGTGTGCCATTTCTAAGTGGTGTGAAGATTGGTCAATGAAATTAAATAGTGATAAATCAGTTGTCATGCATATAACAAATTAGAAACACCGTTTTAATTATATGTATTATCTTAACAATCGTCCTTTGACTGAGGTTGACGAATATAAATATTTAGGCGTCACAATTACCAGCCGCCTAACATGGTCAAGTCACATTAATAAAACATGCTCATCTGCTTCTAGAAAGCTCGGTTTTTTTAGGCATAAATTAAAAACAGCACCATCAGAAATCAAACTGTTGGCCTACAATGCTTTTATAAGACCAAAGTTAGACTATGCTAGTGTCGTTTGGGATCCACATCTAAAGAAAGATATTAAGAAGCTTGAGATGGTACAGCGAAAGGCGGTTCGTTTTATCTTTAATGCCTACCACAGAAATGACTCACCAACAATGATCATGGCCATTAATAACATCCCTACTTTACAACACCGAAGAGCAGTTGCCCGGCTGAAATTTCTACACTCACTTTATTTTCGTAAATTTAACATTAGTCCAGAAACTTATGTAAGAAATCGAATTTCAAGACAAACTCGACAAACAAATAGTTACACTCTTGAACCTTACTTCGCACGTACTAATCTTTTCATGAACTCGTTCTTTCCTCGGACCATCAATGATTGGAACGCGTTACCTTTTGTAGCATTCTGTGATAATCAAAATCCTGAGTTTGATAACTATGTATATTTCTGTTCTTAACCGTGAAACTCAAAATCTCAGACTGTCTGACGTTGTATTTGATTTGCATTCTCTAGTTGCGTTTTGCATTTTTTTGCTCCCATTTTGCTTTGTTCAATTTTTGTCCTGTGTTCTACTGCGTTAACATGTTTTTTATTACTTGAGCTTTGTTTTTATTGAAGTTACATTGTGAATCACTTTTTGTTATGCCCCCCTGCTTGGTCTTTCGACCGCAGTATGCTGTAAATAAAAATAAATAAATAAAATCTTATTGAACTACATCGAATGCCACCGGACTACCATCGGACTCGATCACTTACGAACGAATCCGATCCTTATCGCTCGTTATAGTCTCTTACCACTGTTAACTAGATATGACGACACCAGCGCCCATGCACCTGCGTAGCAGCTTATCTCTTTCGATCATTTGTCAATCGCAATCAGCCCTGTATAACCACCTATCAATAATCACCTTTCTTCAATACATATGACTATTAATGTTTCATCAATGTCAAGGGTTTGATAACGCACACGCTTACATGGTTTGGAGGTCGACTCCTCATTTACTTCAGAGGTCGAAGGTTCGACACCTTACACACTTGGAAGGTTCAAGTTTCGAAGCGTTTACTATGCTCTTTCGAATTACAGACTTGTTATCTCGTCACGGTGGTCTAGTGGTTATGGCGCTCGACTGCTGACCCGAAGGTCGCGGGATCGAATCCCGGCCGCGGTGGCTGCATTTTCGATGGTGGCGAAAATGTTGAGGCCCGTGTACTCAGATTTCATCATCATCATCATCATCAGCCTGTCTACGCCCACTGCAGGGCAAAGGCCTCTCCCATGTTCCGCCAATCAACCCGGTCCTGTGCTTTCTGTT
Organism: Rhipicephalus sanguineus; assembly: GCF_013339695.2. Classification (NCBI taxonomy): domain Eukaryota; kingdom Metazoa; phylum Arthropoda; class Arachnida; order Ixodida; family Ixodidae; genus Rhipicephalus; species Rhipicephalus sanguineus. Next base: position 44,388,474 of record NC_051182.1, read on the forward strand.
GCCACGTTATACCTACAAACTTCCTAATATCATCTAACCACCTAATTTTCTGTGTTCCCCTCACGCGTTTACCCTCTCTTGGAATCCAGTCAGTTACCCTTAATGACCACCGGTTATCCTGCCGACGTGCTACGTGCCCGGCCCACATCCATTTCTGCTTCTTAATTTCAACTATGATATCCTTAACCCCCGTTTGTTCCCTGACCCACTCTGCTCTCTTCCTGTCTCTTAAGGTTACACCTATCATTTTTCTTTCCATCGCTCGCTGCGTCGTCCTCAATTTAAGTTCAACCCTCTTTGTAAGTCTCCAGGTTTCTGCTCCGTAGGTAAGTACCGGTAAGATGCAGCTGTTATATACCTTCCTCTTGAGGGATAGTGGTAGACTACCATTCATGATTTGATAATGCTTGCCTAATGAGCCCCATCTCATCCTTATTCTTCTAGTTATTTCACTCTCATGGTTCGGCTCCGCGGTTACTACCTGTCCTAAGTGGACGTACTCCTTTACAACTTCCAGCGTCTCGCCACCTATCGCAAAGCGCTGTTCTCTGCCAAGATTGTTTCACATTACTTTAGCTTTATGCATATTAATTTTCAGACCTACTCTTCTACTTTCCGTATCCAGTTCAGTAATCATGAGCTGTAATTCGTCTCCCGTGTTACTCATCAATGCAATGTCATCAGCGAATCGCAGGTTACTGAGATACTCTCCATTAACTCTTCTCCCTAATTCTTCCCAATCTAGGGCCCTGAAAACCTCCTGTAAACACGCGGTGAATAGCATTGGAGAGATCGTGTCTCCCTGTCGTACGCCCTTCCTTATTGGGATTCTGTCACTTTCTTTATGAAGGACTATAGTGGCTGTGGATGCGCTGTAGATTTCTTCCATTATGTTTATATAGGCTTCGTCGATGCCTTGATTCCGCAATGCCTGCATGACTGCTGATGTCTCCATCCAGGCACGTAGCCAGGATTTTTTTTTCGGGGGGGGGGGGGGGGGGGGGCAAGGCCTTATTATTCGAAAGAAAGTCTTTTCATGGTAAAAAGACGAAAAGTTGCCCGGGAATATAAAAGGCTGGACGAATTTCGGGGGGGGCCCGGGCCCCCCGCCCCCCCCCCTTGCCTACGTGCCTGTCTCCACCGAATCAAATGCCTTCTCGTAATCTATGAAGACGCGGAAGCTCTTCTTACAAATAATAATATCTGTGGTTCAACGTCTTAAAACCACGATATGATTATGAGAGACGCCGTAGTGGAGGGCTCTGAAAATTTCGACCACCTGTTGTTTTTTTACGTGCACCTAAATCTGAGTAATTCATAGATTACTCAGATTTAGGTGCACGTAAAAAAACAACAGGTGGTCGAAATTTTCAGAGCCCTCCACTGCGGCGTCTCTCATAATCTGAGTAATTCATAGATTACTCAGATTTAGGTGCACGTAAAAAAACAACAGGTGGTCGAAATTTTCAGAGCCCTCCACTACGGCGTCTCTCATAATCATATCGTGGTTTTAAGACGTTGAACCACAGATATTATTATTTGTAAGAAGAGGTTCCGCGTCTGTTCTTGCTGTGCGCGCGATCTACCTTCATGTTCTGCCGGTGCTACCTCGACTGTTTAGGACACTGCTTTCTCATAATAAATCGTCGTACGACATTATTATTTTTCGAAGGCCGCAGGTGCGGTCCCTGCCGGCGGAAGGTTGTCTTTTCGTCCACTTCAATTTCTGCCCATTTATAACATAATTATTACAAATTATGCCCCCTATACTTTCCTAGGCTTGATTGTCTGTCGTTTCTCATCAATACTAATGAGCTCAGGGTCATAAGGGGTTCGAGGCGTAAAATAAGGCCAAGGCCAACAACGGCACGCACAAGCGCGCAAATGGAACGCTCAGAATAAATGCTAGATTTCTAGACCCCACAAAGCCTTCATTTAGTGAGAGCGTTTTATAGGCAGTTTAGCTTGAATATATTGAATAAATATTACATTCTGGAGTCTTATGCGCCAAAGGCATGACACGAAAATGATGCCTGTCTCGGTATGCACTTTCAGAAAACATATACTACCACGATGAAAGGAAACGCCAACCGCGGAGAGCGTGTCTTTCGGCATGGTCAGTGCAGCCTAGCCTCGGTCGGCGAGCCTGAGGGTACGAGTCCAACTTCGACATGCCGAGATCTATCACTGAGAGAATCTGTACTTTCCGTCGGATTACTGGCTGATGATAAGCACACGCGCTGAGATAGTGCCAGTCGGACTCTAGCGCTGCGGCGACGCCGACTGAAAGCACCGATTCACCTACCGATAGACTAAGGCATATCGGAGTTGGACACGTGTCCTCGGACTAACCGACCGACGCTATGGGCACCGTGCATACGTTAGGAGCCGCCATAGTCGCGCGCTGCCGCCAGCGTCAAAGCTGCCACGGCATTAAGCAGATTTGGCGGGATAAGGGAGCAGACGACGCAGGCGGCGGAAAGCCACTGCGCCGTTTTTTGGTGCTCTGCTTGAGGCGTTTTCTTTCCAGTTTGCTTCCAAAAGACGTCAAATTGTTAGCAGCTGTCATGGCTCATTCACACTGGGGAATCCGCCGGCCACAGCGACCGGAATTCGCTCGCCGCCGAAATTCAGCATTGTTCACACTACTTAGCAACCGCTCCGCCGAAACTAGGGCGCCTAGTTGTCATCGTCCCTTCGCACGAAGGAACGCTGGCAGCAACGCGCTCTGCGTTATGCTCGCATTTCGTTATGGCGAAGCGCATAAACAGGAGCACGGTCGTCGAGCTGCTGGGCCTGCTGGAAAGCAGCTTTCTGGCGATGTCTGACGAGGAGAAACATGCATTCGCCGAATAAGAAACGACGCAAGCAGTTGTGGTTGGTTCGTCCTGATTTGCAAGACATGAGAAGCTTGATCGAGCCGAGGTAATGCTACCCGTTTTGCGAGATCGCGATGATGTATTGCAAAGATGCTAATCGCGACAACACTTGACAGTTATCGAGAGCTACAGGATGCTTACGAAAGACTTCACCGTTGCTGCGGGCTTCGACGACTGCGATATCACAAGCGCGCCGCCATTTTTCGAATGTTCGACTCGCGTTCCGATCGGCTCGCGGTGAGGGAATCCGGCGGCAGCTTCCGCAAAAATCGGTCCAGGACCGATCGGCGCGGAATGGGCTTTTCCGGCGGATCTCGCTGCCGCCGAAGCGTATTCCGCGCGCTCTCGCCGCCGAATGTCTCAGTGTGAACGCGCCATCAGAGAACGTAGCGTTAGCGCGTGTGCTTTTCGCCAGGCCTCGTGTATCCTCAGGCGAACGCGGCTACATAAAATGCATGAGTTGGGGGGGGGGGGGGGGAACAACGGAGGTGACGAACCCGTTGAGCGAAACTGCGCACGTGTAACGCGGGCCGTCTCGCTCAATAAACAATCACAGCTTATCACCCTCCGGCTAATGCGGCAGTGAACTCAGCGGCAGCTTGAAACTGGCGATACCAGCAGTTGCACTGTCACGGCCGCTGAATGAAAAAAAAAGCCGGCAGATCCCACGCATTGTGGGAATCGATGTAATGCGAAGCAGCCAGCAAAGAGCTGCATACACTGTCTTGTATGTCACTAAGGAAAATGCGTGTCCTGATTCTCATTTATTTATGTTATTTATGTTCGTCACATAGTCACGTCGCGCAATACCAATTCCGGGGTAGATCAAGCTAGCGAAACGGCCGCCAGCGCCCCATGAGCGTGGCACGTAAGTCATGCTGTACATGACATGCGTGTCATGATTTTCATTTGACCTCGTGTGTTATTTATGTTCGTCACACCGTCACGTCACGCAAAACCAATTTCGGCGTAGGTCAAGCTAGCGAAACGGCCGCCAGCGCACCATGAGCGTGGCACGTAAGTCATGCTGTACATGACATGCGTGTCATGATTTTCTTGTTAACTCGTGTTTTTATGTTCGTCACACAGTCACGTCGCGCAATACCAATTCCGGGGTAGATCAAGCTAGCGAAACGGCCACCAGCGCCCCATGAGCGTGGCACGTAAGTCATGCTGTACATTGTGACCAGGCGCAACGTCATCAAGCATTGCAGTGACCACGCATGCGCAAGCCTGATCTGCCTATGTACAAATACACCGGCATCACGCAATAAAGCTTTCTTTCGTTTCCTGCTGCTCGGCTGTTCACATGGTGTCAGAAGTGGGGGCGGTGGTTCGTTTGATACCACCGCAAGTCGGCAATGAATGAACCCACTGACCGGCCGGAAACGCCCGTCGCGAGAATGGCGTCAACACTGCTGCAGCCACCGAGGCCACTAGACATGTCTGGGGACACGTTTTACAACTGGACCGCATGGAAACGTGAGTTTGACCTTTTTGCTACGGCGACGGGACTGAGCCAGCAGCCTAAGGATGTTCAAGCCGCAACCCTTTTGATGACAATAGGCGAGGACGCGAGAAGAACATTCTATACGTTCAAGTTCGACAGCGAAGACGATAAAAAAGACCTCAGAATTATTTCAGCAAAGTTCGAGGCAAATTTCAAGCCGTCTGAGAACCTCACTTTAACGAATTCCGATTTGGCTCCAGGGACCAACAAGAGGGAGAGTCGTTCAATGACTGGCTTACGCAGCTGCGAATCCTCGCGGGAAGACGCGAATTCGGCGAGCTTGAAGAACGGCTGATTCGGAGCAGGATAATTCTTGGCATCAAAGATAAGGATTTCCAGCAGAAGCTCCTCTCGGAAAACCCCTCGTTTTCAAAAGTAGTGCAAATGTGCCGCGCAAGGGAACAAGCAAAAGAACAGCTACTAGAAATCAGAGCCAGAACGGACAACCCGACAATTGCCGCAATCAAAGAGAATACAGCGCCTTGCACGCGCTGCGGTCTTGAAAAACACAAATATGGAAAGTGTGCGGCGCAGGGCAAACACTGTAACAATTGCGGCAGAAGCAATCATTTCGCTCGTGTGTGCCGGCAGCCAAAGCAAACACCTAGATCGGCCGCACGCGAAGTGAAGCAGGTTGTTTTAGGAGTTGAAGACGAGTACTTTCTAAGAGCCCTAGAAGCATATGCTATCTCCAGTGAGGACCGTTGGTCGGCGAAATTGTTATCGCTGGTTCAGCGATTGAATGCAAAATTGACACGGGAGCTAACTGCTGTGTCATGCCTGAGGTGACGCTTCGGAAACTAACTACGCAGCCGGCGCAGCCATGCTCGACCACCTTGCGCGCTTTTTTCGGCCATAAGCAAACAGCGTTGAGTAAAATCACCTTACCGACTTCGTACATGGCTCAGACCTGTCAAGTGGAATTTTTCATCGTACCCCAGTCCGTGCCGGTAACAGTGAGTGGCGGTGTTGCAGAGCGCTTAGGACTAATATCCCGCGTACGCGCAGTCGACGCACTGCCAAGCCATGACCCAAGTGCCGGTTTCGATGATGTATTCCAAGGCCTCGGGGAGCTGAAGGGTGCTACCCAGGCAGCACACAACGTCGGGCCGATATTGGTTTTACGGCGGCTGTGCGCGGCCCCACCTCTGGCCAGCATTGCCAGCCTGGCGCCGATATCGGCGGAGCCGTTGTCTTTCGCCGGCAAAATTGGGCCGATTTTACCGCCTTCCATCCGGTGTCGGGCTTTCACCGGCAACATCGGGCCGAGATTTCCGGCGTTCCGCCGTCTTTCCGCCGATATCGGCTTAGCCGATTTCTTTTACCGGCAACAATGGGCCGAGTTTGCCGGCGGTTTGCTGTTCTTCCGCCGATATCGGCTCAGCCGATGGCTTTCATCGGCAACATTGGGCCGAGTTAGCCGCCGTTTTGCCGTACTTCCGCCGACATCGGCCGAGCCGATGGTTTTCACCGGCAACATTGGGCCGAGCATGCCGTCATTCTGCCGTGCTTCAGCTGACATAGGCGGAGCCGATGGCTTATCGACGATGTTGGAACTTGTCTCCCTTCAGGCAGTTATACATGCCCTGTTGAGAACGTCCTCCTGCGTCGCGGCGCTCCAAAAGTCCTCGTCACCGACAGAGGTGCAGCTTTTACGGCAGAGCTAACGCAAACCATCTTGAAATAGAGCCACACAAGTCACCGACGGACATCACCCGCAGGCGAATGGCCTCACCGAGCGGCTAAATGAAACCCTCGCCGACATGCTGGCAATGTAGTGTACGTCGAACACATGACATGGGACGCCATAATATCTTCGGCACATAACCTGAAGTTAACACGGCAGTGTAAGAAACGGCGCACATATGACTCCGTTCAAACTAGTTCACGGAAGCCCCTCAACGACGCTGCACGCCGTGTTGCCGGCCGTCAGTGACGAGAATAACCTCGACGTTGCGCTCTACCTTTAGCCCGCCGAAGAAGCGCCCGGCAGCTCGCCCGCCTAGGATATAATCGTAATGCAATAGAGCATTAGGCGCTTGAATATTTGTAGCTTAAGCTGCAGAATACCGCTACATGGATTGCTGTACTAGCACAAATAACAAAGTTCAAATATTGTACCGTCCTAATGCCGCACGTACGACTCGGAGCGCGAAGTATCGCCGACTGAATAGCTTGCATTCTCTTATTAGTTTCTGCTATGACAATGACTAACAACTACCACTAGCACAGTCACTTTTCAACCATAAAGAGATGGTCTTTAGAAGAATAACTGACTCAAATTAGATAGCCACTTCGTTGACCAGTTGTTCAGCGCTATCAAAAAATGTTGAAACGTTATAACACATACCATTAACTTCATGGGCCAAATTCGAAGTACTTCTGTTTCGTAAATGTTTTTGCCACTGGTCGGCCGACTTCACTAATGTATCCAGCATCAAAATTCACCCAAACATTCCCGCACGAATGCTTTTAGCGGAAGAAGTTTTATGTGAATACTCATTCTGTGCATAAATCGAGCCTGTCATCATATTTATAGCGCTATATCCTTTCAGCCGCTCAATGTGTGGCGATGGCGCTCATATACTACACGGACAGTTACCGATCTCTGTGTTTACACATATTTACTCACGCGCGTGTTTGGGTCAAGCGTAACAAGCGCATTTGCTTCAGTGATGTCACATAATTTTACTTTATGAAAATAGTAAAAAGCTCAGCAAGGGGTGTTGCTGAGCTAGTTGGTTCATTACTTGAGAAAAATAGGTATGGTGCAAAAAAGACCGGGCGAAGTGAAGACACGTTTTGTAGTTTGCATGTTTACAAATCAACTAGCCCGCTGACCATCTTTAATGAACTGACAAACACGTGTTTGCCACGTGTTTTTCAGTTCGCATTTGCGCTTCGCTGCCGTCCATTTTGTGACATACATATCTTTTTCAAGTAAAAATCTCGCTCAACGATTGCTTCCCACGTGCTTTCAGAAATAGTCGCATAAAATTATTATTATGGCACGCGAAATACGATGAAAAAATGGGGCTCCAACGTGGTGTACGCAAAGTTTTCATGTAGCGACATGTGCCCCGCCACGGTGGTCTAGTTGTTATGGCGCTCGACTGCTGACCCGAAGGTCGCGGGATCGAATCCCGGCCGCGGCGGCTGCATTTTCGATGGAGGCGAAAATGTTTGAGGCCCGTGTACTTAGATTTAGGTGCACGTTAAAGAACCCCAGGTGGTCAAAATTTCCGGAGCCCTCCACTACGGCGTCTCTCATAATCATAGCGTGGTTTTGGGACGTTAAACCCCAGATATTATTATTATGTAGCGACATGTGGCAACAAGCGATGCATTGAAAATTCCACGAACGCCTTTCTCAAACGGCATGCCCATAGAAATGCTGGGGGGAACGCACACCATTGTGGTAGGCTGAGCCTTGCTTTCAAGAAGGGAGAATTCGTATTTTTTTTCTTCTTCAACCTCTACCCCCCCCTCCCTGCCTTCCCCTCGTTCAGCGTCATTGTCGCGAAACTCGCTTGACCAGGCAGGGTAGGGTGGCCGTCCCGACGGAGGGGCAATCGTAGCTGCGGGAGCAGGTTTTTTTCACTCCGACCAGCAGAATTCTTCAAGAAGTGCGGTGTGCGGACATGTCTGGTGGAAAGTCAAAGTCGTGCACGAGACGGATACGCGGCAGGATTCCGGCACTGTTTTCGGCAGAGATCACCGCAGCGAGAAACCAGTGGCCCCCTTGCTTCCATGTTGAACTCGCTCACCTCATATAAGGCCACGTGTTCACTACTGTTACGTGTCATCAGATTTTTGTTCTCTTCTTATCGCGTATTTTCCATTGACCATCGTGTTTTGTGTATTCTGATATGGTGCGCTTGCATTTTTGATTCGCTCGTGTTTTTAGCGATCCAACGGGCACACGTGAGTGATTTTTATGCACAATTCCTTTCTGTTACAATCCTACCTTTAGATTAGGAATGCGCGCGTGTCTACCTTGTTTAGATATAGAGTTCATGGGATTTTGTGGTACCGCTCGCAATGTTTTTCGCGTCGCGTGCAGCAGTTTATCCACCTTTTTGGCCCTTAAATTATCACTGAAAAAATTGCAATTTCCGCTTAAAGGATAACGCTAGTTTAATTGCCAGTCATGTGTCGCGAATGCCTACCGTTGCTTGGTGAACTTAATGAACGTGGGGGGAGGGGGGGTGCTCCTCTGCTCGTAATTAGCTCACGCATATACACAATCTTCTAGTGTAGTTGCCACTCTTAATCTCGCTTTTTCGGAAAGCCGCCTAACATTATCTTTCTTTTCTTGGGGTCCGTCTTTAATCCTACTGTAATGCTGCCTTCGTTTACATCTCGCCCCGCCACGGTGGTCTAGTTGTTAGGGCGCTCGACTGCTGACCCGAAGGTCGCGGCGGCTGCATTTTCGATGGAGGCGAAAATGTTTGAGGCCCGTGTACTTAGATTTAGGTGCACGTTAAAGAACCCCAGGTGGTCAAAATTTCCGGAGCCCTCCAATACGGCGTCTCTCATAATCATAGCGTGGTTTTGGGACGTTAAACCCCAGATATTATTATTATTATTATATTATCGTTTACATCTCCAGAATTTTTTTCGTGATTCGGCACCGTCGTTACTGAAAAGCGCGATATCGTCCGCAAAACGCAAGCAGCTAAGATATTCTTCGTTAATCGTTATTCTTATTTTTGCCCGTTCTAGTTCTTTCAATATTACCGCAAGTCTTATATTTCATGAGTTGAAGCTTCAACTCATGAAATATAAGACTTGCGGCAATATTTATAGTGAATGTGCCGCGCATAACCTTGAAGAGATTGTAACACTTCCCATAGGTGTGTGCACAGTGGGGCAGGGGGGCGGCCGGCCCCCGTAGTCACCTAAGAAGAGGTGGGCGCAAGGTTTTCCAAACACGCTGACTTAATAGGGAGCGGGGGGCGCCGCGATGAACCTTAGCCCCCCGCCTCCCCTCTGAAGGGGAACCCTGCTTACGCCTATGATTTTGCGCCTGACCCCATTCTCGATTAGGATTGTCCTGCTTTTTTTGAGGAATACGGTGGCTGTGGGTTTGTTTTAGATGTTGGCTGCGGTATCTATAAATGTTTAGATATTCCATTATGGCATAATTATTCCGGAACTGCTGGCGTGTGTTCATATCTGTGAATAAATTTGTGTTTATCACCTTGCAAATGTGTTGCTCCTTAATTTCTCAGACGCATGCATAGTTGGTGCAGCAGGCCTTTCATTAATTTAGTTGTCTTAGAGACAATATTGACTTTCGTTCTCGGGCTTGCACGGTTCGACAGAATTGTGGGTCTTAATCGCACACTAAGACAACAGTGGAGCAGTCGTTCTAATTAGGAAGCATTTTTCGAACATGGCACCAATGGCAGTCGATGAATGCCGTTGGGCCGCGAATAGTCTATTTTAGCGCTGCTGGCTTACGGTACAGTAACCACAGTAATACCGAACTGCCGTGGTCGGCACGCAGCCATTTTACTTTATAACACGTGTATCAGCCTGCCTGATTAAGTTACTTTACGCATCGAGCAACTACCGCTGGTGTCTCCATATAAACTAGCTACGTGCAGACCACGACGGTACAGTACTACCGTACTTAACGCACGGTAAGCCACCACTGCTAAAACATAATAACGGGTGTAAACGGTCACGCCGGCGGCTACCCGACGTCATGTTAAGGCAGGTAGCGCAAAGAGACACGGACACAAGCGAAGAATAAGTGCAACAGGACAGAATTGTGGGTCTTAATCGCACACTAAGACAACAGTGGAGCAGTCGTTCTAATTAGGAAGCATTTTTCGAACATGGCACCAATGCTTCTTCGCTTGTGTCCGTGTCTCTTTGCGCTACCTGCCTTAACATGAGTTCCCACAAACTAGCCCAGTTATCCGTTCTCGTACCCGACGTCGGCGGGGCCGACACCACGCCACCATCGGCTAGCATACATAGGCCCAATGACGGCTTGCCATCATCGGCTGAATAACGGCAGGCCCGTCTCGGACCGACGCTGGCTAGCCCACGTCGGACCGAAGCCGGCAAGCCCGCCTCGGCCCAACGGCGGCTAGCCGACGTCGGGCCGATGCGGGTGAAAGTAGCGCGAGCGTGATTTGCCGACGTGGGGCCAATATTGCTGCCGCCTTTTGCCGACGTTGGGCCAAGATCGTTCCAATGGCGGCGTGCTGCCTGGGTACGTACCACATCGAGCTCAAACCAGGCGCACGAGGGAGCGTCAAGCCAGCTCGGAGAGTCGCGGTTGCTCTTCAAGACCGCGTGAAACAAGAGCTCAATAAAATGGTGCACGACCTCGTCATTGCAAAGGTAACTAAACCTACTGCCTGGGCAAGCCACATGGTAGTAGTAGTTAGGAACGACAAAGTGCGCATTTGTCTAGATCCTTCGGACTTGAACAAGGCCATACTGAGGGAGCACTATCATATGCCGACATTAGAGGATGTAGTTCCGCGCCTGCATGGGGCAAAGTACTTTTCAACGCTAGATGCATCTTCAGGATTTTGGCAAATTAAGCTAGACGAAGAAAGTTCATTACTATGTACCATGAGCACTCCCTACGGCCGCTACAAATTTCTGCGCATGCCCTTCGGGATTGCCTCGGCCCCAGAAGTTTTTCAGCGGGCAATGCACCAGGTAGTGGAAGGCCTGAGTGGTGTCGCCGTTGTAATGGATGACATTCTCGTTTGGGGAACCTGTCGAGAAGAGCATGACACAAATCTAGCAGCTTTGTTCGCAAGATGCAGAGAGCACAACCTAAAGCTGAATAAAAAAAAGTGTCATTTTTTGCAGCCGCAAGTTCGATACATGGGTCATATCCTCACGCAAGAAGGACTTTGCCTGGATCCCGGGAGAGTAGACGACATCTTGCACGTGCCACCACCGCAAAATTGTAAGGAACTGCAGGTTTTTCTCGGGATGATGAACTTTGTGGCGCGTTTCATCCCCAACATGTCGGCACTGTCTGCCCCCCTCCGGGAGCTATTGAAGAAGAACACGGCTTGGGTCTGGACACAAGAGACCCAAGAAAGCTTCAATACACTTCGCGCCTGCCTAACAAAAGCACCCGTTCTCGCCTATTTTGCGAAAGGTGTCCCCTTGACGTTGTCCGTGGACGCAAGCCAGAAAGGGGTAGGGGCAGTTATTTTGCAAAGTGGACACCCAATCGCCTACTCTTCGCGTTCGCTTACCGAAGCACAAAAGTACGCCCAAATCGAGAAAGAACTGCTAGCCATTGTTCACGGGTGCGCAAGGTTTGAAGACTACATCCTAGGGCAGCCAGAAGTAATCGTCGAATCCGATCACCGCCCTCTAGAGTCAATATTTAGGAAACCACTATGTGAGTGCCCGTTACGATTGCAACGTATGAGACTCTCCCTTCAAAGGTTTCCTATAAAAGTGGTTTACAAACCAGGAAAAGAACTCTTTCTAGCGGATGCACTCTCGCGCTTTCCAAACCAGAAGGAGCTGAAAGAAGAATCACTGGATTTTCATGTACATGCTCTCTCTTCTCTACCAGTCTCTGATCGGCAACTGCAGGAAATCCGGGAAGAGGTACTCAAGGATGCAACAATGACCGAACTGTGCAGCTATTCAAGCACAGAATGGCCTGAGAGCAAGCTTCAGGTGTCTGAGACCGCACGAGCGTATTGGAACTACCGCGACGAACTTCACGTCGAAGATGGCCTTCTCCTAAGAAGCAACAAGTTGGTCATTCCGCTAACAAAAAGGCAAGAAGTACTTCGTTTGCTTCACGCGGCACACGGGGGTGAAGAAAAGATGAAGGCAAGAGCCAAAGCAGTTATGTACTGGCCAGGCATGTCGGCGGATATTGCAGCTCTAGCGAAGGCGTGTCAACTTTGTCAAAGGTACAAGAGCAGGAACGCCAAGCTACCAATGCTTAGTCCCGATATACCTACTTTGCCGTGGCAAGTAGTCGGAATCGATCTTTTCTATCACGAAGGCCATGAATACCTGGTTGTGGTGGATTTCTATTCCTTTTTTTTCGAGATCAAGCAGATGCATCGAACTACGGCAGAAGCAGTGACAAACGTGTGCATGCAAATCTTCGCCACGCACGGCATACCAGCAAAGATGTGCAGCGATAACGGCCCCCCGTTCAATAGCACGTGCTTCCGTGTTTTTTCAACGCAGCTGGGCATCATCCACGTGACTTCCAGTCCGCATTACCCTCGCGGTAACGGCATGGCTGAAAGGGCCGTCCAGGAAGCAAAGAAACTACTGAAGAAGTGCAGGTTTGGAACACTGGAGTTTTACAGCGGCCTGCTTGAATGGAGAAACATGCCAAGGGATGACCGCCTAAAGTCACCCGTTCAACGGCTCATGGGTCGACAGACGAGGACCAAGCTGCCCGTACTAGACTGTCACCTAGAACCCCAAGCCGTGCCGACCGAAGTTGTCCGAAAGCGCCTCGACGAAATACGGCGAAAACAACGCGTCTTCTACAACAGATCAAACCGGAATCTACCGGAAGTGCAGAGTGGGTCCACAGTATCTGTTTATGATACAATAAACAAGACCTGGGCACCAGCAGTCGTCATGGGCCCGGCAAGTACACCACGCTCTTATGTTGTTGCGACTGAGAACGGCCAGCATCTACGACGCACGAGGCAACACCTCAGGTCCACAAACGGGCAGGTTTTCTCGCAGCAGCCAGAAAGCGCGACAGCGTCCGCGCAATCCAGTCCGCAGCCGTGCACCACCGAGCAGCAAGCACCTCAAGAAGCGCTGCGTAGAAGCGCAAGACAGCGAAGAGCGCCACAACGCTATCCTCTCCCAGAGTGCCCAACGCAAACTGTTCAGCGGATGTAGTGAAAATTGAACTTTGAGTGGTTTTTTCAATGTGCCTTCGTTTAGACATTTTGTGTTCTGTTTCTTTTTTCGTTTCTTTTTCTTTTCTTTTTTTCCAAGGGAAGGAAGATGTGACCAGGCGCAACGTCATCAAGCATTGCAGTGACCACGCATGCGCAAGCCTGATCTGCCTATGTACAAATACACCGGCATCACGCAATAAAGCTTTCTTTCGTTTCCTGCTGCTCGGCTGTTCACATACATGACATGCGTGTCATGATTTTCATGTTAACTCGAGTTATTTATGTTCGTTACACAGCCACGTCACAAGATACCAATTTTGGTGTATATAAAGCCAGCGAAACGGCCACCAGTGCACCATGAGCGTGGCACGTAAGTCATGCTGTAATGACATGCGTGTCATGATTTTCATGTTAACGCGTGTCATTTATGTTCGTCACACAGTCACGTCGGAAGATACCAATCTTGGTGTATATCAAGCTAGCGAAACGGCCGCCAGCGCACAATGAGCGTGGCACGTAAGTCATGCTGTACATGACATGCGTGTCATGATTTTCATGTTAGCTCATGTTTTTTATGTTCGTCACACAGTCACGTCGCACAATACCAATTTCAGGATAGATCAAGCTAGCGAAACGGCCGCCAGCGCCCCATGAGCGTGGCACGTAAGTCATGCTGTACATGACATGCGTGTCATGATTTTCATGTTAACTCGTGTTATTTATGTTCGTCACACAGTCACGTCGGAAGATACCAATCTTGGTGTATATCAAGCTAGCGAAACGGCCGCCAGCGCACCATGAGCGTGGCACGTAAGTCATGCTGTACATGACATGCGTGTCATGATTTTCATGTTAACTCGTGTTATTTATGTTCGTTACACAGTCATGTCACAAGATACCAATTTTGGTGTATATAAAGCTAGCGACACGGCCACCAGTGCACCATGAGCGTGGCACGTAAGTCATGCTGTACATGACATGCGTGTCATGATTTTCATGTTAACTCGTATCATTTATGTTCGTCACACAGTCACGTCGCAAGATACCAATTTTGGTGTTTATCAAGCTAGCGAAACGGCCGCCAGCGCACCATGAGCGTGGCATGTAAATCATGCTGTACATGACATGCGTGTCATGATTTTCATGTTATGGCTTGTCATTTATGTTCGTCATACAGTCATGGTAGGCCATACCAATTTTGGTGTACATTCGATTAACCAAGCGACCAGGAGAGCACAAAGTCGTAGGCGGCTAGATAGATAGATAGATAGATAGATAGATAGATAGATAGATAGATAGATAGATAGATAGATAGATAGATAGATAGATAGATAGATAGATAGATAGATAGATAGATAGATAGATAGATAGATAGATAGATAGATAGATAGATAGATAGATAGATAGATAGATAGATACGCTCAAAGTCGCAGAAGTTCGCTAAGAAATGCTTCGCATTTAAAACGTTTTCCATCGATACGGCCATGGCACTGCATTCGCTGCGCCGACTTATCCAATGCAGCCGAGTTCGTCGTCGCGTCTCGTGTTTTGCTGCAATGGCACTGCAAAGCGAGCCAATCATTAATACGTTTTGATTCAGAGAGTTACGTGATATAGATAGTTTCTTCCGAGGAGCTAACCTGAAGAAGGGCAGATACCTCCTCGAAGTGGGGCACGTTCAAGGCGTCGTGGCAGGATCGTTCATGGATCGGCAGATCAAAAATCACGGGCAAATGCACCCCCCAGAAAAATAAATAGCCCATCTATTCACAAAACTCACTTTTGTCGTCGAACGAGTGCGATCCCCCGTTCACGCTGATTCCGTTTATATTCTCTAAATGGAAACCCGTAGAAACGCGTGCCCGGATAATTCCTGTAGGTGTTATTGCACCCAACAACGCAGCAATTATTCCTGGAGTTCGGCATTCCTACGAACAGCGCAACCGACAAAAAACAAACTACCCGCCAAAATATCTCGTGCCGTCACAGCGGGAGCATGAAGCGACCAGGCGTGCAATCGCTGAGCGATGTTTTATGCTATTATTCTTATCGGTCCACCACCTGCGGCTGACTGATCGCGTTGATAACGCGGACGGACCGTCGCTCTGGTCACTGGCCAAGCGCGAAAAGCACGAAAAGTATAGTCATCGTAAAAGGAATCGTCCCTTGATTTCACCCCATTGCGAGCGCATGAGAGCATCCCGCCAAATCTGCGCTTCTTGCCCCTAGGCCTTCGCTCGGGCAGCGGATTTACGTCTGCACGGAGCCTATAGGCTCCGCTGAGAGTGCCAAAAGCCACGCCTTCTTCTGTTCGCTTTTCTCTTCACCATCGATAGTACACGAATCCAAAAAAACCGGAACTTCGACATTTCGCAAATGCGGCCGCCGTGCCCTTGAATCAACGCCGCCGGGACCATTTCGGCAACGCAACACCAAGGCCTCTAAGCCACCACAGTGGGTAATACAGGGTGTTTCAAGAAAAGTGTCCAACCTTCTCAAAAAATCAGGAAAATGCGATATTTGATTGCTGCCTTCAGAATTCGTTTTTCTGTAGTGGCATGGATTTTAAGATGGTTAAAGAAAATATTTGGGACTGTAATTAAAAAAAGTTAAATTAATTAACTTTTTAATTAGTGGAGTTAGGTGACTGTGTCAAATTGGGGAATTGAAGTTCTTGTGCCAGAAACCCATCCCAACATTGAGATTTTGAAAAAGCGGCCTCTAGTAATAATTACGAAGTAATAAAATTCAACCGAATTCGATGGCTTTCGCTGTTGAAAGCCGTTGCATTTCGTAGAATTTCATTGCGCCACAACAATTACTAGAGGACGCTTTTTCGAAATCTCAAAGCTCAGATGGGTTCCTCGCATGAAGAACTTCAATTCTCTCATTTGACACAATCACCTAACTCCACTAATTAAAAAAGTTAATTAATGTAACTTTCTTAATTAATGTCCTAAATGATGTCCTTAACTACCTTAAGATTCCTGCCGCTACAGAAAAAGCAATTCTCAAAGCCCCGAGCAAATATCACATTTTCCTGATTTTTTGAGAAGGTTGGACACATTTCTTGAAACACCCTGCATAATCTTTAGCTGATTCTTCTCGACCGTAGGCAATACCATGGTAAGGGTGGCTAACCGCATCATCACTGAACTAATGTGGCTAGCCTTCATTTTCCTTCTAGAGTCCCCGTAGTCGTTATAGCGTCAGAAGCCTCTTACTAACATTTTACTCAGTCTGCAGTGCAAGCCGCAAGTGCTGATAGGAAGGCAACGCAGTGAAGAAAGGAACGCAAGGAGGGGCGCACACGGGAGCTCGTGTGTGTCCCTCTTTGCCTTCCTTCTTTCACTGCGTCACTTTTCTTTCAGCACGTACAGTCAACCACAAAATTTAAGAAAACGCGTGACCGATAGCCTTTTCGCGACATTTCCGCTAGGTCAGCGACGATCGACAAATGCGCTACGCCCAAGACGCATCCATCCCTTAACTGACGGCCTGTCTCTTTTTTTCACTGGGCACCAATATTTTCCACCTTTAACTATTTAACGCGACGCGCTCTTTGGTAGCCATTCCTACGAGCTTCTTGTCTCGAAAGCAGTCCGAGCATAACTGTTAGCAGTTGCAACCTTCCTTACAAATTGATATCTGCCCAATGACACGCCGTTCGAAGCGCGTCTTGGTAGCTTTAGTTCTGCTATCAAAGTAGAAGTGTGACGTTTATACCGCAGATAAGCGTACTGAGGGAAAACAACCTACCAACAACGCGCTGCGCGGACGTAGGAAATTGATATACCAGTGATTAACAAGAAGACCCGGTTCCGGCTCAGCGCTCCGGTCGACGGTGGGTGGCGCACCTCTAGATGGTGCGGACAGTCAGTTTGGCACGCACTCGCGTGGTCCGTAAACGTTTATGGTTCACTGTACGTGCTTGCGCTGCAGATTGGGTAAAATGTAAGCAAACAAATTCGCCCACATTGCAGTTCTTCCTCTTTCTCCCCTTCCAGTAACCTTGAAGGCACAGACTTCTGTAACGCTCTTTTATAGCGGTGTAGCTATGCTCTGAAACAACGAAAAAAAAAACGTCATTTGACTCTTTCTTGTGAGTCCTTATTGCTGCATATGTGACTCTCTTTAAAGAGTCATATACGTGACATATAGGTATTTAAATGACCCTCATTAAACGGTAATTTCAATAAATAGAATTTTCACCTATTCAGTTTCCTCTAATCTGTAAAACTAAACCTCAAATATTATTTTCCCCCCTACGCCTGGTCTACGCATGACGGCAGCAATACTCACCATGGGCGGGTTGAACGGGTAGTCTTCGGGAAAAGTGACGTCGAGCAGGAAGACGCCCCCTTCGTACGGCGTCTCCTCAGGTCCCACGATGGTGGCGGTCCACTTGAACAGGTCGCACGAGCTGATGGGTCCCGCTGAGCAGTTGGTCAGCGGACTGTACCGGATCTCCTCGAGCTCCCGGCGAATGCGCGCCAACGCCACCGTCGATACAGGACAACTGGACGCGGGAAGCGCCGCTCCGCGTAGTGGCCCATGGCCGTCGCCGGCGTTACGGTCGTACGAGTACGTCTCCGCGGCCGTTTCCCCCCGCCCGGCGGCTGCTGCCATGTTGTGGCTATGCGGGACCCAAACTTCTTCCTTGTCTACTTCTACTGCGCGAAGGGGCACACCTAGCTACGTCGTCGGTATCGCCTGTGACCAGTGATAAGTTATTTAGTTTGTTACGAAGTTTCCTGGACAATAAGGATTGAATGCAATCACCGATAGTGCCAAGGGTACACAGCATCGTTTTGGGAAGTGCTTGACTTGTATAATACGGCTTAGTAACATAATTCAGATACATCGACTAGTGCGTGGAAGATGAACGGTTAGAGGATGCGAAAACAGCAATGCAAACGAATACATTATTTCTTGTTTCCCGGTTTTAAAGTTTTCTCCATCTCCGTGTGATTATTATAGCACTGCGTTTAGCATGCACGATATGATTCTTGGTTTAAGCTCATTAGTTAGTGTGATGTATAAAGGCCGGTAGGCATTATCATCACTTTCACAAAAGGTAAGGGGTAAGACCTGGCTCAGAAACCTGGAGCGTGCTTTAACTTTGCCATTAAGACCGAGTTCACACGAGGAAAGTAAAAGGAGAGCGACGGCGGCAAAGCGGGCAGAAAAAAATATTTTTCGCGCGTGTTCACTATGCTGTGGCGCCACCTTCGCCACTTCTGCCTACACTTCGTTAGAAAGGGAAGTCAGTGCCTGCCACTTCGCCCACTTTCTCATCTTTTTTCTTCTTGCCGAATTTCAGCTATGCAATCAGAAAACGGAGAATAGTTTTGAACTGCTCAAGATGATGGTTTATGGAGATGCACCAGCAAACGATATATAAGCGGACGCCCCTCGTAGCTATGGCGGTGGATTCGCCTGACTGTACAAAGGCGAATTATACTGGGGCACGACAACGCTCTGCTACAGCGCCTCCTCTTAATATTTCGTCTCCTTGGAAACCTTCATCCAAACTAGGCTCTTGAGGATTGCATCGTTCTAGTGGCTGTGGGTGTCGTGCAGCACAAGCACCTTGGAATTGTGTAGATGGGAACATCCCACACTATTGGATGGCATTTGGACGTTGGGGCATGAATATTCACACCACTTCATCGGTATGCTAGTGCAGCAACAGTATGAATTCTGCTCAAGCGGAAAGGCGTTCCGCTACCGCTGTGGCAAAAAATATGACCCGAGACCGATCGGGCTCGCCGCCTCGTTTTCTGGCCGCAGTGGAGGCGAAGCGAGCGGACTTTCGCTCCCTTCGAGCTTAGAGAGAACGGGGCCTAAGAGTGGAACGCCATGGCGTTTTTGGGCCTTCTTCATATTGCTTTTTCATTCGCGGGCCGTGCTTCGCTTCACAGTGGACACGTAAGCCATGCTGGGGGGAGGGGTGGGGGCGGAGGGAAATGAGTGCGATTGAGACATTGGCCATTGAAAGCTCTCCTAAGGCGCCTACTGCAAGTACGATTTTGAAGTAGTGAAGTATTCACTGCGCATCTATAAAACAGTATGCTTACTTGCTATTGTTTAGTGCTTTTTTATTGCAAGGACATCTGACTTTGCAGAGAGAGTAGGCGACCGCCGCAACCCGTCTGTAGCAATCTTGTATTTTGCATGCTCTTTCAGTCACCATTTAATCAAGCTTTTTGGGAAGTACGGGCTATTAAGACATCATGCTTTTTTCTTATCAGAGAAGGCAGAACAAGACATTTGCCTAACCAATGGAAACACTTTGCCGCCGCGGCAGTTCTTCGCTTTCTCGACTTGAAATTTCCGACATCAGGCGTTATTTCTTCACATTGATAGCGGTCTTAGAAACCATTCCCAGAATAAATCGCGTTGTGTAGTAGATTGAGTGCAAATGGACGGGACACAAGAAGACAAGACGCGTTGTTTGACTACGTTATCCGAATGAGGGCCAGATCACTCGGCTTTGCGTACGCGTGCCAAATCGACGAGGCTGTCAATAGCAAGCCGTACCGTGTACTCATGTGACCCGCTGTCGGGCGCGGACAGCATGTATTTCCTTCGTCAGTAGACTTCACTTAGCTACATGCCTTTATCTCAAAGCCTCTTGTAAAGACGCACCGTTGTTGCCTATCACAACAAGCGGAGCCTTTAACGTTATCTTCGCCGTTCTACTTCGTCGCAGTTTTCTGACTCAAACACGTATCGGACGAGACCTGCATGCGATAAAGAGAAGTGCGAGCTCTTACATCAAGAACGCCGATCTGTCCATCCACGAAGCCGCGTTCTCAGAGAATACCTCTCATGGTTGCTTTCTAAAAATGGTTGTCCTGAAATCACTCCTAGTGCCCCGGCCAGTGTAAGCCAAGACACTCTCGAGGCAGCGAGACGCATTGCCGTATCGAACTAGAAGTAACAATGTTCAGCGTTGACAGTGCCCTGCTTATCGCATTCATCGTCTTTGCTTCCTTCAGTGCTGTTCGCTGGTTGATAAGGTAAGCTATTTTTCATCCCGCTTTAAATCGTAAAAGCACTTTTTAGAAAAGATCCAACGAAATGCCTCTTTTTGCTTACTTAACGGCATTTTCGCTGCCATGAACGTTGGCAGTTATGCCCGTGAAAGCTGTCGCTGAATTGAAAAAAAAAGAACGGACTACAATACGAAATCGTTTTTACGCTTACCAGTGTTAGTTTCGAAACATTATTTCCACAAAATTGCGTGTGTGTTGTGATTAATTAGAACTGAATTTTGCTTCACATCAATTTTAGAATATCAGTGTGGTAAACCTGCCACGGATGGTAAGCCACTGAGATAATTGCAGTCGCTACTCTATGGGTAGCGACTGCAGTTACGTATCGCCGACTTCGTTTGTATTTTCTCAAATGAAAGCCGAAATTTTTTAGATATAATCTTTTTGGACCATATCATTTTTAAAGAGGGAGAAATTCATATGTTTATCGAAAGAAGTCAAATAGCCAGAGCTTCTGACATTTTCACGGCTAATTGTGTAGTCTACGTAGTAAAATGATTAGGAATGTTCCGGGGGCCAAAGTCCTTGACTGCAAAAG
The DNA here is from genome assembly GCF_013339695.2 of Rhipicephalus sanguineus. Taxonomy (NCBI): domain Eukaryota; kingdom Metazoa; phylum Arthropoda; class Arachnida; order Ixodida; family Ixodidae; genus Rhipicephalus; species Rhipicephalus sanguineus. The sequence goes on from NC_051182.1 coordinate 44,409,347, forward strand.
CAAAGTTTACACTTTGAATCTTTGATGCGATGTGCTTATCATAACAACCACTGTCGGAAGGGCAGTCAGGTCCCACTGGAGTTTGCTGAAAACTGAATAGTCTTTGCTGGACAGATATTGGAAAAAAAGAGGTCGCCATTTTGTCGCCGTCTGCCTGCTTAGTCGTACCGCATATGAAAAAGACGATCCTATGAACACGACTAAACATAACCCTGTTTGTTATTCTTGTGTTCGTACAGCTAGCATAAATTAACACGCTTTGACAAAAGTGAGCATTATTATGATGGTCTTATTCCTACAGTGAGTGAACCAGATAAGGGTAATGTGTACAAAAGCATATTGAACGTGTGGTCACTAAAATTTCTCATTAAATTCAACAGACAGCGCCGGAAATGCTTTGATGCATTTGAAGGCACCGGAGTACCGACCGTGCCACTTCGGAGCATCGTAAATGGCAATTCGGACGAGTACTGGAAGCCCGTAAGTGACGCAGGAGGGAATTGATGGCAAGCGAAATACGTTCGGGCATACTGTGCACGCCTGCCGCCCTTCGTGAGCTTTTGTTACTGAAAAATCCACGCAAGCTTGCGAAAAGGAGAACACTGTCAAAGAAGTCTTCATAAAGTGGTTTTATCAGCGCGAATATAGGTCTGTCCTTGGTAATGGTGAGGTTACTGAATACATCGTAAGCCCAGGAAACCACACAGTCTCTCCAGGTTTACATATAAATTGTTGTCCCCTTCAGAAACTGTCCCGAAATCCAAGTTAAAGTCAAGAAGGCAGTGCGAGCCCATTTATATTTCACACGATTTAGTAATGCTATATGCAGTCAACTTGTGACGAAGTTTTTTTAGGGTAGTTGACATAGACGAAAACGCTCACACGACTCTTCCCAAAATGCTGCTTCTGCAAAAAAAAAAAAAAAAAATCACAGCATATCCACGGGTGAATGATGAAGAGCTTGGGCGAAGCTCCTGAAGCAGTCATGGTTACACCGTGAAATCTTCAGTGGTTTCGCCCAGCAGTAATCAAAGCGATAGCCCAGTAGATCATCAAAGACGTGACGAACACTGTATATATTTATACAAGAAATTTTATTAATCGTACGTGGTAGCTAGACGTGGCTTCCGTTCCCCCTTCATTATAACGGCTTTTTGGTCGGTAAAGTGATGGATCGCTGATGGGCCGTAGTGGGATGTTTGCAAAGACGAAGTAATGGGCAGTTTGCAAAGGTGGCTTCCGTTTTCCCTTCATCATAACGGCTTTATGGTCGGCGAAGTAATGGATCGGTGATGGAAAGTAGTGGAATGTTTGCAAAGACTAAGTAGTGGGCAGTTTGCAAAGGATTGCTGATGGGTCGTAGTATACTGCCGGTTACGCCTTACGCCGGAAGCGTGACCAGGTTAGACTAAGAGGAGCTTCGCTCCTAAAAAGAAAGCCCGGATGTATTAAACATAAGGTGGAAGGCCGCAAACAATCAATACAAAAGCCTCATAACGCTGGCCTCAGGAACCATCTTCAAGAAAAGCCCTTCAAGGTGCGCGCTCAAGAATCAGCTAAGGTTTGTCGCGTGGGCCCAAACTTTCCTGGTGCCGGGCTCGGTCAGCGTCCCTATAGACGTTATGCAAAATCTGCTGTCGTCTAGCGGCCGCCGTGCGCATTTCCGCCATGTTGAAAGTGCGCTCCGTATGTGCGCACACGGAACGTACGTATTGACGTGTGGCGGCTGATGGGAACGGCAATGGCGACACATTTTTCTCTGCTGTGTCGCTGATATTGAGGAAATTGGGATGCTGAAAAATGGTTTGCAGGAAACTAGCCTCCATATGTTATTAGATTTCCTTGTGGCCGACGAGAAGCGGCAGATCGTTCCGTTGCTCCTGCTACTGCTTACTACTAACGCCGTGTTTACGTTCGCCGTTCCTAATAGATGCGATATGTGCGAGCATCGGCACTCATCAGAAAACACTCCTTCGTGTCATGCAAAAACGGGACATTTTTGGCGCTGCGTACAAACCGGCTTCGTGTGCACGCTCCAAAGCTCCATCGCGGATACTCGGCATGCCTGCGCATGCAGTTGGTGACCCCATTACTTTGTTTAACTCATTGCGATAACAGTCACCTGTCAGGTAGCTCGCGCGCGTCATCGATTCTCACCGTACGAATCGATTATTCTGGAGCGTCTTGTTCGTGGCATGTTTTCAATTGTGAAGTTTAACAAGGTCGCATTTGGTGGAATGCTTTTGCGCGCGTTCTGCTTACCTGTGCGTATTTTTTAAGCATTGCATGTGCTACTACTGCCTAATTCAGAAGGGCCCGGATCACTTGACCCCCCCACCCCCTTTCTTTTTATTTATACCCCCAGAAGAGCAAATATCAGGTTCTCCCAGCTGACGCTGATTCCCCTTAGGAAAAATTCTGTATCCACCCCTGTGTGCTATGAAATGTTAACAGATGCTTGTGTGTGGCACTTTTTGTATGAAACTGAAAAAAATGCTGTTCCCGCAGATGTGTCACATTCGACGGTGTGTGCGCTACCGTTAGTCACGCGCTGGGGTGGTTTCGCAAACGTTCAGTCAGCGGCGCAAACATGCCTTGCTGCAACGGGTTAACATTGCAAAGCGCCAGCAGGCCCCTAAAGCGACGATGTGAACGCGAATATTCTTGGAAGATCGTGTCATTAACGAGTATATGTCGGAAGGATATTGATAAAATACCAAGCTAATCGGCGCCTACTTCTTGGAGCAACTAACGGATTTCATGTTCACTTGTCACGTGCATGAGAAAATGACCTTTCTTACATTTTAACCATGCGGTAATTCTATGCAACAGACACATCGGTGACTACAGTAGCGAAATATTTCTTCTTTCAAAAATAACAAACAGGACGACGTTTTATTTAAAGCAAGATGGACAATACTTTGGTCGCCGTAGGCTATCTCTTATGAAATACGCTTTGAAATGGGTCAACAGCACCCTCTTACCTTCATCGCTGTGGCTAGCCGCCTCGCGCGCTAATGCCTCCTCCCAACGACCCTCTCTGCACGCACGATATTCCGATAGCTAACAACGCTTCATTCGCTACAGTGAAAACACACAAAATTTATAACCAAGCGCGACGCTTCATTCTCAACGACAGTCTTACATGTGACTCGGTGACAAACTGTTACTTTCATCTCGTTGCGGGACAGTCCTTCACACGTAGTAATTGTGAGCGTAAACATTAAAAAAATGCCGGTAACGTGTACAGGCTCTTCTGACGTTTTTATGCCCCGATTGCAAACTATCAAAGCAGGTACAAGAAAGAAGAAGTAGCAGCGACAGCAATACGATTCGGACACAAGCCTCCAACAGGACGCCGAATCAGTACCTTCGTCAAACCTCCGACAGATGGCAGCAATTTTGCATAAGGTCTATTAAAGGATGCGGCTTGAGCCCGCCTCCTGGGAACCACTTTCAAAAATTAAAACATTTGCTCTCTCTCTCACCGCACCAATTCTGGGATACTAACGCTGAAAAAGTTATTCCTCCGTCGTAATTAATTGGACGAATACAAATATCGAAAATGTGCGAACACATTGATTTGCTGTTTCTCTAGAAAATGTTTGCGCCTTCTAGGCAACAACCTGAGATGTACAGCACTATTAGCTACGTCTTAGTGCTTTTCTTACGCTCTCACTTGCAATCCACATGCAATCATTCGCCGAAAACAAACGACTTCTTCCATCCCGTAGCGCTGTGGAGAACCACGAATGATACTGCATAGCCGCACGCCTGCAGAACGGTTTGCATTAAAACATCAGTTACCGCAGAGCTTTGGGTCTACAGATTTTTTTTTCTCTTACGTAGAATGCATTCTCATGAGCTTTCGCTTTTTTTTTTGTTTTCGCATGTACAATAAGTCCTTTAAAGTCTACGTTACTTCAGTTTAGTAATAGGAGAGATGGTGTGACTACTGGCCACTTATATCGACATGTGTATCACTATATCACGATTTTTTTTGCATTATTTATAAAATATTACGGATATTTTTTACAAGCAATTTTTACGCGTTTGAAGAGAACACTTTGTTCCCATGGACTACTTGTATGCGCCTGTCAGTATATGGTAGGTTTCTCCTTGTAACAATCTCTATTCAGGAATTAAATTTCACTGGTACTTAGCGCTGCTTAGAACTTAGGAACTTCCGCTTCGGGCTACATACTGTATAGTCCGAAATTCTGAAGCGCTTTTGAAGGTACATAAGTTTGTGCATGCAATGTACAAGTGCATGGCATCCACCCACGTGGCCGAAACCTGTAAGCTTACTTTACGCAATAACAGCAATGAGCTTCGCATTCTAGGAAATCTAAGACGTGATTGAAGGTGAACGTTCTCTTAGGCATTAAGATTGCAGCGTTGGTGCGCTTCCAATCAGCAAGCACTCGTTTGCACATTATGTAGCCAGACGTAACGCGAAATTTCTGTTGCTGTTGCAGACACTGGCTAACCTCCCTGTCTTTCCGCTTGTTTCTTCCTTCCTTCGGTTGCAGACAGTCCTCCAACGCCTGGACAGATGGCTTGAAGAATACGGAGACGTTTTTGGGTAAGGTCAATGCATTTCTTTTGTCTCTAGGTTCATACAAAATGCAGAATATTGAGCAGCGATGGAATCGTTTAAAAATAGCAGAAACTGCGGAAGTCAGATGGACTCCTCATGATTGTTTAAACACTTTCAAAACCAAATTACCGGGAAGGGAAAATTTTCATCGGGCTACTTTTTACATATCTGTGATCGTAGTTGCACATTTTTTTAGGAGCCACTCTAATACAGAAGGGCTAACAGGAAGGGCTGATGGTTTGCTGCTGTGTTCTAGTGTCCCTGCATGACATTCGCGCTAGAGCTCGCTAGAGCGAACTTGGGCTTGAAACATTGAAGCAATATGGAACGCAAAGCGTAAGTATACGACTAGGACACAGAAACACACCACACAGCGCTCTCGTGTGCTCTCTTTCTTTGTCGTGGTCCTATACTCGCGCTGTGCGTTTCTTAGCGTTATCATATGTTATGCTTTTCGCTTCATGAGCAATTCGGTGGCTGCGTTCTCCGGTCATTTCATGCTCATTGAGTGACATAGATTGTGGTGGCGCCTTCTGTACAACCAAGCGCTGTGACACTTGTGTTGTAGTAATTATGTTACGGGTGTGGGAAAAGCTAAAGTTCTTGATGAACCAAAATTTGAGAAACCAATGCTACACTTTCAGTCACTGAAGATTTGCGGAAACGTACACATTTGAAAGTATATTGTAAAGTTTAGCTTTATTAATATTCGATCAGTTAATTAGAAAAAGAAACAATTATTTAAACAATACTCTTGATTAAAGAGCAAAGTAAGGAATAATTAAGCCGCATTCTCGTAACGAGTTCGTGGATCTTTCGAAACATTGTTACGATTTATGCGAAATAGCTTGCGTATTAACGCGATAGCGTTAGAGAGCTCGTGTCGCAGAAATTCCGGTGTCTGTGTCGGCACCGTTGGTTGTGAGCGAAAAATCTAGAAAGCAGCAAATAAAATAAAGAATAAAATCTTCGGTCCCATTGAGGATCGAACCCGGGCCGTACGCGTGGCAAGCAGGTGTCCTACCACAAAGCCACGACGTTACTTGCAGCTGCTTCAGAAAAAAACACTACATAAATGTCATGTAGTGAAGGAGTCTCCTTAACGCATTTTGGTCGGCAGGTGTGACGACAAAAACGAGCCCACTCGGCGATTTGTAGGCGCATTGGCGAGACCATCAAACTACGTCGAAAAAGGCCGAAATAGTGCAGCCATCGCCGCTAAAAACGCACACGAACTTTCAAACAGCTCTAAAAATGGACAACTATGTCCATCTAGCGGAAAACATATCAAGCCAACGCTGGCTTTCTAGAGGAGGCGTTGATCAAGCAAAGAGCAAACGCTAGATAATGTGCTGCCATCTGTGAGGCATTGTGAGAAATATGTCTCGAATCTGTATGGCCTCCGAGATGGCAAGCGCGCGGCGTACATCTTGGAGGCCATGCGATTCTTGTTTTAGATCGAAAACCTCTACCATTTGCGCGCGCGCGCACACATGTGTATCTGTGTGCGTGTGTGTGTAATAATACAGATTAATAAGTATGCACTTAGCGGTTGAAGTGCGCACTAGGGGCCGGATTTCGCTATCGCGTTAAACTCCTAAAGGCGAAGCTTAAGGGTCCTTTTGTCACGTGATTTTCATGGCAGTAAATACAGCAGACAAACTGGTAAAAAATAAGCTCTCGAGTGCGCGAGCTTGTGCGCAGCACAAGAAAATATATATCCAGAGCGTAACTAGTGTCGCGAGGTTGGTCGTACGTCACTGAAAACTTGGTCCTCAGGCGAAAGACGTCGGCTCCTGATACACGCTTAGCGTATATTGCAGCATGATCCCTGGAAACCACGGAGGCTTAAGAATACCCAGCACTCGGCGCTTGGTCAGGGACATGCGTGCAATCGGGTCACAGACACAAGAAGCAAAAAAAAAAAAAAACATTCGGTAAGCTTCCAATAAATGCAGGCTCTCCTTAAGTGGTTCCATGATAAATTTTCTTAGATGGTGAAATGCGGTGACAGGGCAAAAATGGGCAAAGACGCGTGTAACTATAGGTACTTTACTGTTTAGTCTGCTGAATCATTGCGATCTCCGTAATAGCGTCTTCTGGATAGGCTACTCGCGAAATCGCGCAGTATTAAAGTAGATATATTTCTTTGTGGTGGAGAATACACTACTTAGACCCTGTAACCCCGACAACAATGTGCGTTCTTTACAGGCTTACAATTATTGTATTCTCCTTGTTAACACGTGCTGTTTATTCGTCAAAATGAAGAAACCGGGCGAGTGCGAATACGATTCTTTACTTTTCTATTAGTCTTACTTTTCTTTATGCGCGAGACATCACCTCCCGTGTGCCTTGCAGACATTATTCTAAACCAATGAGTGCAGTATTCACTGCTGTCGCTCCTGATGAATGTAAATAATGGGGCTTTATCTCCTATAGGTTCTTCATTGGCGACACGCCAATGGTCGTGGTGAAAGATGTCGACATGATACATGATATATTCATCAAGAACTCAAGCAACTTTCAAAGTCGTGGCGTAAGTATACACTACAATATTCATAGGCCCAACACTTTGCCTCCAAGGTTTCGTACCCATCACCTGCTTAGTGATGAAATGATGGGTAAAATGTGCCTTGTTTCGTTGGACTTTTTTCTGTTTGTTTGACAGAAGATTACAACTATACCATCAACTGTATATTTTTCAATACAAACGAAAAGCGTCCTCCAGTGCTAAATACTGCCGTGAGAAGCTTTATGTATCCAGGAGGCGTTGTTCATGACAGCGCGATAACACATTTGCCTTTTTGCTCATATTACGCAGACCACGACCGTAGTGCGACTGAACACAAGCTACCTGGCATGCATCTGTGCTTCCTCGTAAATTCAAAGAGCTGCAGCCGTGTTCAGGGAAGCAGCATTCGTCCAAATGTGTTAAGTTTTGCACCAAACTGGCAGAGAAGCAGTTTAGTTAAACACTTGGTTTACCCAGAGTAATCATATTTGTTTTACATTAACTGCTTAGTAGGAGGGTTGGACGGTGTTCTAATGCGTTCACCGAAGAAGCATTCTCTATGCATACCTTGTGCTGCATTATATAGGTGAACTATTGTATGCTAAAATGTGATAACCAGTAGTCGGCACTGACTAGCTTACAGGATCAGCAAATTAACTTTGTCTAGTCGTTATTAGGGTACAAAAAATGTTCACTTACTATTTCCCCAATACGAGGCAACAGAGAATATAGTTATCTTGCGATTACATGCCTCGATTCCACTAAACGGGTCAACGATTGAGCAGGTCGGTTATGGATAACACACTGATAAACTTGGTATACTGCGCAGAAGATTACAGGGATGACAAAATATGCGATTGTCTACGTCGTTTTTGTCATCCCTGTTTTCTGAGCAGCATACCAACGTCTACTTGCCATTACGCTCCCTCTCGCTGGCCCTCTTTCCCATCAGTAAAAGTAACACTTTGTGTACTGTTCCATTGCCTAATTAATCGATTTTGGTATGTGGCCGCTTCATGTCAACATGACCTCTTGCGAGATTTTTTTTCTTCTAGTTCAAGATTTGCACACATCTCTGAGAGGATCCATCCTCGATCACTATGACTGCCTTAATATTCAGAGCTACAACTAATGGTTCATGTTATTGAGCCGGCAAGGCATTTCCATAATTTCTTCTCCGAAACTTCGCTGTCCGTCGAGTGCTGGAGGTGGTTGGACTCTACATTAAATTGTTGTGGTCGTTTCCTGTCCAAGAAATGTGGAAAGGAAAATTTATGTCAAAGGCAAAAGTCGTTCTACTGCTGGAGATATAAACTATATATGAGCCAGTGCTGGGCAGTATCGAAGATACATGTATCTTAGATACTATCTTAGATACTCTATGGGTATCTTGTATCTGTATCGCGATACGTCTCGAAAGACGAGTATCTGTATCTGTATTTCCGATACATTGGATAATGTATCGTGTATCTTAAGATACAAGATACTTCTATCGCAACACAACCGTGCGAAACAATAATCGCTGGCCAAGCTCCGCTTCTCAAGCTGGTACTGGTGTCACTAAGCCATCTGAATAAGTCTAATACCAGTGGCGTGATTTTATTTTAGGGGCGAAGCTCCTTAAGGCGGCACCCGTTCGTCCCTCGTAGTAGTGCGTAACCAGTCGTAACGCTAGTACCAGATCATGACCTCCAAGGTGGGGCCGGTGGGAGATTTTTCCTGTGCGTTGTTGAACAATAAAAAATTCGCAGCGTGCGCGTTAACTAAAAGCCGAATTCTTCTGTCTCTCATTCCCCATTAGCAGCCATTGGCATGTTCCTGTAGGAAACGTTAGTAGAAGTAGAAGTGTAAGTGTTAGCTAAAAGCCGACTTCTTCTGTCTCTCATTCCCATTAGCAGCCATTGTTTACCTCCAAGGTAATGCCTGGTGAGATTTCTCCTGTGCGTGATTAAACAATAAAAATTTTGTTCAAAACGCTGTTGATTGATGAAATAAACCAACGAAAGACGCCAGATGTTTTCTAAAAGCAAAACGAAAGAACGCCAGATGTTTCTAAAGCAAAACGAAAAGACGCCAGCTGCTTAACGAAAGACGCCAGATGTTTTCTAAAGCAATGGTTTTCTAAACAATGAAAATTCACAGCGTACATGTAAAATTAAAGTGAGCTGCAAGTCGTCATAACTAATCGAACCTTTAGTATAAACGCGCCCGATCTCACGTCGGTGACAATGTACTGGGCAGAATTCACGGAAGATTCACGGTTTACCGATGAACCTCCGCAGCTTCGCTTCGCCCACTCATCATCATTCACTCCGTGGATATGCTGTGATTTTTTTACGCCAGAATCATATAGTGAGGGTAGAAAATGAGGAAGACAAGCACGCAGACGTTTACGCCCAGCCCACGCACCTTTTGTTTTCCCGATTTCTTTTCTTTTAGGGGCGAAGCTCCTTAAAGCGGCACCGGTTCGTCCCTCGTAGTTGTCGTAGTCGTAGTGCGTAACCAGTCGTAACACTAGTACCAGATCTTGACCTCCAAGGTGGTGCCGGTGGGAAATTTTTCCTGTGCGTTGTTGAACAATAAAAAATTCGCAGCGTGCGCGTTAACTAAAAGCCGAATTCTTCTGTCTCTCATTCCCCATTAGCAGCCATTGGCATGTTCCAGTAGGAAACGTTAGTAGAAGTAGAAGTGTAAGTGTTAGCTAAAAGCCGACTTCTTCTATCTCTCATTCCCATTAGCAGCCATTGTTTACCTCCAAGGTAGTGCCTGGTGAGATTTCTCCTGCGCGTGATTAAACAATAAAAATTTTGTTCAAAACGCCGTTGACTGATGAAATAAACCAACGAAAGACGCCAGATGTTTTCTAAAAGCAAAACGAAAGAACGCCAGATGTTTCTAAAGCAAAACGAAAAGACGCCAGCTGCTTAACGAAAGACGCCAGATGTTTTCTAAAGCAATGGTTTTCTAAACAATTAAAATTCACAGCGTACATGTAAAATTAAAGTGAGCTGCAAGTCGTCATAACTCATCGAACCTTTAGTATAAACGCGCCCGATCTCACGTCGGTGATGATGTACTGGGCAGAATTCACGGAAGATTCCCGGTTTACCGATGAACCTCCGCAGCTTCGCCCACTCATCATCATTCACTCCGTTGATATGCTGTGATTTTTTTAGTTGCGCCAATGCCGTGACACTTGCTCTTAGCCACTGTAATGCGCCGCGTACTCCACTACGTGCGGCATCTATCGCGCAAATTCTGATGTTGTTACAGTGTCGTTATTGAAGATTCTCTTGCGTCTTGCTCCGTAACGAAATGTGATGCGCGCAAGAATTCGGTTGCTTTGCGTCGCGTGGATTTTACATATCAGCGATTTGAAGGATATCGTGGATGTAAGTTTGACTTGCGTGCAATGAATTAAATTGTATTCAAATAAGATTCTAACAACTTTAGCACTACTGGTGCTGATGCTAGATCTAATAGAGCAAGCGTTTACCTAACAGAAAATATCGTGGCGTACCGTATTTTTCACTTACATCTACATTTATTCAAAGAATTTATGAAATCATAATTTGTTTATTAGCACAAGTGCTTTCTTAGCTGTCATTTTGCATCACATACATTATCTAGGTCTCTGCATTGTTTTTCTGGTCTGGTCACTGCAATATGTATTTTGTAACGCGCTCCCAAAATAAGATTTCTGCTTTATTCTTCTGTCTGCTTTATTTCTACTACTGTTTACACATTTAGACGTTGCCAAAGCGATTTTGAAAACAAATATGTTATTATGTGGGCGTGCCTTGAGTACACAGTACAAAATATTCTGCTTACCGCTTAAGAAAATAGCGAAATTGAGTTTCCATTATAATAATGGAAATCATTAGGAGCCATCTTAAAGATGTTAGGAAGGGGATTCGAGAAACGTTGTTTCACTGAATGCTCCGTTTTACTCATGAGCGTCCCAACGAGCCATTTCAGGCAATTTTCCGTAGGCACTGAATTTTCTATTGTCTCAACAGGTAAGTTGACAATACTTCATGCTCATAGCTATTCAGGGCGCCGTCTGTATTGTGTTTCTGTACTCATTCAATGTGAATGTTTGATACAGAACCACCTCTCTATTTTACTTATATTTGTTTTCCTGTTTTAGGCAGTCTTAAATATTTTTCACATTACTAATCGCCACGTAGTAACTGAGAGAGAATAAGGATAAAAGAAAGGCGGGGAGGTTAACCAGGGCTGAGCCCGGTAGGCTCCCTGCACTGGGGAAAGGGGGAGGGGAAGGAAAGTTAGAGAGGAGGAATTGGGAGCTATAAGCGGCAATAGTGCGAACAGCGGTAGTGTCCTGCGACGCTTTTTGCAACTATACAATACGTCTGAGACATTTCTGTGTTGCACATGTTCTCTCGTTGAAGCAAAATTGCTAAAAGATTGCAGGTTAGTGAGCATATCAACAAAGAATCCCTTACGCCAGCAGCTAAGTAGAAAATGGAAATTCATTGCTGTTTTACGTCATTACGTATACACCAGGGGTCTCAAACTCAGCTTATAGCCGGCGGGCCGCGGTCGCGAAACTTAGCTCCAAGGGCCGGCACAGTGAAGATGGTGGGGTCGGAGAGAGTTTGAACAAAATGACGTTGCCATTTGAAAGGATCCGATATCTCGTATATAAGTCATTTCTGAAGGGGATTGGGAGTCAGTATTCGAGAAACATCGATACCGATGTACACAACTAGTGAAATCTGGACGCGGATTGAAATGTAGATTTTTTGTTCCACGGTTATGTTTCAGCACATGGTGACCACATGTACCTCACAAAAGAAATGCTTGAGACCAGTCGTGTCTGTGTAGCTCACGAACATACTTATTTAGAAAATAAAAACAAATAAGACGGAGACGGTCATGTGTGCCTGCCGGACCATTTGCGAACGGTTTCAAACCCCGTATACATCATGCGTCGCCCCCTCCCCCAAAAAAAAGTCGCTACCAGCGTTGTTGCTGCTGTACGCCTGTTCGGATATACGGTATTGTGCAAACCTTCTTTTACGGACAAGGTAAAAGTCCACGCCGGTATTTGCGCCGTCGTGCGAAGGCTTCCTATTGACGTTATTGTGATTATACGGCAACCCGCTGGCTGGTCGGCAAGCTGAGCAGCGACTTCCATCAAATGCAAAAATGACTAGCAAGAACCGCTGTCAGCGAAGTGTATAAAGAGTTGTCCTGTGAAGAAGCTAAAACAAGCCCCAATAAGTTGTCTTGGAAGGAAACTAATTAACTTTGAGCAAGAAGGGCAAAAATTTTGAGATAATAACAGACATTTAATTCAAGTGAAACAAAATAGGCCACAGTTAAGAAATTTTCGAGCAGACATTTTCGTGCATAGGCGTTTGCTGCTACATTATATGGATCTATAATAACAAATTTGAGAATGTATCGAAGTATCTTAAGATACAATTGCCAAGTATCGTATAGGATACAATTATTGCGGCAGTATCTTGTATCTGTATCTCCAATACTTTTTGCCTGAGTATCTTGTATCGTATCGCGATACAATTTCAAAGTATCTTTGCCCAGCCCTGATATGAGCGAATGATGGGACAAAGCCTTCTACTACACGTTTCCCACTAAGCAAAACAAATGAAGCTCTCCAACGACATCGGTACAACAGAAGCAGGTCAGCTTGACCATTTAAAACAGGAGAACAGCGTATCTCCCGACACAACAGCACGAGAGTCTCGTACTTCGCGGTAGGTTGACACCAGCTAAGCAAGGTCATTATGTCAAAGCAATATGCTTTGCTGGAATAAAAATATTGATATGCTTCGCAACGGCAGGCTCTCATTCTTATACCGTTAAACGTGCATCTTTTTTTCCTAGCTTTCGCTTTCTCCTCCAGCAAGTGCCACGGAAAAATGAAAGGTAATACGCATTGCGATAGTGCCCCTGCAGACACTCGCAAGATACCTGACATAGCCTGAGGTAGTGCCCACGTGTGATTCGCCATGGGAGTGCTAAGACGCGTCAGTTGGCGGCCAGCCATAACGGTAGCCCATTCTACGAAAAAAAAATTCCTCGAGCCATACGTCTGCGGCAGCGTGACGAGGCGGTTCATGGCGTACTTGATTGAGCGCTGGTACAAAGATGTAACTCATCGACTTTTTATTCATATTTTCTGGTAAAATAAGCCTACCTGTTTATTCATTTCCGAGACAGGCAAACATGGCAGGAACGCAACTAGAAGTAGCAGTTGTTGACTATGATTCGCATTGGAAGAAACTCGGAATGTGCATTCAATCAATTGATTCCACGAAAAAATGAATCTATAACTTTGTGTGCGGGAGTGACAAGACATACCTTTGTAAATAGATAAATGAGGGAGTGGGAGCATCAGGTAGTGAAAGTAGAGGTTTCGGTTGTTGGTAATGTCCACACGGGTTCGTCACACAAGGTTACCATGTGGTCTAGTGCATCTTCCAGCGTGTTTCCTCTTGAGTATATGGAGGACAGTCAGCTAGGAGTACATACAAACACTGCGGAGGAAAGCGGTAACTGCTCTGAGAAAGATGACCCTTCTTGCTGAATCGCTGGCTGCAGGGACATTTCTGAGTCAATGACTTCCCATCATTCCAAGTCTCCATCTTTTCCCACTTCTGTCTGATGAGGGATTGATATGTGCGAATGTTTTTTTTATATAAAATCACTTCTAATCCAACCACTAACCAAATGAAGGCAAGTATACAAAGCGCAGAAAACTTCTTGAGGGAGCACTGGTCGACGGTTTTGGCAAAGCGGTAATGCAGAATAACAGATAGGTGTGCAAGTTGGTTTGGGTTCATAATGATGGAAAGGCAGTGCTAGAAGGAATACAAAAGGAGCGAGACGAAGACAGGACGTGTGCTGTATATACAGCACATGGCCTGTCTTCTTCTTCCGTTTGTATTCGTTCTAGCGCTGTGTTTTCATCATTATGCGGCATGGCGGAGCGAATCAAAATTAAGGTGGCAGGCGCACTATCGATGCCCGAGACTTGTGGTGACAACATATGGCGACGTGTAATTCGCGAACATACTTTTACGGTTTTTTTTTCTCTCTTTCAAGGGGCTAATCACTGTTACATTTTATCTCTCAGCACAAGAAGCTTTATGTATAGCAGCTTATTGGAGTAGTGAAATAAATTCTGCAGCGAGAAACGCCTTGTCTAGTCACATTCGTGCGCAATGCAGTGATCTGCCTCCACGAAGGTACAGTCGAGTGCAAATTTCAAGACTCCACAAGAGCGCATGCTCAACTGCATCCCTGCTCCTTCTGACGAGTAACTTTGGGTCGCATACGACTTTTCTACATTCCAGGCTGTTCGTTCGCTCGCTTCCAACACGTGCCACCGATGAAGCACAAGGCATCTTTTTGCAGTCACCGTGCAAGCCTTCCAGGGATAATACCACGACTAAGTACCTTCTTTGTGCAACTGAAGTGTTTTTCGTGACGATATCATTCCTCGGCCCTTCCACATCGACCGTAGAAGTGGCACGCTGGTGTCTGTCCCGCGTTTTGATACGCGCGCGCCTAAAGCTAGCGAACGAGCAGTGTAAGGTAGCAAGGGACGCGCGTGCGCAGTCCACACTCTCAAACGTATCCGTGAAGCCGTCAGAAGGCACAGTGCTGCAATCTGGCGCACGCTGCAGTTTTCTACAGAATTTTGCACTCGACTGTACTTATGGATCAGTGAGGACGCTCTAAAGTGCGATTTGCCAGGGATGGGAAGTTTACGAAGGTTACTTGTATGGATGACTGCTTCGACTACCGAGGAAATCTCTGTAGCCGCTGTCATTGCGGCTTTAGCGTCGCCTGTTTTCATGGCCCACTACATCCCGATAAAGTATTATTGACTCAAAATCGACACACAGTCTGCCAAATTTTCTACCGCGGGAGAATGAGTATGAATAATGGCCCTTAGAGTCGCAAGGGCCAGTTGTGGGTAAAGGGCGTCAATACAATGTCAGAACATGCCTAATGACGGCAGCTACCGAAACCGGTTGCTTTAGCGTTCTAGTGCTGTGGTCGTTTGGCGCATAAATATCACAAAGACAGAACTAGGGTATTTTTGCTAAGGGCTCAAATGTAATGGTTAATCTTTAGGTGTGCATTTCCCTTTTTAGCGCTCAGAAAAGGAATGTTACGCAGAAATAACATAAACCACAATAAAAATTCATACGGTCCCTTATGCATTCTCCTAAGACGACTCAATTGCAAGGCGAACGCCACCAACTCCTTTTTCTTCTCTGTCGACTGACTGATCAACCCCGAAACCTTCTTCACCTTACGCGGGTTCTGCACTGCATCCGAGACCGCAGGCATTGCAAGCTTTCTGCACCTCACCGGGTTTCGCAGTGCCTCTGAGATCGGCCACATTTGACCACACGTCTATATCGTACGATGACGGCAGCACGACGCTACAAATTTCGGCTATCTGTGCCGTGATGATTACGTCCTACGGTGACGTCATCGCATGGTTTTTTTTTTTGCATCCCTCGTGTTGACGCCGATACCTACGGTCAATTTTCGCGTTTGATGAGGCATCCAACGCTTTTCCGTTAAAACCATGCGAAGTGGAACTATCACAGTAGCAACAAAACACCACTTATACCAAGACACATTGGGTGTCCTGCTTCCAATGGGGACGAATGCCTCAAGCATGCCATGCATCAGTCTGTACTCATTAACATACACACGTTGAAATCACCATTTGCGCATTATTGAGTGCCTCGCGGACTGCCACAAAATGGGGAACCGGTTCACCTACCAATGGGAGTTTGTTAACCAGGTTTCTTTTGTGCAAACAAGAATACATCGCTTTGTGGTTAACGCTGTGTCGCCGAAATTTTTCTTTATTTTTTTATTTCTTATTTATTACAATACCCACAGAGCCTTTCGGCATTACAGTGGGATGGAGTACAATACAAACATAGCCAACCAAAGGCAGGTAATTGAACAAATGTACAGCGGCAAGTAACCAAATGGACAAAAGAAAAGCAATACAGCAAAGCATTTGTAGTACGAAAAACAAACAAGCAAATACCCCTCACGGTATCACGAAGGCTACTTACATTACGAGTTCTGAAGAGAAGAAGCAAATACATCAAGGGAGATAACAGTGGCAATGTCATGAGGCAGTTTGTTCCACTCGCGAATTGTTCTGTGGAAAAACGCCATCCTGAAGTAGTTCGTTCCAATGTTATCTCCTTTACCTTGCAGGCGTGATCAAGAGGGGGTGAGACGTAATCATGATTGTGCAAGGAAAAAGTCCGTTTATTACCAGTGTTTTATGGAATATACTGCGAAAAAACATTAACCTTAAGTTTTGCCTCCGTTTCTGCAATGACTCCCATCCAAAGCTTTCCTTTGCAATGGTCACACTAAAGTGGTGGGTATAATTGGCACGAACAAATCTCACAGCTAAATTTTGAATTATTTCAATCCTTTGAATGCCCACCTGCTGCCAAAGGTCCCAAAGCAACAAAGCAACAAGCGTATTCAAGTATTGGTCTTTTTTTTTTTTTATCTGGGGTTTAACGTCCCAAAACCACGATATGATTATGAGAGACGCCGTAGTGGAGGGCTCCGGAAATTTTGACCACCTGGGGTTCTTTAACGTGCACCTAAATCTAAGTACACGGGCCTCAGACATCTTCGCCTCCATCGAAAATGCAGCCGCCGCGGCCGGGATTCGATCCCGCGACCTTCGGGTCAGCAGTCGAGCGCCATAACCACTCGACCACCGTGGCGGGGCTCAAGTATTGGTCTAACATTGACTTTATACAAGAGCTGATTCGCGGCAATAGGCAAGTTTCTTGCGTTTCTATTAGAATGTTTTTCACACAATAAAGCTGTGAAATGAAAAGTTCCACTTTCGAATAGCTTCCGTACAAAATACGTCGTTTTCAGGAAACATGCGTACACTTTCTTCGTTTATTTATGTTGTAGGACATAATCAATTAAATACAAAAAAGATATATAACGAGTATAGTGTCCATTATTTGACAACGAGAATTACAAGTGCTGTTATTCTGCCGCCTTCGCATGCATTCCCACAGCTTTCTGAGCTTCAGAATTACAAAAAGAGTAACTTCGACTTAATTGCCTCCAGCGTTGTATAGCACTTCAAGACAACGTAGCAGGGGCACAAGATTAGATGCGATTCAATAGCAATAGCTTAATTTAGTGATGACGTGTGGCATCGAATGTAGCGGTACTCAGTTCGTTCATTTTTTCTAGAATACTAAAAAACAAGGAAATTGGGCCAACTACGCACTAGTGGTGCAAATACTGCGAAAACAACGAATGTGGTGGCCTTCCCCTCCTCCTTTCCTTCCTCCTGACCCTCACATCTCTCCTCCTCGCCCTCTCTTCCCTTTCCCACCCTTGCTTACACTGTATTGTAAACGGCTGTGCAATGCTCTCTTTCATTTTCTTCCTCTTTGTGACGATCCATCTATCTTTCTTTCTTTCTCTCTCTCTCCCTGTCTCTTTTTTTTCACTCTTTCTCTCTATCGTTTTCTGGTTCTCTTGCCTATAGCAACGCGATCACATGGTTCCCACAAACGCTTGTTCTGATATAGCGTGCCTGTAGCCGAGTGGATAAGACGCTCGCCTTCGGGCCGTGAGTACCAGGGTTCGAATCCCGCTTCGCCAAGAACTTTCGGTTTATTTTTTTCGTATCCTCCTCCTCTGCACATCTATCCGCCTCTCCTCCTCCTATCTTTCCTCTAACGTGTTGCAAGGCGATGGAAGGATGACGTCTTCGCTTGGCCATGAAAGGCGCAGTTTCTACAACACCGTGGTTTCTACCAACGCTGCCGGACGTAACTCATGTTTAAACGGCTCCGCTGTTAATACCGCCCCTCATGCATCTAGTGTGAAATCCGCAGAAGGAGCGAAGCTGCGGTTCTCAAGGCTTCATATTTTGATTTTCTGTGATTTGTTTGTGGTTTTATATTGGTATCTTTTGTAATAATACACGTTGCGCTAGGCTATGGCGTCAGCCATGTTCTTTGTTCAGAACACCCTCACCTTCCTTGTCTTCCCTCAGTCCTTCTCTAACCTCTTCACAACGTCTACGTACATCTTTGATTACGTTATTAGTAACGTAGATACGCACTGAAAGCATTTGGAACAGCCCCTGCCACTTTCGCCCCAGCTGCAGTGACTTTAAGCCCTGTTTATGCTGCAGCGGGCCCTCCCCTATCCAGCTACTGCTTCCTCCGCGACCGAGGCATCAACGCCATCTATAGGTGCATTTGACTTACTTACCAGAGCATGACATGCGACGCGGCCACTCGTCTGTCGTCCGACCCAGCACCAGAACAGCTCAGCTATTAATGCAATATTAATACAATACTCTGTTAATACTTTCGTAGATGTATTCACAGCTTTATTATTGCTGACCTGATATAATATCCGCCATAAGAAACGCCGTGTGTGGGCTATACATGGCAACTACTGATCATGATATCGCCCATTCAAGCTCGATGTGATGATTCAGGGAGATCAGTTTCTTTTTGGCCGCTATTTTACCGAGCATGTTAAGCAGTTGCGCAGAGCGCGTCCTGTTAAGATTATCCTTATTTTCCGCAGCGCACATTGCACATCTACGAAATGGACCCCTTGTTCAAGAAGTACATCATCCTGTCGAAAGGTGCTGTGTGGAGAGAATCAAGAACTTGCATGTCACACTTCTTCACGGCGTCGAAGCTCAAAGCGGTACGTGGATGCAGTGATAACATTTTCTAACTGTTCTTGTCCAACATAATCGAAGTGTCCAACGTAATGAGCCTAGCGAAATGTCAGAGGTGGAACCTGGCAAAAGTTTGCAACCTGCACTCCTGTGCAAGAAAAGTAAATTATACTGAAACCACTGACCGTGATTCAGGAAGCATTTGAATAGCCTTGCGCTTCAAGAAGACTTGCCATTCCAGAAATTGTCACATCGATTCCGGGGATAACACGAAAGTGTGCCATGCCCGTTATTGCAATAAAACAATTTACTTTAGCCCATCTTTACACACGTTATGCTGATCGTATTAGCGTTTACACTGATGGGTCATGTCGAAAACAAAGTTCTACGTCAGCTTTCTATATACCTGAATACCAAGAGAGAAAAGCTTTTCGGCTCTGTCACTTTACGACGTCCACAACGGCAGAACTATTTGCTATACATTCTTCTTTACGCTACATATGTAGAAAAACAGGGCCACTTCGCTGGGTAATTTTAAGTGACTCGCAATCATCATTAGTGTGTATTAAAGACATCAACTTTGACAAAACATATAACATATTAACATATGAAATTCGGAAGACATACGCCATAGCAAAAGAGTTACATCATGATATCGTGTTCCAGTGGATCCCAAGTCACTGTGAAATCACCGGAAATGTCACAGCTGATTGTTTGGCACATGCAGCGCATCAAAATGACGATTTATCTCTATTACCTCTCGCGGCGAGTGATGCACGACGTTTCTTGAACAATCTCTGTGGTCGATTGTCCAAAGAGACTTGGTTCGCGAATGGAGCTCAAAACTCTCAATTATATGCAATCGATCCATGAATGGAATTTCAAATTCCTATTAAAATTAGCGGTTCTGTAGAAACAGTAATTCACAGATTTTGTCTAGGCACTGCCTACACTAAGAGCTTCATATATAGGATAAGAAAAACTAACTGCGCTACATGTACATGTGAAGAGGCAGAAGAATACATAGAACACCTCCTTCTACACTGCAAGCAAAAATTATGCTGTTCCCCGTAAAAAATTCTTACAAAAACTAAACAGATTGGACAGACGGCCGCTATCATTAGCAAAAGTATTGGGTCCATGGCCAACAGAAACTCTTCAAAACATCGCTGCACGCGCCCTAGTACGGTTTTTAGAAGAGTCGGATATCAAAAAGATATTGATTCACATTTTTAATTATTCTTCCATTGAGATACTTCTGGTCACATGTTTCGCGTTGCCTCTTGTGATTCAAGAGAGCTGTGTTTAAAGTGTGGGCAATGCCCAGTGACTTTTGTGTGATGTGATTGCACTCTACAAAGGACTGTGAGTTGAACTCTTCGGCAAAGTGCGAACGATTCTTGTGTGTCTTGTGTGTGAACATTGTTGTCATCACGTGGACATTATGCATGACGTGTGAACATTCCTTTTAAATGGACATTGCCGTCAGTGAGTGTACCTTTATTTATAAGCTCGTGACGCTAATTAATGCGTAAGGGAAGATGAGTAGCCGGAGCCATGTATAGGTACCAACCTCTCCTTAAATACATTTAATAAAAAAAGACGGCTATTCACTACGGTAAATTAATGTTGAGCATGAGGTTCAAATTTTCCACTGAACTAGAACGTCGGTAGTAGTAACATAGGCAGACAGCGTGTGCGCCTATGAACATATTCGTTTACATTACTAAGACACTAACTTTACAATGGCGCTGGGCAGCCGCGGTGGTGAAGTGGTCCCGATGCTCGGCTACAGGAATGTAGCGGGTTCGATCCCATCCGCGGCGGATGCATTTCGGTGGAGGCGAAGTGCTAGATGCCCGTGTACTGTGCGATGTCAGTGCGCTGTAAAGAACCCCAGGTGGTCGAACTGTCCGAAGCCATCCGCTATGGCATGCCTCATAATCATATCGTGGTTTTGGAAAGTAAAACCTCAAGTGTTATTTTTTGTTTGATGCTGGTTGCAATGTAGTGACCTCGATTATAGCGGGACTGATCCAGTAGATAATGATACTGAACTGCACTTTAGTAATAAGACCAATCTAGAAGCTATATGAGATGTCGCGCGGCTCCCGTCAAGGTCGCATGCTCGTTTCCTGGCCATAGCGGCCACATTTCATGGGCGTTGAAAAGGCAAGAACTCCCGTTTGCTCTGATTAGGGATAAGGCAAAAAAACACCAGCTGGTCCATATTATTCGAAAGTCTTTTCACTACAGCATGAATGTTATTAATATTGCGGTTTTGACGCGCGAAATACTGAAATTTCCTTTTGGTTAACTTCACCGAGCGGCATAAAGGTAACGAGCCCGCCTTGATCACTAGATCACGGCACGCGAAGAAGATAAAATGCGCGTAAGTGGTTGATTAATCGCAATAATGGAGAAAGAAGTGGCGTTTAAAGACAAGTGCCAAAAAAAGATAGTATGCACACTTGCGAGCGGAGATATGCATGTAAGCAATGTTCGTTTTTTCTCTACGTTATGTCTATGATGCCTTTGCGTCGACAATCGTGGTACACACCCTTTCCGTGCGTTTTCGATACACAGCGTTAGGGTCTGTATTATCTCTATATGTGCTTGGAAGCTGGTCTATTTTAATCACCACTTCAGTGCTATTCGTTCGTTCGTTCCCACTTTCAACTCAGAGGACCGGCGAGAGCTGGCACGTTTCAAGGGCAGAGCACAGATGAGCGGACTCGTCACGTGTGTGTCATATCGGTTAGTTGACCGAAGCGTCGCGCGTGGCAGAGGAGCTAGCTTTAAGAGAAATGCTGGACGACAGCTCCGTATCGGAGGACCTATTTAGAATAGAAAATTTGCCGCTCAAATGCTAAATGAGTAGCAGTATAGCACGCATGTTCACTCGAGCACCAGTAGATAGTATTACAAAGAAATCTAACAAGTAAATTTCGCGCTCACCTGGCAGCCATGTGGGTCTCACCGACAACTATGCAAGTATTACCTGTAGAGTACCTCAACATTCTTTCCAGAGTAATTCAATTCCACACAAAGAAGTGTACGGAAGCGTCAATGTTTTCTAGAAGTTGAGCATCCGCGTCTGCTGTGGGAGGCAGAGAATTGCTGCCGCCGGGTACCTACCGGTAAAATAGGGCAAGCGCACTTCCGGCCTGGTGCTCGGCAGAACGAAGTTCATAGTCGCTTGGGAGGGCACCCAACCTGTGGGAAATTGGCGGCATCGGACCGCCAGACCTAAAAAAAGAGAGGATGACCTTATTTTTAGGTCTGGCGGTCCCATGCCGCCAATTTCCCCCAGGGTGGGTGCCCTCCCAAGCGACGATCAACTTCGTTCTGCCGAGCACCAGGCCGGAAGTGCGGTTGTCCCAGCAAGATCTTAGAGTGCAGGTTAGCTTGAGTGAGAAAGGTCGGTTATGACAGAAGAGATGATTTAAGAGACGAAATATCCTACAGAGATTAAAATAGACTTACGGGAGCACATCAGAAAGACTTCCGTAAAATATGGCAGATTGCGTTGGCAGCCAATTGGGTAAATGGAATTTGTCATCAGAAACCTACTTCACGCCGTTGACGAAGAAGGGATGGGGAGTTTAAAAAGAAGTATGCCATTGGCAACACGATCAAAAAAATAAATAATCTCATTGTAGGGTTGGCCTGCTCGCGATCCTGTCATAATGCTTAAAGCTATGCACTTCCATGACAGGTGATGCCCTCTCTGCTGCACGCACAGCAGCAGTTCATCGATGTTCTCGGCGAGCACGCCGACAGTGGAATTGAGGCGGACATCAACAGCCTGTGCGAACGCTTCACCTTCGATGTGATTGGCAAGTCGGCGTTCGGCATCGACACAAACGTACAACGGAATCCCGAGATGCCAATGTTTAGAGCAGCCCTGGATGTCCTACCAAATCTTAATTCTGGATTATTCTACAATTTAGGTCGTAAGTAACACTCCTTTCAGTAATCATTACTGTTTAGCATAACATAATTTGTACCATATTTCCTACTCTTTGGCCGTAATGTATTCAGTGAAAGTATGGGCTCACAAAATATGCGACGTTTCGCCTGAGTTAAAAGTTTACAAGACAGCGAAAAAATTGCTGCAAATGCTTCTATCGTCAGCGGTACTGTGGAGTAGAAAGTACGCCTGCGGTTTGTTCGAGGAACGTGACCATATTAGGCGGGGGTGCGGCACTCGATGACCTGTGACCACTGAACGAGTTATTCTATTTATTAGCATAAAGCTTCAACATGGTCGTACGTAGTAAGTGTATCTCTTTCCTCTTTACGAACTACCGAGCAGGCGTATTTGTGCACTCTGCTGTATTTCGGAACACCTTTTAAACGGCTTAGCGGATAACCATTTTGTGTCCTATATATCAACAAAGAATTAATGGTCCTATAGCGCTTCTGCAGTTCATAAACATCTAATGTACGGTTCTCAAATGCTTAGCATGGCAAACTGCTTTATAGATTGGCTGTTTAGTATGCATTTAGATCACAGCGATGACCATAGGGTTTCGGTAAACTCAGATTTATGCTTTCTGATACTTTGTTTCAGAAACCTCCTTTATTTCACCAAAGTAACAATGCAAGTGGAACACAAGCAGAACGCAATATAAGAGAAGGACGATTTTTGAAAGCAGTCACTTTCACGCCCACTAATTTCTTTTTTTCGATGTCATATATAGACACGCTTTCACGAAATAGCAGAAAAGGCTATGGACGCCAACAAAAGTAGTTAGAGGCAAAAATAGTGATAAAAAGAAGCAAAAATAGGGGAGCGAATTAGATGTTGACGTCGAAGTCCTGCAGAACGCCTTCAGTAAAGGAACTAACTTGGAGGTAAATGTATGTCGCACTATCACACAATGGCTAGCAACGCGTCTGAATGCACAAGGTGGCTGTGGATTGCGCTTGCAGTGTTTACTCTCCATCTAACTGTTGGCTTGAGATAAAGTTGACCTTTCGAAACGTTCGGTTCATACAATAATAAAAATCGAGAAAGTTTTTGCCAGGGAATGTTAATTTTGCACAAAACACTGTGCGTGTTTCATTCCAGAGAATCTTTACCATTGGCCTTGGCTCTTGAAAATACCGGCGAAGTTAATTGCGGTTTTGTACACGAACCCTTTTGCTGACCTTACTAAGAGAGCCTCAGACGTCATTCGATTCCGGCGAAAGAATCCACAGGTTGGTATTGCCGTCTTATTGCACATTACGATACCATAACGTATTTTTATTTACATTTTGTGTAATAAGCAAGCAGGGGCCCAATTCACAAAAAAAATTGTTAAGTTACTTGCGAGCAATTCCAGCTTAAGGGGCGTTCAAGAATTGTGTCCCGGTTAATTGCTAATACGGCGGTCGTGTATGCTTGATACTGAACTACTGAGTTGTAGTAATGGTCCATTGGTTTTATGGACAATGCGTAATGGTCGACTTGCGATGTTGCCTACCCAACAAGTTTGCATTGCTACGTTATTAGTGCTTCTTGTAGGTCGTTAGGACTTCCGAAAAAGCGCAAGAGAAGTCCTGATTTTATTCACGCAAAGGCTTCTCGGAACTCTGGCCCAAGGAAAATTTAGAATCCTCTTACCCTTACAGTTATTTTAGATCATTAGACTCGAAGCGTCTACATATTGTGTAACGACTTCACTTGCCTTCAGCTTAAATATGAACCCAACAATGCAATCCTGCAAATTCATCTCTGCCTGAGTCGATGTTCTCTGCTAAATCTGCGATCATTGGCAAATCCTTAAATTGGCGCATGAGGCATCATTATTGCCCGTTATCGTCACTTTCACGAACGCATGCTACGTTTGCACGAGTGATGTTTGAATATTCAGGCTTTTTGCAATCATTCTAAAGCACGCATTTTTTTCGGCCGCTGAAGATGCATCACAAACGTGTCGACGACGAATCCCGCTAGAACGCGCCACAAACTTGTGCGGAAGATATTCCATGAGACGAGAATCGCGTCTATTGAGTGTTGTTATGTACTGGTCTCCGAAATACGTGTATCGACCAGTGTCTTATGTGCGGCAGAAAAGCTCACAGCAATTATGCAGACCTGCTGCATAATCAAACTCGGTTCCCAGAGCGAACTCGGCTCCCATAAGCGAACTCGGCTCCCAGAGACACATTGCCTCACTAGTACCTGCTGACGTCCTAGCGTAATCATCGGGAAACTTTATTTTTCTCCAGGCCGCGGCAAAAGTGACGTTCCACTTTTGTTAAAATATGGTCTGAAGAGACAAAAGCCGTTTTATTTCGTCGATGGTGGCAGAAGTCGTCGTCAAGCGACTAGGGAAAAATGGACGTGCACAATATATATTCAATTTCGGACACTGAACTAGCTTTTAAAAGTGGTTTTAGGTGGCTGAAGATGAACTAAGATTTCGGGCAAGCGAAAATTCTGAGGGTGTGTCAGAACCTCGGAATTTTCGTTGTTTCCCTCATCAGAGAATCTCTAAGAAGACTCGAAGACGAAAGACTAAGTGGCAGCGCATTGAAGGCTAAAAGATCATGTCAGAATTCGACGAGCTCGTTTGTTCAGCACCAGTCATTTCGTGCTTGTCGAGTCCCCTGTCGTGTTTTATACCATTTGGCCTACCGCACCATTCACTAGGGCCTGGCTCAGCATCTTCCATCCCCGTAACTTGATAGCCGTCAGTCGTGCAAGTCAAGACCTCGCCGCTGTTATATTTCTTTAATTAGGGTAACGTCACAAAAAGGAAGTGAACGCGCAGCTCGTGCGCATCAACACACACTCACTAGCAGCAACGCAAGGAGGTTTCTGCTCCAATGTGCTCACTGCGGGCTTCTTCAAGCACACACCACGATGAGTCATTTAAGGCTTTCACCACACTGCTCAATGGCTGTGAACAAAAAACAGATAATTAGTAAACTGAACGTTATGTAAGATACCTCAAATGAAATACAAGGCCGGAGCTATCAATAAAAAGCATTATTCACGGTCACAGATGTATGTAGGAAATAATCAGCAAAAACTAATTGTAATCTCTTGAAGTACTTTCGCCTAGCCACAAATCAGCGCTGCATATAGACCAGTGAATATTTTTTCAGTTGGCCGATGTCCTTTGTTATGGTTATTCCTGCGATTTTCGTGCACTCAAATAACGCTCCTGATACACATATTATCGCTCTAGGTACATCTGCCGGACATGGCTCAGATACTTCTCGACGGCCTAGCCATTGCAGAAAGCTCCGCCGAGAAAAATAATAAGGACCAGGTAGACAACACAGGTAAGCTGAAACGCATTTCATAGAGTGCAAGAAAATCCTTTCGCAATAAAGTTACCCGAGTTTGTGTAAAGCGGCATTCCTGCCATTGTAATTCGAAATTCCTTGACTCCGATTCTCACAACGTGGAAGTTGAAAAACTCAGTGTCCGTTACTCATTCGCCGTAGACTACTGTAATGCAAAATCCATCCCGTGTGGCTATTTTACGGTGAACTTCGTATCACGTGGCGCCGCACTGACGAATTGATCCACGAGGTGCACGGGTGGTCATGTGACCTTTTCGGCGCCCGTTCCTGCGTTGAGCGGCGTCGCCGTTGCCGTCGTAACCGGCAGA
The DNA here is from genome assembly GCF_013339695.2 of Rhipicephalus sanguineus. Lineage (NCBI taxonomy): Eukaryota > Metazoa > Arthropoda > Arachnida > Ixodida > Ixodidae > Rhipicephalus > Rhipicephalus sanguineus. The sequence continues at coordinate 44,435,806 of NC_051182.1, forward strand.
GCGAACGCTAAGCGCAGCGGAGGATGAAAGACGGCGATAGCAAGGAGAGCGCGAGGTTGAGGGAACGACAGTGGCGAGACGACAGGTTCCGCGGCGGCCACCCACGGTGCCACAGTAGTGCTCGCCGATGACGTTGCCACTAAGGTATGCGGCGATTGCGTCCACTGACACCATATATGGAAATAAACCGCTGCATGAACAGAGGCCTGTCTGCGGCGGCTGTCGTGGAACGCGCCCACGCGTTGCCTTTCGCGGTCTCCCGGTAAGCGAAGGAGCGGCTCTCCACTTATCGCAAAATCAAAACACATAAAAAGCTGCGCTCGCAATTCGCATTAGGCAGTATCGCGATCGCCGGTGATTTTTCTGTACTATTTAGTGTTGACGCCGGTTTTTCCCTGAGGCTCACGTTCGCATGGGACATATAAGGCTTTCGCTTTAACGTAAAAGTATAAAAGTATGCGTAGTCTCGTATTGATCCTTAAGCGCTGCAAGCACAAGATAAGCGACCAAGCATAACAGTCATACCGCTATTCCTCAATGCGACTTCCTTCTAAACTCTTGGTTCCCTTGGATGATTCTTTAGCACCGATTTGCGGATATGCGGGATGCATGACCTGGTAAAGTAGAAGTTGGGCTATACTGGCGTTGCCACGAGGTATGTGCCGCTGATTATATCTGGCTCAGCTGGTTTCGTGGGTTGCACAATTTATGTTCATATTTCAGTTAAACTCTCCTGAACAGTATATCTCACCGTTCGGCAGAGGTCGTAGAAGACCTGAATCTACATGTATATTTGTAGTACCTCTGTGCAGGGCGGTAGCCAGAAATATTTTTCGGGGGGGGGGGGGGACGGAGGGAGGGGGGCATTTGCTGAAGGCCCTCACTATTCGAGAAAAACGCGAATTTTTAACACTTATATTGCGGTCAAAACACCCAACTGCCCGAAAATTTCGGGGGTGGGGAGGAGGAGCTAGAGCCTACTCCCCCTCCCCCCTGACTACGGGCCTACCTCTGTTTGATACAACTGTGTTCCACATTATATCGACAAACTTCATCGATACCTTTCTTCCTGCCCGCATAGCCAAGTAACAGCCGCAGCTGTAATGGCTCTGCACATATCACTTATAATGCTTGGTGGTACCTGAATAAATTGAAACAGGTTCGTGTAGGAATTTGTGTTTTGATATTTGATTTTTGAAGCTGCTTCAGATAGAGGAATTTTTGTTACGTTTTAAATTTTCACGTTTACACCATGAAAAATCGAGCCTACACGAATCTTCTGCTTACTAATATCTGTCATGGCGTTTACCTCTGTTTTCAGAACTTAACAAACCCTTCTAGTGTGCGTAAGCTCGACAGAGCACAGATCTATGAAAAGCGCAGCCAAAAATTACACGAAGGCATGGAAGTGTTAGTACGGCACTCAATCGTTTGCGTATGAAATTACGTTTGCGGCAGTGCAAACCCTCGCATATTTTCTGTTCAAGAACACTGATGGCGCCAGTAGCAACAAGAAAACCATTCTGATACCTTGTTAAGCCTGAAAACTTATAAAAAATGGACTAAAAGAAGTCCTTACAGTTTACCTATGTACTGGAATTGTAGGCAAAGATTTCGGTTACAACTTGTAGATACGTTTTCTTTGAGCAATAATGATTTATGGTATTTCCGATGAGCCCTAAGATCAATAAGGGTAATTCACCAGAGCGCATGCAGTACATATCAAAATAATTCTCAATAAAAACACTCAAGAAACGTTACTATCACACGGAATGCTGTCATCTGTGTGATCATCAATGTATTTTTTTCGAGTGCTTTAATTGGTAAACATACAACAGATCGAAGACCGAGCAGGAGGGCATATAACAAAACATAATTAGAGATCAAATGAAAAAAAAAAACATGTCAATAACTACAAAAGACAATAAAAAAAAGAACAAGAAAGAAAAAAAAGTGATTGCACACCTTGAAACAGAATGTTTCGGAAAAATCATGGCAACGTCATACACAAAACGTTCATCAATATATTCGTTATTATACGATGATGCAATATATATTGCTATATGATTATATATTATATAATTATTCAATGATTTATAATAACATCTCTGTGAATACATTACCATCATCAATTTCCAAATTTTTATGCAGTAAAATGCTCAAATGTTAAACAGTGCGAGGAAAAAATGGGCGTTGGAAGAGTACAGTGCGTGCAAAATAATGTGTTATTGTGTAGACAGTCGCGATAAATGGGGGATCAAGTATATATTAAGACTGCCCGCAAAGTGATTATAACGTACCAAAATTCAAAATTGAACTCTTGGCATGGCTTTTCTGTTATTTATTGTAAAAATTCGGCAGATCCCACGCACTGTGGGAATCGATGTAATGCGAAGCAGCCAGCAAAGAGCTGCATACATCGCCTTGTTTGTCTTTGAGCCAGATGAAATCATTCATGCCATGGCATCTAGTCCACCATATATCGCATGTTTGCCATGCACGCATGCATGCACAATCTAGTGTACACCATGCCAATGAAACGCATATTCTGGTATATACAATGCATGACCTGTCGTTTATGTTCATCACGCACTCGTGTCATGCCATACCAATTTTGGTATATATCACGTTAACAAAACGGCCGGAAGCGCACCATGACAGTGGCATGTAAATCATACCGTACATGACATGCATAACATGATTCGCATGTCAAGACCTCATTTATGTTCGTCATACAGTCACATCGCGCAATACCAATTTTGGTGTATATCAAAGGAGCGAAATGGCCGCGAGTGCACCATGAGTAGAGCATGTGAATCATGCCATACATGACATGAATATTATGGTTTTTCATGTTACCACCTGTTACTAATGTTCATCATACTGTCTCATTGCGCAATACCAGTTTTGGTGTATATCAAGCTATCGAAACGGCCGCGAATGCACCATGAGCGTGGCATGTAAGTCATGACATACATGGCATGCATGTCATAGTTTTCATGTTACCACTTGTTATTCATGTTCTTCATACAGTCACATCGCGCAATACCAATTTTGGTGCATATCAATCTAGCGAAACGGCCACGAATGCGCCATGAGCATGGCATGTAAATCATCTCGTACATTTCATGCATGTCATGATTATCATGTTACCACCTTTCATTTACGTTTGTCATACAGTGGCGTCGCGCAATACCAATTTTGGTGTATACCAAGTTAACGAAACGGCCGGGAATGCACAATGAGCGCGGCATGTAAATCATGACATACATAACCTGCATGTCATGATTTCCATGTTACCACCTCTCATTTACGTTCGTCATGCAGTCGCGTCGCGCAATACCAATTTTGGTGTGTGTCAAGCAAGCGAAACGGCACGAGTGCGTCATGAGCATGACATGTGAATCATGTCGTGCATGTCATGAATGTCATGATTTTCATGTTACCATGTCTCATTTACCTTCGTCATACAGTCGCTTCGCGCAATACCAATTTTGGTGTACATGTCGTGCATGTCATGAATGTCATGATTTTCATGTTACCATGTCTCATTTACCTTCGTCATACAGTCGCTTCGCGCAATACCAATTTTGGTGTACATGAGCTAGCGAAGCGGCCGCGAATGCATCATGAGCGTGGTAATTAAATCATGACATACATGACATGCATGTCATGGTTTTCATCTAACCAACTGTCATTCATGTTCTTCGTGCAGTGACATCGCGCAATACCAATTTTGGTGTATATCAATCTACTGAAACTGCCGCTAGCGCATCGTGAGCGTGGCATTTAAATAAGGTCGTACATGACTTGCATGTCATGATTTTCATGATACCACGTTTCACTTACGTTCGTCATACTGTCGTGTCGCGTAACACCAATTTTGGTGTATATCACGCAAGCGAAACGGACGCGAATGCACCATGAGCGTCGCATGTAAATCATGACATAAATGTCATGGTTTTCATGCTACCACCTGTTATTCATGTTCTTCATCAAGTCACATCGCACAGTACCAATTTTGGTGTACATCAATCTAGCGAAACGGCCGCGAGTGTGCCATGAGCGTGGCATGTAAATCATGTCATACATGACATGCATATCATGATTTTCATGTTATCACGTGTCAGTTATGTTCGTCCTACAGAAATGTCTCGTCATACCAGTTTTCGTATGTATCCCTTCATTTAAACGGCCGCGAGTGCCCCGAGACCATGTCATGTAAATCATGCTGCACATGACATGCGCGTCATGATTTGCATGTTAGGATCTGTCATTATGTTCGTCATGAACTCTTGTCACGCCGTACCAATTTTGGTATATATGAAATTAACGGAACGGCCGCAAGAGCCCAAAGGCCGTGGAATGTAAATCATGCTGTTCATGACATGCGTGTCATGATTTTCATGATATGACCTGTCGTTTATGTTCGTGATAAGGCCATGTTATGACACACCAATTTTGGTACACATCCGATTAACGGAACCGCCAGGGAGCCCAAAGGCCGTGGAATGTAAATCATGCTGTTCATGACATGCGTGTCATGATTTTCATGATATGACCTGTTATTTATGTTCGTAATAAGGCCATGTTATGACACACCAATTTTGGTATACATCCGATTAACGAAACGGCCAGGAGAGCACAAAGTCGTAGGCGGCTAGATAGATAGATAGATAGATAGATAGATAGATAGATAGATAGATAGATAGATAGATAGATAGATAGATAGATAGATAGATAGATAGATAGATAGATAGATAGATACGCTCAAAGTCGCAGAAGTTCGCTAAGAAATGCTTCGCATTTAAAAATATTGGGCTTAGACATCAGCTGAGTAGATGAATGATCGTGGCGATAGGAGCTAAGACGATGCTAAGCGCCACATTTTGCATCATTCTGGAATTTTACATGTTTTTATTCAAGTACGGTGGTCAATCCAGGCTCACATAATCTCCGATAGGTTATCACGGGTGGGTTATACGCTGCGTTTTTTAAACGGATTGCCACGCATTCTAAAGCGATGGTGCTTGCTGAATTAAAATACATGTTCAGAGACCGTTCAACTGACACTTCGTCATTCGAGAGACATCGTTCAACCCCTAGACGCTGCAGGGCTTGGCACAGGAAGACACATGGAGGTTGTTAGGAATAGGAAAGTGCTCTTCTGTGAGTCTTCGTGGAAGTCCATCAGGGCGAGGACAACCGCTATGAGGTCGTTTAATGAACATGTCACAGTTCCGCTGAACCTACCGCGTTATGATGCGAAAACACGAGCTGATGCGTATTCGGTATTGATTTCTGTCTTACCAACGTTGCTTGTTGGGCGAGTTGGAACGAGTCAGTCATAATGCAGTTCAGCGCAAAAAACAGGCAACAGACAAGCTTATGGAAAGCATCAAGACGTGTCCTCGTCCTGTCGCTTGTCTCTTGCCTGCTTTTGCGCTGAACTGCATTACGACTTCTGTCTTACGACACAAGCATTAGACCTTAAAGACGGAGAAAGCTAATTATGTTTTTCGCTTGTTGTCGGAGCCACAAAGTGCGTGTTTTAGCGGGTTGACCTCGAATAGCCATGAAACATGGAAATATTGCGAATAATCATTTCGCCATTGTGTTCAACGGTGCGTTGTTTGATTTGAATCTTTTCTCTTTTTTTAATTTTTCCCAGCCCCGCTGCCTCCGGAGACGCTCAATCAACTGTCTTCAAATTGCATGACAGTCTTTCTAGGAGGGTACGCTCTGTATATTATCACAATATAAACTTTGCACAAAAATCTTTATTTATTTTGTCTGTCATATGCAGGTACGACACCACAAGACTAGCATTCACGTACTGGTTTTATCTTATGGGAAAGCATCAAGACGTGCAAGAGAAAATGCGAGAAGAGGTGATTAGCGCTTTCGAAAAGGAGGTGAGAATCCTGCTGGCTTGTCATAACTACGACATCATCTGTTAGGACTTATACACGATTGAGGACCGCAGGACTAAACGACTAAATTTACTGTACATAACTGCGTTACATTCACTAAGCTTCATTATTCGATGCATGTACTGCGATGGTAAATCCAAAACTATATGACGTTGAGAAAATTGCGCCCTTTCCTTTACTGAATGCAGGCAAAATCTGAAAAGAGATGTAGCTGGCTCTACTGTGAAGTCATCGCATTTTTAATTAATTTACTATTGATCAGAATACTCTGGATGGCGAGGCGGGATTACTTCAAGAGTTGGAATAAAATACACATATACACACGTGTGGAACACATACTGCTTACACAAACACAATTTCAAGGCCAAATAGAGCAAAAAGACGGAACACAAGAAATAACGTACAGTGCTAGGCCATTTCGTGCTGTTTTGTCTTGCGAAGTGCAACCCAACTTGGCCATGCATCCGCTTTAGCGAAGCAGGATGGCAGACACAAAAACAAAAGGTTGCTCAAGAGTAAATTATCGTAGAATTTGTACCAACCAGTGCATATGTTCGCATATGTTCAAAGCTCATTTCCATCAATTACTTCTACTTATCGTTTCTATTTCTTCCTCAATTTTTCTCAGTGCAACGGCGATCAGCCATCCGAGGTGGTTAAATGGCAGTGAATATTAAGTTTTAATTTGTAACTTTCTTTATTCTCAATTTTCACCTCCGGCTGAGCTCAAGTATAACCCCCGAGATTGCGCGTCGGCAAACCTCCCGGCACGACATCTGGGAGTCCATGGCTCGAGGGCGTGGGTTCAATTTTCGGCCACGTGGTGCCGCATTTCGATGGGGGCGAAATGCAATAACACTCGTGCAATCGACTTTCGTGCGCGGAGCAGCCTTTGATAATTCGTTCAACTTATATTTGAGGGCACTAAAAGCGCCGCGCGTTAGGCGACAGTCACGGCGTACTTTTTAAAATTCACGCGCTTTAAGGAATGGCTGAAAAAAAAAAACTTAGCAGAGAAGTTATCTTAGCATAGATCTAAAAATTCGATATTTCTGAACAAGCGCTACAACTTTCCTATGGAAGATTTTCCCTAGAGTTAATATCTAAAAAGGTAATTAGCAATTAGTTAATTGTCAAGCGTGGCTGATTGGAAAAAAATATTTTGAGGTGCTCTATATGGACCAGAACAATACTGCGATAATTGGAACGCATAGCGCCTATGTCAAATTTTTTAATACTTGGTGCTTTTTAGCTGAAACACCCTGTATATTGGATTGTGTTACAGTCAGTGTTAACCTCCAGAACACATTTAAGACTGTAAGGGTCTATATTAGGGACTTTTAGCTTGTACGTATACTTCTTTACGTTACCGTGTTACCGGATACCCGATTTAATCTGCGCATGCGAGAACCTTTACGGAGCGTAAACTATTCGCGGGATAGGCTTTCAGTTTACCGCCCTATCTCGCAAATCCACCTTCGTTCGTTGCTACTCGCGACATCCGCTTTGCGGAGACTCCAGCCGCCGAGTCAAAATAAGCCGAAGCGCGAGGGCCACTTGCGATCCCCTTGTTTCAGTTGGATTACCGCAGCTAGAGCGACCTAGAATACCGAATGTGTAAACGCGAGAGGCATAAGGCCCCTGACAGGCTGGATAGGTGGCGCCATCTCTTGGGGCCAAGGTGAACAAGGCAAGCACAAAATTGGTATTGTATAAAAATCGGGCTTTCTACTTCCAGCATAAATGCCTTGCAGCGGCATAATTGCGAATGAGTTGCCTTTTTAATCATTTTTATCCCTCGAGAACACTAAGCGAAAACAAACGTGTCCAGGAATTTTCGAACAGGCAGCGCACAAAAGGGCAACGAACACGTACACAAAAAAGACGCAAAACACAAGCGCTGTTTGTGTCGCAAACACAGCGCTTGTGTTTGCGTCTTTTTTGTGTACGTGTTCGTTGCCCCTTTGTGCGCTGCCTATTCGAAAATCATGGCTCACCAACTAACTCATCAGTACATTTTAAGCGTGTCCATGAACGTGGCGGCGTGAAGCGTCACAAGATGTCGACACCGTCGCCGGTAACCCGGCATTGCTACACCCCTTTGCGTATACCGGGATGTTGCACACGCTAAAAACCTCTGTTATGATTTTGCCGCAGCGGTAATTGAATATTATCTAAACTAAATGTAGTTTAAATACAGTTATCTTCACCATTTATCGGTCTGCGCACGCGGAAATGTATACGTTTACGTATGGCGAGCTAAAACTTTTCTAAAACTTGCGTTCCGGTAAAACGGTAAACGCAATCCGGTATTCCGGTAACACGGTAACGTTAAAAAGTATACGTACAAGATAAAAGATCAATATTAACCGCGTTGGAAACGTCCGAAATTATTTGAGGGCCCACCTATTATTTGCCCACCTTAAGTTTGCCCAAGACAAACCTAATCACGTGTTACCTTTTTTTTTCTCTTTTCAGGGAGATGTTTTATCTTACCAAACACTTTTGACCCTCCCATACACAAACCAAGTCATTTCTGAGACACTGAGGATATATCCACCAATAATAACGTGAGTACCGCACTTTTCTTTTCTCCTATCTTTCATGAGTCGAACTTTATAGGTATGAGCGTTGCAGCACGAAGCGCGAGGTTGGCAGCAACTTCTTTGCATTAAATAAACAGCCGCGTAAAGTAAACGTCACTCGTTTTATCATGCCTAAAGTTTCTGGTGCGTCGTAGCCTGTCCAGCTTATGGTGTGAAACCTTTCCTAACGATTCTAGTATTCAAAAATCACAGGGTCCCTTATGTATCCGCCTAAGACGACTCAATGGCAAAATCCATGTTCTTCCTATTACCTTCTTATTATTTTTTAGTCGATTGTATTGACCCCCCCTCCCTAAGCTTGTGCGGATCACGTGGCATTGCACTTCTTCCGGGATCGGCGTACCATCAACTAATCGAAAATGTCGTGTGATGACGTCAATGGATGTCATGCTATGTGACGTCATATTGACGCCACGACAACGTTATATATACTAGTAATACTTGACGTAAGGAGGACGCAGACGGTGACGTCATGCTTGATCAGGTGACACTTTGGATCGTTAGCGTTAACGCCGCTGAAATCACGTTTTGCGTTTGATGAGACATCTGAGGCTTTCGCCGTATTAAAGGGGTACTGACACAAAATTTCGCGGCCGAGATAGCCTGCTGGATCGATTTCCGTGTACGTGCGTGTACCATCTGCGAAATATCGACAGCGAATAAAGCTTGGAAGGTATTTTATATGAATATTGAAGTTCGCGTGCGCGATCCAGCATTACAGGGCGCACCTATTGCATTGACACCCTCGGAGGTGACCCGAGGTGACCCCCCTACTTCCCCTACGTAACCGTTGTAGCCGGTACAACAAGTTGTGATGACGTCGTAGCCGCCATTTTTGTTTTGACGCGCTCGCCGCTGCGCTGTTGGTGTCTCAAGGAAATCGTCGCCAACAGATGATGATGAGGAGGACGACGATAACGAGGACGATGATGGCGACGACATCGCGCAGCACGTGCGGCAAGCGTGCGAATGCGAGGAGACGACGCGAACAGCGCGGAAGTGCGTCACACTTCTGTGTGCTGACGTGATCGAGCGCTGCAGCCGCTAGGTGGTGAAAGTTGCACCCGGAGGCTTGTCGTTTTTGAAACCGAAACTGACACTGGTCGGTAATGAGGAGCCTGTAATTAATTATCTGTCGCGTGCTGCAGCAATCGATGTGCCGTGTTATGACTAACAGGCTCCCAGCAACACATTGCATCAAAAAAATGCGAGGCCAAAATTTTTGTGTCAGTACCCCTTTAACCCTTTCAGACGCCACCTATGAAGAACTGTCTGTAAATGCCTCAAATTGACACAACATTATTTCAAGGCACTCAATATTCTATTGCAACAAAAATAAGTTCATAATAGAATGATTTGTGTGTTTTATAGCAATTAATCCAAATTAAGTTCTCATTAAATATCTATTTATCCTGAAGCCATTCATGCTGTGTTTTTGCATATATAGAATCAAATCTCGGGCTGGAAATATAGTGCGAATTCGTTTTTGGTTTTGTTCATTTTGAGAAAAGAAAAATTAGACTTTTGGCATGGCTCGAGGGAAGCGCCACGTCGAACGAATCGTCGACCATGGTAGTGCCTTCAGAAAAGTGATCATGTGCAATAGTACACCGCGAAATGAAGTTTAAAGACAGATTTATTAGGCAGGAGGTTCAATTTATCCAAACCTCAGTGTATCTTGCTTTTCCTTAGCTCCTAGTTGACACAACTAGCAAAAGCAAGTGATGTACACAATTGTGTACATAGCGTCTGAAAGGTTTAAAGTGAACTCGTGCGATGATATTTAAGAAACTTGATGCTCTTGGGCCATTAAATGCAGTTAAGTGACCCTAGATTGAGAGGCAAGCATTGTTGTCATTTTTTTAACATTTTTACTTTATTACAGCTATGTGTTCACAGTAAATGCAAGGAGAGAGCTCTTTAGAGCCCATTCCACGGTCTTTCTTTGTTATATATCTCAGCTACACTCCACTTCACTGGGCACAAGAAGCACACTTCGAAGGGCGCCGCGAAAGCAGGTACAATGACGAAATCCATCGATTCTCGTATCCGTGGCACGATTATATTAGGACATGCTGATAAGGATAACACGTCAGAATCTTTGTGAAAAATACCGTAAGTGAGAACCACATGGTGAAATTGTGGATACAGTGTAAGGAAAAGAAAATTTGGCACGACTCATGCAATAATCTATGATATAGTCTACGTTAGCAACAGGGCCGATGTATCGTCGCCGCCTTAGTTTTAGTGGAACAGCGACTGGCTTGTGTAGCAGCACGTCAAGATTGTGTATTGTCGCAACATTATACTGCCGCCTTCGGCGGGATTAGCGTGCTCCTTTTCCTGCTGGCTCCCTCCGATAAATTTGTGCTTCCTAATGAGGAAAATACGATTATTTTAACAGCACTCTAACAAAGTGGCGCTTGTATCTCTGTCGTGAACAGTGTCTGAAGACAGTAAAATCAGCTTGTTATGCGCCATGCCGAGGAAATACTTGTGCAAATCGGGTACTCTGCAGCGCGTGGCGGGCCGTAATGTCATTTATTTGTACTTTCATTCCTGAGATTTTTAATATGCAGCACACATTACAGTTCAGTTAAACCTCAAGTTACAGTACAACAAACGTTAACCATTGTACGTTAAATGCAGTGCAGTGTTTTCGGACAACCCGCCCACATCTGAGCTCTATGAACACGTCTAAATATGCAGACTTCACATTTTTTAATGAAAAGCTTCTTTTTAACGCTGGCGTCGTCAATAACATGTAGATTCCTTGCGACGAGCCCGACATACGTGACAAGACAAATTTAGTCGAGACCAGGTGCTAATAAGGAGTCCAAGTCATTCAAAGCTACACCTGACCAAGCTTCTAGAATTTGTTAAACTACAAGAGGCTGTATAACTACGGATTGAATCATGATTATGAGGTGGTACTTCTTTCTTATAACCATCTTTCATTGTTACAGTGAAACGTCTACCTCGCTTCTACCTTTCAACGCGAACACCCTCCCCCCGTCTTCGTTTTTTGTGACAGACTATTCCTTTGAACTCACACGCCGGCCCTTCCTTCTCTCTCGAACCCCCGTTTTCGCAACTGCCCTCTCCTCCTTTGTTTGGGTTGGAGGAGGCGTAGGAAGCATATATACACGCGTGCTAAGGAAAACAATTGCAGCCTTGAAGAAGACAAGTTCCCTTGTCGAAACGTCGGTTCCAGCGACACCCCGTGTTGACAAATTTTTCATCCATACACATTGAGCAATATCTAACATAAGACCGACAATTATAACTATGCGAGCGTGGATTTTAGCGGCACTAGACGCTCCACTTCGTACAAAGTTTCCGAATTTGGAATGCTGGTCTCGCCAACTGATAATGACGCTGTTTTGGTCGACATACTTGTTACTACGTTTATTTGCCCACAATCGCACTGGGCAAAGAAACCAGATAAGTGCAGTTTTGCTAGCGCAGGCTATGATATCTTCGTGCAACGTAATAAGAAAACGCTTGTGGAGGGCCCATGGTGACCTACACATGTTTTTTTTACAGACAACTTTTTTTTTCGTGTTTTCGTTTTCGCTTCAACGATGCAATCGTTTCTGAAGTTACATTTGATCCTGATTTGGTTCTGAAAACCAGACTGCTGTTCACGTCTTGCCACACGAGTTTACATCGTGCAGTTTTACATCCACAGGTTTACGTCGCGGTGCCCTGACAAAGATTATCGCTACGGGAAATACCTGATTAAGAAGGGAACATCTGTCATGGTGCCCACATACCAATTGCATCATGATCCGAAATATTGGGACTATCCTGAGAAGTTTGTACCCGAAAGGTAAGCCTCAAGGTTATTGTCAAATTCCGGATGCCCGAGTAAATTATATCACGGGTAATCTTATTCGCTGCCAGACTTTTTATGTGACGATGTTTCAATTGTCAAATTCGTACCACTGTGACCAGCAACGTATCCTCCGGATGAGATAGCATGATCCGAAATTTGTAGGCCCTTGTGGAGTCATGTCTGAAACATATATCAAGAATCTAACCATTAGCGCCCTGTGCTACTAAATTTCATATACGCCAGGCGCTGAAACTTATACGGGTTGGTAAAATCTATGGAGGCCTTGACACTCATTTGTGTATTTTGTTTTGCGGACAAACTAAAGTTTCTTAATATTGCTGTGAGAACAGTGCATCAGCTTGGCAATACGGCGTTGAACATCGCGTTGGTAGGGCCAAAGAAATTTAATATAGGCCAAGTACGAGCCACCTTACGCACCAACGTTACTTGATTAGGCTACGTTGTTTGGCACGACGCGCAGCTCACCATATACCGATAGGCCTCGTCACAGTGCACCCTGTATATGTTGCGGAAAGTGTTTCCGTACGGTAATGTTCAGGCATGTACATTCTTTAGCCGGTACGGTATTACCGCACTTTCCGTGCGGGAAACCGGCATTGCTAGCTAAAACACTCTAATAAAAGACGCAGGGTAATCGTTCGGCGCGAGTGTTTCGCGACTGCCAACTGGTAATCATGTGCAGCCCACAACGCAACACCACTTACCACTCATAGCACGAAACTGAAATTCACACGCCCAGCCAACGAAGCGCTGGCCAAACACACGCGGTTGTTGCCTTGCGGATAGCAGACGCTCTAGTAGCCCCTCGGTTCCGTCACTTCCGCTATGTCAAAAATGACGTCACGCACACAATGTTGCCAAGATTTCTGGGAAGCGAGGTGGGGACAGTCGGGGCAATCAATAAAATTCACTTGTAATGAATCTTCATAGCTCTCCAGCTTGTAATTTGGGAAAAATAACGGGAATGTAAAAACGAACGTACCCAGCGAATTTTATCGAGATCCATTGACCTCGAAAAATTGCCGGAGTTGGCCTTCAAGGACGAAATTGTGACTCTTTCATATTCATGTGTGCTAATGGTTGGCGACAGTAAGAGCACGTAACTTTGACCCGTTGATATGAGGTGCTGCAAATCAGCCATTTTGAGGGTAATGAATACGTCGTACATTTATCGAGTTAGCAGTGCGTTTACTCATCTACGAAGAAATCGAATGAATGTGTCACAGTATAATACGCGTGTATTAATGAATGCCCTGTTCGATCATCATGGGCCCGGCCGCCGGTTTTCGTGCAGCCACGTAGAATGAGCAAAGTATCCCGAGCGTTTCTTACACTATGGCAAGACGGCTCGAAAGCGAAAACCTTAAGGCCGGAGTACATGGAACACATTATCCCGACGAATTTCGCGCGTAAAGTAAACGCGCAGCTGCGCGACGCGGGATCTTGTCTATGTTGCGACAGAGGCGCTGTCAGCCACCGTGCGTTAGCCGTTCGTTGTCGGACGAAGTTCGTCACTCGGACACCGATAGAATGCCGCATATATTCCACCCTTTTAGTGACGAAGTATGAAGGACATAAACGGCACATCAGGATGGGATGAGCCATTTGACTCGTCAAGCCTGATTTCGTATTCGTCGAGCCTCCTCTAGTGTTGCATACTCCTCAGGCCTAACAAAGAATCCACTCAATGTCTCCCATACCGCGCATTTTTTGCGTTGCACCATTGCCTCCAGCAGGCTGGGTCACGGGAACGCCACTTTTTTATACTCTCCAAGCAACCGACGCGGCTCCGTGGCTGCTTTCCATGAGGTCTTCTGCGCCAGGAGTTCGCTTTTTTTTATTGCCTCGAGTTCCCACATGCGCAGAGAAGGGAACGCGCAGCTCATGTGCCGAAGTGATCATGTGATGTCACGTTACGTGCCGTCATAGAGACGTTAGAAATTTTGGTGACCCGTAACGTCATGACGACGCTATAGGTGATGTCATCACACGACGATGACTTTTTGCTTCACTCGTATTGACTTCCACAGTCAATATGACCGATATTCGATATTCGATTGTTTAACAACAGAAACCCAAAGCTAAAAACGCGGATATTAGGCCTTATCCTAGTGCCTTCTAGTACACTGAAAAGAATTGAGAGGCGCTGGAAACGCTAATTTTTTTTATTAGTCGTCTCCAGCGCCACGACGAACGCAGTGCACTCTACTATATATACGTGTGCATAATAATGAGTAATCATCGCTCGCGGTATGCTGGCACATCTATATGTATATCAGGAACGGGAGTATAACTGCATTTTACTCTCTCATGTCAGAAGAGTATACGGGCATTCCACTCTGTGAAAGAAAGATGAAGTGTAAGCACATTTCACTCTCTCCTTTAGCACAGAGCGAACGTGCATTTCACTCTATGTCATGCTTTGCGAGAGCAAAACAAAAATCTGAAGAGTAACTCGGCTTTTTTACTCTTGCGATACCCCTACCAGCTATAGAGTGTACGCTGAAGGAAGGAACACAGGTACTCATAGAAAAGACGCTCATTGAGCGTCATTCCGGAAGGAGCGCTTGCCTGAGCGAGGCTTATGTACGGGTGTTATTCTCGTCGTCATTTGCAGGTTCAGTCCCGAGAACAAAGATCGCATCAACCCGACTGTTTATCAGCCCTTTGGTCTGGGACACCGCATATGCATCGGCCAGCGTCTGGCCCAAGTAGAACTTGCTTCAGCTACTACAGAAGTCCTTCGTCATTACCGCATCATGCTGGGCGCCTCTCAGAAGGTATTGTTTTTGTTTTTTTTGCTATCCTTGGTTGCTCATTATTTTGTTACCCTTGCAACGAGCGAGAGTTTTGTGCGATACTCCGCTAAAACAACTGTTTACAATCACACGAATAAGTGTACTGCACATATACATTTAAATGCCTACATGCACAGATATACGGTATGTATTTAAAGTGCGCCGAAGATTCATAGAAATAGGAATTACGTTAAAACAAAAAAAAAGATCACCATGAGAAATCAGCCGCGTGCAGCGAACGCACATAAATCATGCAATCAAGGCCGCTGGTACCTACTGATCTAAGCATCACATGTCAGGTTAACAATAGTTACTTTAGGACACATTCAAACTAGCCAAGGTGGCATAGCGATTACGGTGTTCGGCTGCTGACCCGAAGGTAACGGGTTCCATCCCGGCCGCGGAGGTCGCATTTCGATGGAGGCGAAATGCTGGAGTCCGGTGTACTGTGCGATGTCATTGCACTTTAAAGAACACCAGATGGTCAAAATTTTTGAAACCCTCCACTACGGCGTGCCTCATAATCATATCGTGGTTTTGGCAAGTAAAACCCCAGATATTAATATTGAACTAGCGAATCGCAGACGCTGAGTTTTTGAAGTGTGCCCGCTTGGAATGAATTGTTAAGGCGGCATGCATTTTCAGATTTGCACTTCCTGTAAAAATACACTTTTCTAGTAAATATTTTCGTAATAGAATGTCGCATTGTGCATTAAATATAAAAAAATTCAAGTAGCTTCACTGACTTAAAATCGGCAAAACGAACCTAACTCACGCTCATTGAACAATTCATTTTTCTGCTTCTTCTTCTGATTCTTTCTTCCGCTTAAGACACACTAGGACTCATCACCAATGATCTCCTCAGCGTAAGTGAATTGTCTCATACGCACAAGACCACTACTCAAATGGTTTCGCTGAAGATCATGCTCAACAAATTTATACTCAACTGCGAACTTCGTACTCAAACTCACGAAACCTTTACTTAAACGGGCTCAGTCAGTCTCATGCGAACCGAGGGTCAACGCCGTCAAGCTGACTCGTACTCATACTCACCAAGTTTCTGCTTCTACGGGCTTACTCAAACTCATTCTCACCATGGCCCTACTCATTCAAGGTCATTCCAGTTCAAATTCACCAAAGTTCTACCCAAGCGCCTCGTTCGGATACACTCCCCAGGATCAAACTCTAGCGTGTGCTCCTGTCCAGGAGGTGATTTGTTGCCAGTCTTTCCTCGAAAATCATAAATGTGAACATGTAAACACAGTGACAGGAAGCTAGCCTATAACACATGCAAAGTGATTCCAGATAGTTACTGTAAAACGCTTGAAAGGACGATGACAACAGGAAGGACACAACAAGTGTTGAAAGTTAGCGCTCGTGTTGTGTTCTTGCTGCTGTCCCTGTCCTCTCAAGCGCTTCGCAGTAATTATGTCACATAAACAAGTTTGAACATAAGCACTTGGTTCAGGTCTTAACTTTCTCAAAAGTATACAAGCAGAAATCTTTTAATATAATTTCACATACAACTAAGCTTCGTATTTCCTGTGCATTATTTAATTTGAGGAGATAAATATCACAACTCCATTTTGGTGCTCCTAGAAGCTTTCGGCTTTTAGAATATATTTTATCAATGAATACAGATACTTAATTGTTTTTTGTGTGCAAGCAATTGAGTGTGTGCGTATCGCACTCTCATGCTGTTTCAGCAGGGCAAAATAAAACTCATTCGTTCCTGGATACGAAAGTCGGCCTGGGAGAGAAAGGTGGACGTTGCCAAATTGTGCACAAATAAAACGTCAGTTTACGTGTTGCGACATTCTAAACTAGATTAACGGTGGCGCCGAGGAAACTATGGGTCACTGTAGGGGTTTTTCAGTTGACAAAAAAATCATAATAGTATTAGTACTTGTTGGACAGCCCAGAGCAACACACAGATATTCTTATCTGCCACACTACATTACGTTTAGATGCGCACTTGCAGCACTGTTTCATCCACATTGTTGTCATTGGCGCTGCATGCGAGCGCCTGAAACAAAAAAGAAGGTAAAGAACCAGAAACGAGCGTCATATTACGACATTAAGGCACACTCACAAAAATATTAACAATATTCGCAGACGCCAACTCTGTTTTCGTTCTTTTCGCCTTGATTTCGTATGTCGTAATACAAAACCGGCTGAATTTGGCAGCCCTCAACAAGCATTGACATGAACTAAACAAGCGGAAGCGGAGTACAGTGAAACTGGAAGCGTTTACTACAGTTAGCCTAATTTACGCCATTTATTCCCTCACATGTCTCATGCAGAAGTGTCCTTGAAAAAGTTCGCAACGACCTTCGCGAAAAAAAACCCCGGCGCGAACACAAATGAAGCGAAAATCATCACTGGTCGTTGGCAACTCGTATGTACACCTAAGCGTGTATGAAAGTATAATGCACGTAATTAACGATGTCAAAAGCAATTAGTAGTTATACTTGATCTATATTATTGTTAGTTATACTTGATCTATATTAGATAAATAAATATGTATTGAAAAAGTGGTACGATCCCCGAGGTCGTTCTACACCAGGTGATCGAGGTGAAGTAAACAGCAGGGGGGGGGGTTGTACAATACAATGGACTGCGCACGTTGATTGAATGCGTGCCTATAAACACTGGTGCTCATTATGATTTGAAGAAAGTTATATTCCCCACTGTATAACTCCGTGCTTGACAAAGTGTACACCAGGCATCGCGTTCTAGTATTTGAGATAGTGGAACATGCTGCCAGTACCTTTATGCCGCCCTATGCTTGGCCATTCGTTACTTCGTGATGAACTCCAATCAGTCATTTCGTGGTGTGTCGATAGAAACGAGCCTGGCGGTATCCAGCACGTAGAAGTTTATGCACAAGTAGAGTTCAGCAAAAGAAATTTGTTCAAGCACATTTCTAGTACAAGGGGCCCCTTTCATAAATAATCTGCTATTTAGCACATCAGCCATTTTTCTCGCGTTCTGAAATATGTGCGTCGTTCGGTGCTCCCTCTTTCGGTTTTATTCCTTTCTTACTTCTTCAAAATGTACTTTTCTTAGTGCCACCAATATTAAATTCCATGTACCCAACCAGCTTGCCCAACACAAAATCTGAAGGGACTGATTTGTGAAGTTTCACAGACTAAATAAAAGCAAGTGCAGCTGGCACATAATAAAAAGCAGTACAGCCGTTTCATCAAAAAGGAAACACGGTTCTTTAATGTAGCGTTTTCATTAACATCAAGGAACACAATCAATCTCGATTGTAGCAGCTGCAGAAGTGAATCAGGAGTCAGTATGTGTGGTGCTGCTACTGTGAACACTTCAGCCAGCTAGAAGCGTTTGCTCGAAAATTGCCTTAACGCAATAAAAGTGCTAAAACCTGCCGCACGCCTTGCCGGATGCAGTTTCATTATCTTCAATTTGTTTATATCAAATAATTTGCCTACCAGGCAGTCGGTATAACATCCATTACAGAAACTGTCTGCATAGACAAAGCTATAACATCGTTACGAGCATGTGTATGTGACTTTCAGTGCCACATAATGCTTAAGGTGTTAAAAACACCTGAATTCATATATTCTTAGACGTCGCGAGGACTTTGCGATTTCCGCATTTTAAGAGCAGAGATGTTTAATTTCGCTAAAGGCCTGTGTGGCGTTAACAGAAAACAATCGGCATCTTGAACGGCCTCTACCTTATATGGCATCTCGTACTGCCCAGCAGCACATTGTAGAAAGGGGAGTGAGAAGGGAGGAGAAGACAAGTGGAGAGGAAGTGGAGCAGAAATAAACAAGACAAAATAAAATTTTTGGCGAGGTGGCATTCGAACCCGCGTACCTACAGTCCGAAGGCGAGCGTCGTAACCACTCGGCTGTCCAGGCTCTTTGTAGTTATTACCGGATCGTGGTATATACGTCAACAATAATAATATACAACTGTACAAACATGTCGATATCTAAATAAAAAAGGTAAAAGAAAAAAAGGAAGGAAAAAACTGAACTGGCTTTCCTTAAGATTCCTTTAGGAATGGCAGAAGTTCAACCCTAGACAGCCAGTCAGGTACGAAGTCTTGCTGTTTGAGTACATCTGTTTGCTGAACAATGCTCTCGCGAAAAAGCACACGTGCAGGTCACCTGTCAGGGTCGCAGATGAATCCGGTCATTCTTGCCCGCCAAAAACAGTGGAGGCCGAAAAGCATAATGTGGTCAAAAGGCATCCCATCCTCGTTTCCTATCGGTAAAATCATGATTCTTGTTGAATGCAGATAAAGTTCTTTAGCGTTCTCTGTAAAGCGTCCCAGAAGCTGACCCCTTCCCAACAGCGCAAAAATACATGATTTATTGTCTCAGCTTTTCGACAGATAAAACAATAAGAACCCCACGACGTATAAAAACCCCGTTCTCCCAAGTATGTCGGTGCTGCTCAAGTACCCGGTTGTAAATTAATAAAGATAGTTCTTGCAAATGGCTGAATTTTCATTTCTTGAACCCGTTTGAGTGCACCTTTTCCATCGCCTGAACTGTTTATTGACCTATACTTAGGTACTGGAAATTCATATCACATGCCTTTATATAAATAATTTCGATTTACTGAAGATATATAAATTTCAAAACCTCACGGACACGAAATGGACGCTGTCCACAACTTCTTAAAAAAACCTCGCGCAGCCCCAGGCATGCTTGCCGTGCTAACAACAAAGTTAGGAAACACGCGACAAAAGCGCAGCCAGCACACTGTTCGCTGAAAGGGATCTCGCTTGTCCCTGGAGGAAAAAAAGCGATTAATTATTTGTTGCACAAATAGATGCGACGGGTACCAACGCTAGCGCGACAAGCATTTGTGGGAACCATATGATAGCGTTGACACGGGCGAGAGAACGAGAAAAAGAGAGAGAGAAAGAGAAAGAAAGAAAATAACGACAACAGAAAACAAACACACGCACAGAGAGCGAAGGAGAATGAAAGAAAGGGAAACAAATAGAGAGATAGACAGAGACAGAACGAAGCAGAAAGAGAGGGAGAGAAAAGAAAAGCATAGCGTAGCCTTGTATATTATCATATAGCATTGGGTGGGAAAGGGATGTGAGGGTGAGGAGGAGGGAAAAGAGGAAGGGAACGCCACCACCTCTGCTGTTTCCCTAGTCTCAACACCACTAGTGCATAGGGGCCCCAATTTTAACTGCACTTGGCCATCCCTGCCTTTTAAGCTACACATGACCGCATATGTGTGGTTTTTACACCACACATACACACTAGTCAATAGCACGCTATTTCGTGAATTATCATACAAAGATAGGTAACGAGGCTTACAGTCCGGAAGGAGTCGAGACAAAGTCGAGTCTTACGAGATCTGCAGTTGGGCTTCACACGAGCTACTCGCCATGACTGCGGAATCGACTCCTTAATCGATGGATCATTAGGTACTTTAAGTATGGCTATTCTACCTAGCGATACGAGCTATTTCAATAAAATGTACGTAAGGACACGTGGGCAGGTGCCTAAGGACGGCGTAACACGGTTGCGCATACCAACACCCAAGTATAAATCAAGAGTAGCACTTACAAAACCCATACTCGTAAGTACATCGACTGTTTTAACAAATGCTTTTCTAATGTTTATTTTTTCTCTTGCAGAAAGACCTCGAGCTGGACACGTACTCTTACTTGGCCGTGCCAAAGGAAGCTGTTAGAATTCGACTACACAGGCTCAGCCGCGAGAAATGAGTCGTCCTTTACTATTTTCTGCCGACAGGTGCATACGAGCAACATATGGAGAATAACTCCTCATTTAGAGCATAAATCAATATATGTATACAAACATGATTATTTCTTCTTGACATGCGTTGCCTTTTAGAACAAGCAACCTGCCTGTTTTGTCGGTTGCTCTTTATTCTTATATTTCACAGTTTATACCTCATTCTTATAATACTGCAGCTTAAACACACGAAATATAAAATAAGTATTTGTACATCCGTTCGGCGATGTGTGCACTTGACTGTAGCTATTTCACCACAAAACGATCAAGTAGTGTAATTTAAAGCAAATATTTCAGCCACTGTTACGATACTCCCGAATCCAAACTAAAGCGCAGTAGTATTCGGGTATTTGTGGAGCTCAGCCTCCGCTCGCGTTGTTCGTTTAACAGCAACGCCAGACGATGCACATCTATTGATTGCGGTCAAACGGTGCCACTCTGTAAGTCCCGCTAATTGCACCTTGGAAGCATTGAACGAGCGAACGTGGAAGGAGGCTGCACTTGCTGCAGTGGAAAGTGTTGAATACAAGTCGCCCTATCCGAAGACATAGCGGCGTGAGCGGCCGCACTAGGGTCTACTATAAGCGATTAAAACATAAAAAAATACAACCTCGGCTATAGCCATCGCTACGAAAGAGAACTTCCATAGAAAATAAACTCAAACAAGTTCCTTGATTTTTCTGGCATCATGCACTTTATCCGGACATCATAATCTGGGCGGGTGGCGAATTGTACGAGGTCGGGATATAGTGCTGTAGTATTGCGAGGTCAGGTAGAAGTAGTTGGCGGTGCCATCGGGGCTGAAGCTCCTGCTGCCAAGATGGCATAAACAACCATGTGCGCAGCCATCTTCACGGCAACCGTACCTGAATGGGCCATTGGCGAAGCGTCGACGGAGCATCTTTATTTAGGCAGACATGTGCTGATTCAACGTAGCTGCATCACAACATGTACTGCCCTGAGACTACAAAAATACTTTCGTATGATAAGAATGCGTCGTTTATATTGTTGGGACTTATCAGTGAAACTTTGTTCAAGATGGAAGCTTTTTCGAAGTATTCGAGATGGTCAGAACTGACATTGTTTGCGCAGATAAAGGATAACAAGAATAGAGTCTGCAGTGTTTGCCAATCTCAATGCGCAACTTCAACAATCCGACCCAGGTTTCTCATGTACCTAAAACGCGTTCTTTAGCTAGTTGGTGCGTGGTCTGACAAAATATTTCGAGGCACAAAGGAGCGAGGGCAGTTCTCATGCACCCTCAGTGCATTTCGTGACTCAACATTCTTTGTACTTACAGATCAAAACTTACTATTCGTGCTTTTGCATTATCTCAAATCAATTTCAATGTGATGCTTTCACTGAATAATGAAAGAAAAGTGCCTTCACAAAACGCTACTGCAGTGAATGGCTTGCCTAGGTGACTGTACCCTTATAATGACAGCAACGGACGGTGCGTAGGACGTACAGTGGGTTGGAATGAAACGCGAACATGCCGCACCAACATTTTGGGCTGTTTCGCGTTTATTTTCATGCGGCTGTAGCCTCGATTCTGATGAAAAGATACTAGAGCCATCCATGATACAATCAAACACCATCTAGCATCTTTTTACTGCCACCAAGGTCCGAGAGTGATGAAAACAGCGCGCCGCATTCTTCGCGTTTCTTTCCATCCTAACTGTACATCACTAAAGAACAGAAAAACGAGGTACAGAAAATAAAAAACGGTACAGGCTGGTGGAAGAATACTGATTGCATGTGTAAAACCGCACAAAGAGCACTCGTTGGTAGGAACGAGAAACGTTTTTCTGGAAAGCTTGAGAATTTCAGGTATCCTATATACTGCAGTTAGTGTGTATTACACAAATCAGTCCCAAGGCTAAAAGTTACGAAGTTGTGCGTTCAGGGAGAAAATTTTAAATCGAAACATTGCATTCGCAGTCAAAGAAAAGATGTGGTGTTGGTATCCTTCACCTGGTGTTTGAGGAATACGCTTTTTCTGCCGGCCCGCGCCCGCAAGGGCCGTAACTGAAGCGATCTTGACACCATCGTCGACGTATCGTCTGCGTTGTGTTCAAAAAAAAGGTAAACGATATACATTACCAGGTACTCTATTTTGGCAGCGCAGTAAGTTGTTTTTTTTTTAATTGCAAATAAGCAATATGATACAATAGCAGACCAAAAGGGGAAGTTTCATTCGTAACACGTGCATAAACGGACAAACGAACAGAAGGAACAAGTGGAAAGACGTCATTCGTTTCGAAGATGACCACTAACACTAAAGAAACAATCAAGAGGAACATATTGTCATGTATTCATATACACAGAAAAGCTGGAAGTCAATTAGTACCTAACCACTGGAAACTCTGGCTGTCCGTTCCTTAATTTAAAGAAACACGTGTGCCATCGTCGAACAAAGGCTCTTTCCCCGTGTTTTTTCAGCTGCTTTAGGATTTAATCCCATAAAATAAGACCGAACCTTTTCGTGTGCGTAGTAGGCGGCTCGCTGTGGCCAGTGGCACGTAGCCAAGAACTTCGCTAACCTTCACGCTTCTGCAACGTCAGAGTATTATGAATGACTTAACTTTACTAGGCGTAATTTCGAACAATAGCAGGCTGAACATTATAGTCGCTGCAAACAATTCTGCAACAGATAAATTTTCGCTTTTGGTGTGTGGTGTATATTTCGGTTCCGTCATATATGTGCTGTATGAGTTTTCATGTAACACTTGTTAGGCGAAATGGGTCGATAACAAAGTGGAGAATGTCTGTTACCTGTTTTATTAACAGGAACCACGTTCCCAGACTAGGGGAAGGATGCTTCATCGATCGACTGCTGGAAAAATATAGTTAAAACAACGATCACTGCTCTTTGGTGTGTTCTAAAAATTTAGTGTTGATTTTGTGAGTTCCTGATGAGGAAAAAGCCTTTAGTGAGTCGATTAAGTGTACTATTCCAGAGTATGACACGCCGCCATAATATGACACGCTGTAGCCCAGTCAAGACGACATGAAGAAAAATTGTCTGAAGAAACACTGTTACACACTGAGGTGAATACTGCATGTGATATAGGTTCATTTGTAAGGTTGTTAAGAGAAAAATTCGGCAGATCCCACGTATCATGGGAGTCGATGTTATGCGAAGCATGCAGCGGGAAGGTGACTGTGGCTTAATTTTTTACTGAGCGAAACGTTACAAAATGACGCTAAAGAGCTGTATAAATTTTTTACGCACACATATATGTTGAAGAGCCGCATATGTGTTATATAACCAGTTGTTTACAGTTGGGTAATGCTGCCAACGGCAACGTGGGTATTATACCAACACCAGAAGCGGTAAGCCAATATGTAGTGCTTATACTTGTCTCTTATGATGGAGAACGCACGCACGTTTCACGAACTCGTGTGCATGTGTGGAAGAAGTTCTTGACAGTTCTTGAACAAAGTCATCATCCCCGTGATCAGTGAGCACCAGCAGCTGGTGATGACTGGTTATCGGATCAGGTCGTGATCGCGGTGACGAAGGGTACATGTGGACTGAAGTATGAGGTATAGTACAGCTGTTGTAAATCGTGGATGCCGCGGTCATATCGTCTATAAATTGTCTGTCGATAGAGCAGGCGACATGTCGAAATCAGAAGTCACCCTTCGCGTTGGTGAGGTATAGCTAGGCCGTTGAGGCTGGTAGGCCTGGATAGTGCTACGTAGGCCAACATCAGTGGATGGCGCTTATCGTATTCGTGCACTACATGGGCGTATGTAGCCTACGTAGCCTAGTCTACAAAGCGGCTGTGAATCAATCTGGCATCATCCTCAGTCAGAATGAGGCCATCGCCCAGCCTCGTTAGAAATGAAGAGGACACTGCGTCGTTCTTGTGGACTAAGTGCACTTTACGGTGCGATGATGTGAATATCATACGTAAATTTCGTTAATGTATTCTTCCGGGGTCGCGCAATGCTTCAAAATATCTTGCTGAATTATAGGAATACAAATGTGTTGTTTATTAGACTGCTATAAACGAGGAGCCAACACTGGAACAACAGACAATTATCTGATATGACGCCTGTATCGTAGGAGTACTATATAGTGTTTATTGCTTTCTTGTAAAATTAGAAGCAAGCAACACGCCACAATTGATTGTGCACTGCCATTACGCCTGCATAGGCCGTTTTTCTAAACCAGTTTACAGACCTGGCGTGGCTTTGTGGTAGAATACCTGATTGCCACGCAGAATGCTCGGATTCGATTCCTGCTGGGATCCTAATTTTCATTCTTTCCATTCGTCGGGTCAACGCTGCCGATGCCGGTTTTTCTTAACGCTCTCGCATTTAATGTCTGTTCTTGCCGTTCCTGGGTAGACATACACTGTCAATCACCTGTGGCGCATAACTGTGCACCGCGGCCCGTGGTAAACAGGTATGTTCCACACGTGTCTGGCGCAAAGAGTTTGACGACGTACACTACAGGATTTTCACGTTATTCATGTCATGACCCGACAGTCACATTCGTCAAGTCCTCTTACCCTCCCCTGCCAATTTTGGTCTACACCAAGTTAAGGAGGTGGTCATAAGAGCCCCCAGACGTAGGCGGCTAGATAGATAGATAGATACGTAGATAGAAACGCTCAAAATGCCAAAGGTTCGCTAAGAAATGCTTCGCATTTAATAATGCTGTTTTCCGACATATTCACAGGTCTTCAATACGACTGATTACTTATGAAAAGGCACTGAAGGAATGTTCGTCAGGTAATCATTTCTGGCGTGATCAAGTGCCGTGCGCTAGCCGGCTTTAACGGTGGGATATGCTCCCAAGTGACTTCCTGTTATTCGTGTCTTTGTTGAACCGAGCAAACGCTTTCAGTATTGGAGATGCGCTTCAGCTCTTTATTAAACGAAGGTCAAGTGTTGTCGCACTGAACGCTTCGCAGTGAAATGCATGGGTCGATAAGCCCCGCGACTTTATTTCGAAGTAGAACCCAGTTTTCTTCAACGTTTCTCTTGTCTAACTGAATGCCGTATACGTCAAAATATGTACATAGTTCCTGATTAAAACTCACCGAGTCCCTTATGCATTCGTGTAAGAAGACTAGGAAGCCAAAGCCGTCTTCTTCATCACAGACGATTAATTGATCCTCCTCCTCCGCTTCCTAAAACTTTCTGCACTTAACGTGGCTTTGCACTGCTTCTATGACCGGAGGCATTGCAAGGCTTCTGCAGCTCACCTGGTTTTGCACTGCGTCCGTGATTGGCCCACCTTCGACCAAGCGACGATGTCATGTGATGGTGTCATCACGTGACGTCACGTTATGTGATGTCGCAGCTGACGTCATGATGACGTCAAATATTTTGTCGATCTGTGACATCATTATGAAATCCTATTGCCACACCTGTCTACTACTTTATCTTGATGTTTTGGGGTATAACCTACAAAGACTTTGCGACACTCGGCGTAGACCGCGCCGCAATATTTGAGAAGCCTCGCGATTGTTTGAGATCATTCTGTTCAGATTACGCGCAGGAAGCCTACAGTAGAGTTTATTCTGGAACTAAAGCGGTCACCAACGATACGCCTGGGATCTTCGATGACGCGTGCACAAATGCCGGTGCGTCTTACCGCTGATCAGATTGCCGACGGCCGATGCTCTCTTCGCAGCTATCAGTGCACAGCGTATATTGCTTGCCCTTTGCATTTCTTGAGCACGAGTTCACCCGAATAAAGAGTTTCCACTTGAACACGCCAACTGATGCGTTTTTCAAAGTCGCGACTACTTGACAATACGGTGCCGTCGTCACAGTGGTGATTATTTCTCTCATGACTCGGGTTGACGCCGACAATCAATTTGTCGCGTTTGATGAGGCCTTTCAGGGTTTCGCATTTAGAATGTAAAAAAATATTGCTTTACTCTAGTCGAGGATAAACTTATTTCCCCGCGGGCGTCTCGAAAATGTTCTATTAAGGTTGAATTGAAGTAGAGAATTGTAGCTAAAACCTGGTTGTAATGAGAAGTGGGTACGCAGACAAAATAAGGACTAATGGTTCACATGATCCCGATGCAGTTCTGGCATGCTTAGTTCCATCTGCGTAAAATTAAAAGGTGCGCACAAATCTTAGAATTCTGACATGAGAATGGTTTAGGTAGAGGAAGCGAATCCGACCACGTGAATTCGGATAGTTAAAGTCCCTTTAAATATGATTGGTAGGAAGGATACTGGCTGACAATAACATTTACTAAAATAATCCGCAGCTAGAAATACCCACCAGAAACACTATCATACCCTTGACTCTTACAGATTTCAAACAAATGCCTTAAAATTCTCGTTTCCACTTGGAATAACTTGAGTGGAATAACTTGACCCCTCCATTACCAGTAGCACATTCTTAGCCACTATCTCTAAACTATTCAATGCGAATTGATAACCTCAAAATTTTATTATGGTGTTGCGTCTCTTGTTTTTATTCTTCATTTTAACCTAGTGTCAATGTGTGTGTAGCAAAAAATGTGTCTCTACGTTTCTTATTCTTTCTGTTTGACTGTTACTAAATGTCTGTCTCACGTTGTCCACTTGTTAAAATCACTATGGGATTGAGAGTATGTATCCATTAATAAAAAAGTCTTGCAAGTGGTCAACGAAAATCGATGTCAAATGGAGGTTGGACGAGGCGCAAAAGGCTCCTACACTCGAAGAACGAAATACTGCATTTGGGGAGAGTTACGGCCACTTATCAAACATCCTCATCTGGCGTGCTCCCAACTCCTTTCTTAAAAGATCGCCTGTAACCACTTTGCTCTCATGAATACCATGTCACGCAGAGAGCGCTCCCGCCGTTCGTGACCGGAAAGCGCCGGGACCACGTTGATAATGCAGGAAACCACACTTGATAGATCACGACTGTCGTTGTCTGGTATAAATTCTCCCTAAATGCTGTATTTTTTTCTTGGAGTATTATACTACATTCATCGTAATATACATCGCGCGCTTTCCTTGCATTTTTTCTTTGATAAATGCCTTTGGTGATAGTTGGTAGTCCTAAAGTCAAGTGTGCCTGTGGTATACGACCTTTTTAAAAGGTCGTAAAGAGGTCAGCGGTGAAGCCCGCTCTGGACGGCCGTCAATGACCATCACCGATGACAACGCGCCAGTCCACACCACCTTCGTCGTGACCCGCTTCCTTGTCGGTGCCTAGGGTTCCCCAGCTGCCCTACAGTCGTGACGTGGCTCCTCAGGACTTCCTTTTGTTTCTGCGCTTGAAAACCTTTATGCAAGGACATCATTTCGAGACAGTTGACAAGGTCAAAGAGGCTTGCACCAAGGCTTTAAAGGACATTCCGGAGGAGACCTACCGTGACGCCTTCGATTCCTGTAAATCTCACTGGAAGCAATGTGTCGTCGCAGGAGGAGCGTATTTTGAAACCTCTATTTGTGTTGTACTGATCTGATCAATACTGATCTGATCAATGAACTCACTGACACTACTTTTCAGACAGACCCTGTACATTAGTGGGCGCCACCTTTCCCTTGCGCAATTTTTTAGATGCATCTTATGCGCCAGATTTTCCGGTGGCGTCCGCGCTCCACTGCGCATGCGCGTCCCCTCCCCCTCTCCCTCCTCTCCTACGCCCCCCTCCCTCCCTCTCGAGCGCCTCATTCTTCCCTGCGACGAGTAGGGTGCCTCGACGTGCTCCTCCGCAACAGGGTGGAGACACTGCTTTTGTGGACGCCATACTGGTTCAAACGTTCGCGTGCGGTGGCAATGCCTGGCATGCAAAGATGGAACGCTTCTAGCAAAATTCGCGGTAAGTTGGCTCAGTTTATCCCTTCTGGCCTCAAGAGCCTCAAGAGAAAGGTATATAACAGCTGCATCTTACCGATACTTACCTACGGAGCAGAAACCTGGAGACTTACAAAGAGGGTTCAACTTAAATTGAAGACGACGCAGCGAGCGATGGAAAGGAAAATTATAGGTGTAACCTTAAGAGACAGGAAGAGAGCAGAGTGGGTCAGGGAACAAACGGGGGTTAAGGACATCATAGTTGAAATCAAGAAGAAGAAATGGATATGGGCCGGGCACGTAGCACGTCGGCAGGATAACCGGTGGTCGTTAAGGGTAACTGACTGGATTCCAAGAGATGGTAAACGCGTGAGGGGGAGACATAAAATTAGGTGGGTAGATGAGATTAAGAAGTTTGTATAACGTGGCAGCAGAAAGCACAGGACCGGGTTGATTGGCGGAACATGGGAGAGGCCTTTGCCCTGCAGTGGGCGTAGACAGGCTGATGATGATGATCCCTTCTGGCGGTAGGCCTTGCATATTTAATGTTGGTAACAAATAGATTAGGCACTAATTATTACGCACGAAGTATCTGATGGCGAAATGAAGACATTTAGAGCGTATCTATCGGTCTAGCTATCTCACTGGCTGCGTAGGTCCTCGTCCTCTCGCGGCCGATTGATTAAGTTGACGAGTACCAAAACTGACATGGCATGATAAGAGCATGTGAAAAACATAAATTACTGCTCATTACATGAATATCATGACATGCTTTTAATGTACGCCGTGACATACGTGACATGGTCAAGGAGCTACAACGGCCGTTTGGTCAACTTCATCTATACCAAAATTGACATGGTATGATAACAGCATGAGGAAAATATACATGACTGCCCATAACACGAAAACCATGTCATCCACGTCGTATAGGCCATGACATGCATAACCCGGTCATGGAGCTCTTGTGTACGAAAACTGACGCGGCATATTAGGACCGTATGGCTAACATGAATGACTGGTCATAACAAGAAAATCATTTCATGGATGTCATGTGCGCCATGACACACATGACACAGTCATAATGTTCTAACTGTCGTTTTATTAACTTTATGTATACCAAAATTGACAGGGCATGATTACAGCGTAAGATGAAAAGAATGACTGGTCATAACACCAGAAATATGTCATGCATGTCATGTACGCCGTGATATATATGACCCGGCCATGGAGCTCTAATGGCGGTTTTATTACCTTGTTGAGTACCAAAATTTACATCGCATGATAAGAGATTATGAATAACAATAAATAGCTGATCATAACACGAAAACCTAGTCATGTATGTCATGTAGGCCATGACACAGATTACCGGCTCATGGAGCTCTAACAGCCACTTTATTAATTTAGCTTAATTCGGGTTAGCTTAATTCGGATCAGCTTAATCTGGCTTAATCAGGATGGACTTAACATGGACATGCTCCGGCATTCGACAGGCTAGATAATCTCAACTCGCTCCAAATTCGCTTGCTCGTGATGAGCTTAATGTGGATTAGCTTACTCCAGCTTAATCCACAGGGCCTTTTTGTGGCCATACTCTGTCATCCGACTGGCTAGGCAATCTCAACTTACTCAAAATAGATTGTTTTTTGATTAGCTTGATTCAGATTAGCTTAATCCTGGCTTAATCCAGGCTGGCTTAACGTGGCCACGCTCAGGCATCCAACAGACAAGACAATGTCACTCGAAATTCACTTGCCTGTGATAAGCTTAATGCGGATTATCCTAATCTGGCTTAATCCACACTTGAGCGATCCGCAAGGCAGCAAGCAGCTCGCAGCAAAGGCTTACACATCGCTTTACCTTTGCGCAGATGCTGGTACTACGGTGGTGATTCCGTCCCAGCGCACGCGACCATACCGAAGTTATCGATTCGTCACAGAAGTCGATTAGTCACAGAAGTCGTCACATCCGGCCCGTCAACGAAAGCTATAAAAAAGCAATCAAGCCCAGTTGGGTCATCACTTGAGCGATCCGCAAGGCAGCAAGCAGCTCGCAGCAAAAGCTTACACATCGCTTTACCTTTGCGCAGGTAAAGCACTTTGTCGTATCTTCTGTTGCAGTAGCACTTTCAATAGCCTTTGCGGATCGCTCAGTGTGCCATTGAAATGCCGACGAACGTCGAGTTAGAAAAAGAAATGAAATCTATGAAAATGTTGCTTGAAGAAAAACTAACCGCATTAAGGAATGATTTCAGCAGCAAAGCTTTCACTGAGTGAACAAAAAGTGTCAGCATGCCGTGCAGAACTCAGCGATGCACTTGCCAGCATAGGCTTCTTGAGCAAAGAATATGACACGATAAAAGCTACAAACGACAAGACGCGTGCCGAGAACGCATCTTTAACGAAATCAAATGATGACCTGAAAAGTGCGAATGCTAGCCTGGCAAAGGAATTGTCTCACTTAGAACAATACACGCGCTTAAACAATATAGAAGTTCGAGGAATCCCAAATGCAGCAAATGAGAACGTTCCACAACTAATAAGTGATATTGGCTTCAAAGGTTCAGTGTGAAATAATATCAGCAGACATCGACACAGTGCATAGAGTGCCTACACCACGAAATCCTAAAGCAAACAACATCATTGTTCAATTTGCTTCACGAGATAAGAACACTGAATTCCAAAAGAAAGCTCGCACAGCTCGCTTGACCGCAAGGGACCTTGGAAGCAGCGAGGAGCACACAGCAGTGTTCTTCAATGATCACTTGAGTCCGAAAAACAAGTCGCTATTCTCGGAAGCACTGAAATTGAAAAAAGGGTCATCAGTGGCAGGTCCTGTGAACTGAGCAGTGCGTGATTAAAGCGAGAAAGACTGCAGGAAGTCGTGTGCACAAAATACGAACGAATGACGACTTACGCGTCTTCTAACGAGAGCAGTAAGCGGCCACTGGATAATGTCACTGCTAATGCACCTTGGGAATCAACATGGCTCTGGAACTGCTTGAAGTTGGACAATTTAATCAGCAAATGAAAACATCGTCTGATCTGTCACTACTTCATCTAAATATTCGCAGCCTGCAGAAGCACTATGACGAACTGCATGTATTGAACGCATCCTTAAAGCACTCATTCCACGTGATTGCACTATCTGAAACCTGGCTCAGCAACGGGTCTGATGCTCCTTATCCATTGCCAGGCTATCAACTCGAAGTTGCTAACAGATCGAATTTATTGTCAGACCAGCTGCGCACTGTATCGTCGCACGGGGGAGTGGCCCTTTGCATCAACGCATCAGTATCTTATTCTGTCAGGCGCGATATTGTAATTACGTCGGATTTATGTGAAAGTTTGTTCATTGAAGTTCAACCTGATCGTACCACGAAAGGCGTACTGCCACACAAGACTAAAAAAACCTTGATAGCGGTTGTGTACAGGTCACCGCTTAAAAAAATCGAACACTTTTTACAAGAACTTGGAAAACCACTCGATACCTATATTGAACCGAACATTCATGTCATTTTACTGGGTGATATCAATATTGATGTCGCTCAAAAAGACTCTAATAATTATTCTTATACTGACATGCTCGCTCGCGAAGGTCTACTGCAATTAATAACATCTGCCACTCGTACAACAAGCTCGCGACAAAGTATACTTGACCACAGGGAGACGTTCTGGAACCTGATGGCGATTCTGTGGGGAGACAGTCCCGCCATAACACACGGATGGTGTAGGGAGCTGCGCCTTCTTGTTTTTCTTTTGTGGTTAGGCTGCGGAGCACCTTTTCGAGTCGTAGCAGCGTGCTTCAACATCCCAAGAACAACAACATTCCGAATGGTCACGAGTGTTCTTAAAATTATGATGAAAAAGCTCAACATATTTATATACCTGCCAAATCCAGAAGAATTACCTGAGATTAGTGCAGGATTTTGCACCATGGCAAAGTACAACCATTTCGATGGCTTTGTTGGAGCCATAGATGGCACCCACATAAGGATACAAGCTCCAGCCAGTATGCCGGAAGACTATTTCAACAGGAAGCATTTTTACTCAATCCAAATGCAGGCAGTCTGTGACCATCGGGGCATATTCGTATACATTTTTGTTGGATACCCAGGCAGCGCCCACGATACCCTGGTTTTAAAGAATAGCCCCCTATACACTAGAAGCCTTTATCCCCCTCCTGGATATGCCATTTTAGGTGATTCCGGTTATCCCAACATGGTCGCACCAATCGCGATCACAACGCCGTATAAAGACACAACGCAGCCTGTGGAAGTACGGTTTAATACAGCCCACGCAAGAGCGCGTGCAATTGTTGAGCGCGCCTTTGGCCTTATGAAAGGCCGCTGGAGGTCGGTGTTCACAAAGGCACTGGAGGTGTCTGTGTGCAAGGCACCGGATGTCGTTGCTGCATGTGCAGCCATGCACAATGTGTGCATGCGGATGGGTGACGCATCCCCTGAGGAGCTCGAAGAAGACGTCGACATTGGTGGGGACCATGACACGGAACCTCCATCCCAGGATCCAGAAGCAGCACAAAGCAGAGACCGTTTGGCCGCCCGACTTTCCTGCCCTGCGCCGCGCGGCGATCATGACTACCATGCAGACATCTGAGACCAGTTTTTTTAGTTCATTGTCTGCAATCAGCTGGACTTTTTTTAACCATGAAACATATTAGTTTATTAATAAATATAGCAACAAAGCCTTGTGAAGATAACAATGTCTGCTGTTACATAACATACATGGTCTAAACGGTGGCTAGTTGTCATCGGCGCGTCTCATGAAAAAATCGGACATCTTCCCCATTAGTTCCGTTTGTTTTTCAACGTTGGTGAGGATGCGCTCCATGACGTCGTTTTTTTTCTGCGTCTCCTCGCGTCTCTGTCTTTTTGCCTCCCGGGGTTGCTGGTCATTCTGCACGAAACAAAAGCCACTTTATGCAACACAATGCGCAACCACCACGGAATGCAATAGGTTATAGCGATTACTGGTCACTGTTTACGTCTAAGAGAAGATGAAAGACCCATAAACAGGGGTCGTGTGCTCGAGGCGACGTCTCGACAAGCGGACATACCTTCTTCAAGGCCGCAACTTGAAGGAAACAAGTCAGCTTGTCGAAACTTCGGCTCCCGCGACACCTAGTGCTCACCAACCTTTCATCTCTTCAAGCTTCTTCGATTTCAGCCTTTTTTTTTTACATTTAAGACGGTTAATGAAAGAGGGTGGCTATACGCACGTTTTGAATTATAACACAATATAACACAATAACTGCACCCAATCTAATACGCATGCAATCATTATTTCGCAGTTCAACTTTCCTGACACGTCTCACTGGAACATCATTTCTTTGTCCTGGTACGTGCAAAAATTGTTGCTCCACAAAAGTGTACTCCATAATGCTAAAAACTATATATGTACTGAAATGGGTAGTTACTGGGCTTTTAATTTATTCGTGATGTCATCAGCAATGATGCGCTTTTAATAATTAACGAAAAATATCCGGCAAAGCAGTGCGACGTTCGGTAAAGGGCTAAATAAATTTACAACAGCATTGAAGTGCTCACTGCATCCTCTGAATTCTCCGTGCTTGCATCGGCAAGCGCTGACGCAATCAGCCGCGGTGGTGTCATAATCGGCCTTCCTGACATCACTGTATCCATCAATTCGAAGAACGGTCACGAGAGCTCATTTTCTTCGTTTCCAGCTCCAGTTGGCGGGTTCTTTAAATCCTGATGAAAGAAACAAGGCAGGAATGAAAAATCTAGTGGGACAAACTGTTTTCACAAATATCTAAATAAGCGCTTGTTGCACTGGAAACAATCAAATCACGGCACTGATAAAATTTGCTGATATAAAAGGGCTAATTACCTTGTACTTCCTTAGCAGATTCAGCCACTTCTTGCGGCACTGTTCAGGCGTGGCGCCATGCAGGCCGATATCCTCAATGATCTTGCTGTAAGTCCATAAGATACACAAGTAACTGAGACACATCTAATGAAATTCAGATTTATAGAACATACTTTTCGATGTCTTGCCACGATCACAGCTACCGCTTTGACATTTCCAAAAAAAAAACGGACGCTGGTATTTGTTTGTACAGTCATGAAATCTGAATAGTTTCACCAGCGAAACCGAAAGCGCAACCGCCATACTCTTCCGAGACGGCCGCATGCAATGAGCGTCGTTACATCAATAATCGATCGACTTAACTTCGCGAGTGTGCGTCTCTGTTCGCAACTATATCCCGCATGGCACCCATGCGTTAACGAATGCAGATCTAACAGTAATTGTTTTCATGAGCAGTGACGTTATTCTGGTTACGGTCACCATGGCACTTCAGTTTCGGTTTTGCTGGTGAATTTCATTACTCTGTAATAACTAACAGAAGCCGCGTTTTGGAAATCTCAAAGCGGCAATAAATTCTCCAAAAGAAGAACTTCAGTTTTCCTACTTGGTCGCGTGTCTCGATTATTTGAAAAGGCAATTAATCTAATATATTTAATTGCTGCCTCAACTGATTGTCCATATATGTGGGCTGCAACAGAGAAAGTAATTATGAAGGCAGCGAGGAAATAAGTTATTTTTTTTGCGGATTTTTCGGACGCTTAATGAAACAAGTACGCATCCATACACATTCAAAGTTCGGGAAGACATATATGGTGGCCTGACGAAATCCTTGGTGTCGCTGGAGCCAACGTTTCGACAAATGGACTTGCCTACATCAGTTGCTGCCTTGACGAAGACAAATCCACTTGTCTTCCTCAACTGGACTCCAGCGACGCCCCGGTTCCAGGAATTCTCATCACATATACACTCATGACAGCAACAAATGTCGTGCGGCGACGGCAACTTACAGCCAGCCTTGCTTTACAGCATTTCTTTTGCCAGTGAAAAGATGCTCCAGCTCATGACGCCTAATTATCAGGCGCTTAGTTTGATCCTCGGTAACTGCAAAAGAGACAGGATATAGCGCTGATATGTACGCTTGTAAACAGTATTTTCAATCGTACTTTATAAACGCAAAGGGGGAGGGGGCGTGCTCACGTTGCCTGTACGTATACGCAAAAGAAATTAGGAGGAGTTATCACGTGTCCGGCGACACCTTTCCCTCCTCCCAAAACACACACATCGCATATGCACGTCTTCAAAAGCTCGCGCGCTTAATTTCACGACTCTCGCGTTGCGCAGCGCTTTATGACCACAACTGAACCAACAGCAAGCCAGTAAGGCACATGAGAAAACGTAGAATAGTGACGGAAAAGACTCGTCTTGCGCCATCAAGCGTGCATATATATTTTCCATTGTCGAAAACCGCGTACTACGAAGCCGTGTATTGCAACTTATGCAACTTTATATCGACTCGTGAACTGATAAGCACCTCTCAAAGATACAGCCTGCATCTACTCGCGTCATTTGAAACACATGCATTTATTTCGGTTTGTATTACCGGGCTTTCATGGTGTTATTACACTTCAAGCAGTTTTCCGCACCGGACAGACAGCTTTCCGTTGCTGCGCGCAATGCTGAAAACGTTCACAACACCCTCGCTACACTTAAGAACAACCAATGCAATTTATGGGAAGTCTACGCATATGCATGGTCTAAAATGCAATAAAATACTTGCATTTAAACGCAGGGGCCTCAGTGGGAACGCGGAGCTGCGAAGAAGGAGCAGACGAATTTCCCGCGTCACCCGCCATTTTGTTTAGACAGCAAAGTAGCCTGCATCGTATTTCTCTCCGATGCTGTCTTCGCGAAGCTGTCTATTTTGCCGGCTACGTGAGAATTGGAATCGGACTTAAGATGGCCGCTGTCCACTTAGCTGTCTATATAGCCGTCTACGATGAGTATTGGAACACGACTATAGTGTTCTAGTACACTATACATACCGCCATAGGCACCCGTCACTGACCAGAGGGCGCGATGGAGCTCTTATGGAACGCCTAAGTGTTGAGGGCACCAGCCGCCAGGGATAGCAAGAAAATGAAATGCTCGCTGGACACATCGACGCGCTCAAGTGTCTTCCTTTTGGGCGCCTCTTTCAACGAACGCTTCCTACGTGCGATCGTAATCACCTCAGGGATGTTGCCACCGCCTTCAATGCAGCACAAACGCGTTTAGAACGCGCTCTTTTCAGGCTGTGCCAAGGCAGCACAAACGCTACAAACGCGTTTCAAACGCACTGCATTGAGGCGGTGGCAAGTCACGTTCAAGTCAAGGAGCTTTTCTGAACATATAGGATGCGGAGGATAAACCCTCGATTTTGCTGCGTCCACTCGCTAGGCTGTGTTTTCTGGCGCTGCCATCGTATCTTGGAAACTGCATTGCCGGGTGCCTATAGCAGCGACAAGCCCATGCATGACAGCGGGAAGGTTTCCTCAACGTCAGCTGCGTCGGTGTTTTCGTGTGTGAGAGAACAGGTGAGGCACGTTTTTAAGCGAACCTTGTAGAATGACATGTTGTTGGGCTAGTTGGGTCATCTATTCAGAAAAAGGTTACAACTGCGCGAATAAGACACCGTGTAAGACACAAAGAAACACTGCGCACACACAATGCGCTTCGTGTGTGCCCGTGTTTCTATGCTGCTTACGTGGTATCGTATTCGCTTAGTTGTAACCTTTATCTGAAGCTTGTAAGAACGGCGCGGTTCGCTAAAAAACAGTTTGCGGCTCTATGCGGCGGCTAGACGTGAACATTGTGCAACGTATGCAGTATAGCAAGGGCGGCACGGCGTGAAGCCGAGGCAACGCGTGCTGCGTCTGCCACGTACGCGAGCGTCTGTGCGCTGAGCTCTGTGCGAAACATTGAGGAGCGTTCGCTGGGCATCGCATGCTTCACTACGCGTTTCCCGAAGCTTCGGACCACGAATAAATCCTGGCTTTTCTGATACACTGGGTCGTGTTCTTTCTGTGCACTCTTTCTTTTCTGTGCGTTATTTTGGTTAACCCCTGTCGTGACTCGCGACTTCTTTGCTATGTATATGCCACTTCCTTCTCCATCAGCTTTGTGCTCTGTGTTTTTGCCATAGGTCCTTACGGCCCAGTGTGTCATACTTCACCAGCTTGTCGGCTTCTGCCAACTCTAGCGATGAGTGCGTTGTCTGTGTTCTCTCCGCATTTGTTACAATATTTGTAACAATTTATTTGGAAGCCGAGATGCATTTGTTTTCTACCTTGCATTTCTGTGCTTTTTTCTGTACCTTGCATTTTGTGCTTTTTTTCTGTACCTTGCATTTTGTGCTTTTATATGCGCAGCCTCTACATTTGCCTTGGAATAAAACCGTTGCGGATTCTCTGTCTCTTTGATCGATATATAAATTGACTGCTTGATCCAAAAGAAAAAACACAGGCGCGATGAATAAAACCGTAGTGAATTATGATTACCTACATCACTTTCTATTATAAACTAATCCAACTAAAAATTATGTCACTACCTCAATTCGCACAAACCATTGTACTAGACAAAATAGGGCATCGCTAAATCAAAATGACAAACAATAACTTTGCCATTTGGGCTAAGAAAAGTGGTCTTAAATCATTACCTTTCGTCATAGTCAAACGTCGGTTACGCAGAGTAATTCAAAATTCGCTCCAGTGAACCCGAAGCAGAAAGCGCAGGCCACTTACTCCCTACTACCACCAGGTGCGCTAAGGTCTATTGGGCCGCTGGGGTCTATGGGAGTGTCCACTCTTTTAACATTTTTTTCCTCTATGGTAGAATAAAATTTGCGCTAAACGAATTGCCACAAAACAGACTTGCATATATCAGCACGTATAGTAGGACGGCAGCCGTCTACGTACTTTTCCTGCAATTTCCACATTCGAGTGACGATTCTCAAAAGGACTCTTGCACTAAACTATGAAACACGATAATCTTTCTTAGGGAACTTAACCGCAGAAATTTTGGTCTGTCTGTCTCTCAGTCTTTCTGTTTGTCTGTCTGTCACCCGATTCAGCCACCCGGCGAAAGTTTAACCGCTTGTTGAACTCCCAGCCATCTTGAACTGGTAGCGCCGGTCATACCTGTGAACATTGCCGATCAAAAAGCAAATGTTACGCATATCTGAGACGCAACATCAGTAGGTAAATATTAGGTGGTGCGTTCCTTTACTAGAAAATGCATAGATACATAATTCTAAAGCCCCTAGTGTTTCTTGGGCTGCGCAGAAAATGCTGCGCTGCAAATGCGGCACTATGAGCCAGATGAGGCATTTCAACATAGGGGAGGAGGACTCGTGTAGTACGGCCGGCAGAGGACTATAGTCTTTTGACGACATTTGCAGCGAAGTACGCAGATACGCGGCCAATTTTTTTGTCATGAGAACAACTCACACGGTCTCATGCAGTTGTCTAAGAACACTCGAAGTCGAAAGCCACCTGCAGTAGCTATTTTACCTTGCATATTTTATCACGCGGTCACCGCGAAGATGACATAACCCGCACCTCGAGGAACTTTTGAAAGGATATTCACTGAGCATATTTGCTTCACTTTGAGTCACCGTCTTTTATACAAGGCACGCTTGAGGTCACTGCAGAATGAGTTACTTAATCCTATAGCCCTAATACCTGACGAGCGTTGCACCGACGTGTTATTACCGAAGCCGGCGAGTCAGTAGCAAGGACCGAATATGAACTAACATGTCTGTCACTGCGAGCCATGCATTTGGCCGTTTGTTGCTCCCGAAGTATGACACCAAGCAGTTCGATGCAATATTCCGCATGTGCTGGATATGAGGCACTCCTTCGCAGACAACTGCTGGATAACTTTGACCGTCAATGCTTTGTACAGTTGCACTCCACGTATGGTACACAGTAAGACTTGCATTACGTACCCACAGGAATGCACGCGGTGCGCCAACCACTGCACACGCAAATTGCTCTCTTCTAACCTAATTGCTGCGTGAATGACGCACTTTGGCCTCGCTTGGTCTTTGCACCAATCAACGTTATCGCTTCATCATCGTCAACTTGGTTTCTGTGGAGAGGTTGCGTAAGCAACAAGTCTAATCCATCTGTCTTTGTTTTTGTGGAAAAGTTAGACAAAAGTTCACCCCAAATGAAGAGTAGAAGTAAAGAAATAAAAAGTATACTGGAACAAATGGAGAAAGACGTACCTGTGCGTGTGAACGTTAGACGGTAAAGTGAGCTTTTCACCTGTGACCTTGCTGTCGGAAGTACATTGTCACGCCCAGCGATACTGCGTTAGGTGAAATATGCTGATGATGGTGTGAATATCAAGTGACTCCAACAGGATCCTCGCTTAACAAGGCACATCTACAAACAAATGCTGGTTAACACAGATAACGTGGGGACAACTATCATAGAATTGAAAAATGCGTAGCGAAGCAGTAGGGCACCTTATCGCATAAGAAAATCTTTTCACACATAGCAAAACAGTTCCTTTCATATTTACTAGCAGTCTACGATGACGACGTATTGAGTCGGTAGAGTAAATTATAGCATAATTTTCACGCCGAGAAGGAGCATGTGAATATCTGGTATTTGATGTTACGTATGCACTCTAAGGCAAAAAAAAAACGGGAAGAGGAGTAACGGAGCCCAAGAGGCGCGCGCGATGAACGGATAGGCTGTTCGAGGAGCAACAGCACTTGGACGAATGCCGTGTGCAGACCAGCTAGTCTTGACAAGGAGCAACCACGCGGGAGATGAAGGCCGTGTGCAGAGACACGTTCCGTGTGCAAACCGTTGTCAAAGGAACTGACCGTCCTCCTCGCTCTTGGCTCAGTCTTGCCACTTGCGTACGGGGTGGCATGTTGACGATTGTCTCGCGCTCAACAATTAGTTCCACATTGTTGGAACTATGCCACGGCACCCTATATATACACGTATGCGTGGATGAGAGTGTGCACCGAGCTGCTTTTACAATTCGCCACACCCATGAAGTCTGGATCTTGTCTCGGCACGGCGCGCTCTATTACTCCGGCGTAGTCACGGCACTGCCGCGCTACCGGCTGGGAATGGTGGTCGAGCAGGTCTATCGGAGCCATCCTTCCATTCTGACTTTGGGAAGAAATCGCCGCTGGATTTTTTCGCAAATAAGTAATCACTCAATATTCTGCCGTACCTGCTGCGTGCGCGAAACGTATCGCGTTTTCAGCAATGAGCTCGATCGTGTTGTATATCGCGCGCACGAGCAATACCGCGAGTTTCAATTTGTGCGTCAGGTCGCCTGTGCTTTGTGGGCGCCTGGAAATTCGCCGCGATTGCCGTCGGCCGCCCGGAAGCTCGCTCACGGAGGGTTCGCGGCGGTGATGAGCTACGAGCTCGCGATATTAGGCAGAGGCCTCGCCGCTGCGCGGTGACTAGTCCAAACCGCATTGCGGTGGTCGGCAACGAGCTCGATTGTATGTTGTGTGCTCAGACTAAGCCACACGAGCTGACGGGGGCTTTAGCCGACATTAGCTGTGCTTTGGTATCTTTTGGAAATTGGTCGCTATTACCATCGGCTTGCCCGTCGCTCGGTCGCAAGAAGTTCGCCGTCATTCATGGCGGCGGTCCCGCTTTCGCTCGCACTACAGCCGCTCGCTCGAGGTTCGTTTCGCTGGCGGCAATGGATCACGGGCTTGCTCGTGCTGTAGGACGCTGCTCGCAGAAAACTCGCCGACCCGTTGGCGACGCCTTGGCGTGATGGCTGCGGCTGCCATACTTGAGCTGCTGCGCTATGTCGCTCGAAATGCGTACTGTATTAGCTATGACATCACAGTGAAAAATATTCGCATGCCATATTTTACACATGTGGTTTTATTCAACATTGCTCGTATTTGCCATGTGCGTGCGTTTTCATCCTCTCTGTGGCGTGTCACTAACGATTTGAAATATTGTTTGTGCTTTTC
Source organism: Rhipicephalus sanguineus (assembly GCF_013339695.2). Taxonomy (NCBI): domain Eukaryota; kingdom Metazoa; phylum Arthropoda; class Arachnida; order Ixodida; family Ixodidae; genus Rhipicephalus; species Rhipicephalus sanguineus. The sequence continues at coordinate 44,477,390 of NC_051182.1, forward strand.
AGGCCGCAGGCGTTCTCCACAACTTACTGACTGTTGTGTACGCTGGCGCATGCGATGCCAGTCATTTAGAGCTTCCGTTGAAGCAGCTTCCCAGAAAAGAACTCTATTGAACGAAAGCAGAAACTCCCTATGCATATAGAAAAATAAAGCATTTCGTCTCGCGGGGTAAACCTCCCTGCGTTTCCTTTTCATCTATTTCTCTTCTCGAAAGGTTTCATTGTCTCACTTTTGTCTTTCGTTGTCGCATTACTGCGAAAGCAGTGAAGCACGCATCTCTAAATATTTTTTTTGCGTGTTCTTTTCCGCGCCATTTGTTGCTCACCGCAGAAAAAGAAACACGCGAGAAAAGTATTAGGTCTTGCGGAGAGTAACTGTAAAAAATGATAGCAGGGATTAACGGATCATCTGAATTGAGGGTAAAAAGATCATCCGCATCGAGTATTTGAGCGTACCGAACGGTGCAACTCTGGCGACTAACAGTTGCCCGGTAAGCTGTACATGTGAGGAATAATTCTTAGCCCATTGAGGCGATCTGTGGTTGTCCGGTAAGGTGTAAATATGAGGACTAAATGTTAGTCCATTGAGGTTATCTGTAGACACTAACTGTTAGAACCGGTGCCATTTTTCCTCAAATGGATTAATGGTTGTGACAGACCCATTAGTCCTTAAAATGAAGAACCCTACACTTTTTTAACACCCTTTTGCCTTATAGTGTAGGGAGAAAAAATACGAAGAAATTTGAAGCCATCAAAGGACACTTGGTGCCAGTAATCTGGAGCCAAATAATCTATCAGAATTTTCTAAAGTAACTAGCCGAAGTTTACATTTAAAAAATAAATAAACAGTGCACAGACAGGACGGATAAAGTAGAGTAAAAGAATAACTATTAATAGTATAGTGTGAAACGACTTACCTAGCAGGAACGGCTGGGTTTGCGTACTGGTTCCCACTTAAGTAGCTACACCGCGAAAAGAAACTGAAAAACAAAGCAATAGAATAATTCTTTATCAGTGCTTTCTGTGCGTCTTTCTGTGTGTTCTGCCTTTTAAATGCGAAGCATTTCTCAGCGAACATCCGCCACTTTGGCGCTTCTATCTATCTATCTATCTATCTATCTATCTATCTATCTATCTATCTATCTATCTATCTATCTATCTATCTATCTATCTATCAATCTATCTATCTATCTATCTATCTATCTAGCCGCCTACGTCTGGGCGCTCTCCTGGTCGTCTCAATAACTTGTAACGTACTAAAATTGACATAGCAGAGGTCAGTGTATGACGAACACGATTCACTGGTCATGACATGCATAACGCAAATACCTGTCGGCACGTCATGAAACCCTTTCTGTCAGTCACGTGTGGCGCATACCCGCATAACAGATTTCATGTTACGCGGCAATATGCCACAGGTGATACGGAGTCTAAGTCTAAACTAACGTGGTAACCGCGAACACACGCACTGTGACACGTAAGGAAAGTTATAATAATAAAAATTCGGCAGATCCCACGTACCGTGGGAATCGATGTTATGCGAAACATGCGCAGGAAAGTGACTGCGGCGTATTTTATCATATTGACCGAAACGTGCCGGAATGACGCTAGAGAAATGTGCAAATGGTATACGCACACACATATGTTGAAGAGTCCTACATGTGTTATATAACCAGTTGTTTACAGTTGCGCAAGGATGCCAACAGCAACATGGGTGTTACCAACACCAGTCGCGGTAAGCTGATATGTAGTTCTTATATTCTTCAATACTGGATGGCGCGAATTCGAACAAGATAAAGAAGGAGCAGAGATGCACAGGGCAGCCGCTACTCGTATTCAGAAAGCTTTCTCTAGATATATACACAGCCGAGTGGCACGTGCAGGTGCACTGCACGTACACGTTAATGTCACAGTTGTAGCTGTTACAGTTGCGCTAGAGTTGTTATGCTTATACTTGTCCGTTACGACGGACAACGCAAGCACGTTTCACGAACTCGTGTGCATGTGTGGTACGGGTTCATGACAGTTCTTGAACAAGATCGTCATCACCGTGATCAGTGAGAACGAGCAGCTGGACAGGACTTGTTATCGGATCGGCTCGTGAACGCGGCAATAGGGGTCTAAGTCTAGTGCAGTGCAAGGTATAGTACAGCTGGTGGAAATCGTGGATGCCTCTTCCGAAGAAATGGTCTATGATGCCTCCTCTCCTTGACGTGGCAACGCTGCCTTCTGATATCTTATTCACATCCAAGCCATCTTTCATGCGGTGCAAGCAGCAGGCGTTGTTGGGTTTTGATAAACCAATGTTGAAGCCACCAGTAATGATGAGGGGCGTGGTCTTCTCGGCAGACATATTGTACGAGGGATTGACCCCGGTTTCTGCGCAATGCAGGTGGACCACGTTGCGGACCACCTATTTCTTTCTATTTCTATCTCGTTCTTGCTATGTTTTTCTTCCCTTCCCTTCTTTCTCGCTGTGCCTAACTCTCGCTTCCTCTTTCCTTTTACATTTTTTCTCTATATATATCCCTTTCTCTTTCCTTGTTTCACTAATTCTTTCTCTTTCTGTCTTGCTCTCTTTTTTCTATCTCTTCTTTTGTCTGTATCTCTATATCATCTACTCTCACTTCCGATTTGTTTCTCCCTATTAGTATCTCTTTTCTATTTCTTTCCCTTCTTTCTCCCTCTCTGTACTCGCTCTCTTGCCCATCCGAGTTATTGCATCCCACGCCGCAAAAATCGGCGCAGCGGGAGAGTGCGCGTCAGGACGTACGTGTTTGCGGAGCGAAGCAGAAGTTAAGAAGATGACGAAGAAAGCGCGTGCCAGTCGAGTTATTGCGTTGCACGCGCAAAGCCGTTCATGATGATGATAGTTTGTTCTCGAGGCCAACCCGGGGTTAAGCTCAAACAGATCACTGGTAAAATCTTCGACGACTCCCGGTACTCTGTACGAGAGCGCTAACCTGACCCTAGGAAAATTTCACACAGCGGTATTCAATACATGTGCGCACTGTAGATAACTTGTGGATTATTACGATCACCACACCGTCTACAGAGGCACGTTTAATTGCCCAGTATACGCAAAGGCTAAAGGCCCTTATACACTGAATGCTTATAAAGTACGTCTGTATAAACAAGTCTCGGGAAAGTCTCAAGTTCCAGCGATAGCCGCGGAAGGCGAAAAAATCAATCACGGCGAGCTCCATCGAGGTGCGCGTACAGTGAAAATACTGACTCCCCTTTTAGCGATCGGATAAGTTAGTTCGCATTTGCCTTGCTCGGGGAGCTCAACACGATCAAAAATTTTATTTCAAATTGTATGAGAAGATTGTCGGAAGCTTAGTTACCGTGTCATTTTTCATAAAGCTAATGGGGACCAGTTTTTGTGTCACTTCTAGAGTTAATACAAGAGCTTGATTGTTTAAGGGCAAGTATTGAGATCACACTCACGCTCGAAAAGCAGCCCAATGGCATCGATCGCGCTTCGGCCGTTTATTTCATTGAAATTGTACCGCGGTCATTTTCTTTGATCGGCGATACGAAGCTCCATTTTAAATCAGTTTTGATATAGCCATGAGAGTTTCTGCGCCAAGTTTGGCATGACGCTGCCACAAACCGCTTGTACCGCTTGCTTGTAGAGAGTGACACTGTGAAACTTCTAAAATAGGAAACTGTGGGCGAACGCTCGTTCCTTCATTGAACGACACATTTCATGTAGTGGTCACATGGAGAACAGTTTCCGGGTCACTACTCTGGAACAAATAACGTTTGATGATGTGAATAGGAGAATGAAAGCATGTGGATAAGGACATTTTGGGCAGAGTTCTACGAAACAGGCTGTCGAATTTGCAACCATTTCAAAAATTACTTTTTAGTTTTTAGTGTCAATCGAGCTGACACATGCCATGGAGTTTTAAAAGTAATTTTATTTTTAACAGAAAAATTAATGAGCGCACTGAATAGATATAATCAGAGCTCATTATTAGAGTTGGCCAGTGTTTGTGCATGTTATTAATTTCAGTGCGTAAGAACTGCTATTTTCTTGATATTGCTGTGAGGTATGTATCTAAAAAGGACTAATTTTGTGTGACACCTGTGTTAAGAGTGAGGCAGACAGTGAGGAGGTAGTGAAGAATGAAAATGTATATTCAGCGTCTGCAATCGTCCATCGTTTAAGCAGCGTCTTTCACGACTATGCACCATTGGCACCTGAAGAAATGGACTCAATTATTTTTTTTGTCAGTGCAAAGCATGACAAATGAACAAGAAGCTAATTATACAGGTCTGACAGAAATAATTTACTCACTGTTTATTTTTCCAACACTGCTACTATGACTTCCAGCACCTCCTAGCTGTCTAGTATACTACTGTTCCAAATGTCGCTATTGTGCGCACACACATCATGTGCAGTGTATTGTCGGTGCTGTCCACTGGTACATCATTCTTTTTTTTTTTTACAAATGAGTGCCTTCAGGAACGCGCGCAGGCATCCGCTATCACATGCGTCAGCTGATAAACAGTGGGCAAGCAAGGGTACCTCAGTTCTCGAAACTTGTTTTCCGTGACCACATTCACAGGAATGTTCACTTGCTGAAATGTTGGATTCAGGCTAAGGCTTTCCTTATTCGCCAACAGTTACTCACTTGAAGTGTTTGTCACTGCAACCTCTTTTGAAACATAAACCAAAGTCCCTTTTCGACGTGAGACCGTTAATGGTGTTTTCTGAGAATACACGAGCTTAGCTGAACTTAAAGTTCAGCAACTTCGTCGGAATTCAACGTAAAAATATTGCCGTGCAGGCACCAACACAAGGTTATTGAGCACAATAACAAGAACACGTTATATACGGGAATATCTAGCATAACAGCGTGGTTTTACTTTCTGTTTCATCGCCGTGTGCCTCTCGCCAATGTGTCGGCAAAATAGCACGCTGGGGCGCAGGCTAATCTTACTGGCACTGCATCTTTTGCGAGCTGTTTTGTGCTGTTTGTTTAAAATAGCTCAAATCGTCAAACGCTCATGTGTAGCGATAAAGACGACGGGCAGCCCTGTACGCAAGTACTTTGCAAGGGTCATCCATCGTGAGAAGTATGTTGCCTGGCGCTTCATTCTGCGTACTATAAGAGGTATACTGAAGGAGCCAAGATACATAGAGTTGCTCAATTTCAGCTGGTAATTTTATTAAGCAGATGGCTGATACTCTTTCTTGTGTGTATTGTTCAACTCTGTAACTGACAGTGCTGCTTGTTTACATGTATACTGCTACATTGACGACTGCCAATAAACAATGTAAGCTTATTTGCTTGACGTGCTTTTTTTGCCAGTTGGGGCCTCTCGGTCAGCTGGCGACATAACGGAAATATGTTTAGTAACGTTAGGCTGCCGCCCGCGCGAATACGACCTCGGGACAGCAGTGAATAAACGCCCACAACCAGTGCGACCACCCGCACGCGCCAGCGGTGCGACAGCCTTATTGCCCCTGCGCAATGACGATAGATTTCGCAGCGCCATCTCATCGTCGGATACTTTAGTTCACAACGCCACCGCTACCCTAATTTTCGTTGCACTATCAAAGGTACAATTTTCCTTCTCGAAATGGTTCTATAAGTGTTCTGTGGTATGAATTTCACAAACGCTAGAAGCAATCCTATACGAAGACTGCAGTAATCCACTGTACGCAACTAAGCAACTATAGACCAGCAAACATAGAAACAAAGGCAGCATAACTCTCAAGGAGCTGCTATGGCCGACATGTCGGACCGCTCATGGAGCCAGCTTCATACGGCGCTGCTGATATAGAGTATTCTGAAGAGCCTTCGCGCATCCTCTGGTTGTTCGGCAGGTTTCCTTCACATGTGTATTTATTTTGATCACGAACCTTAACAAAATTAAAAGCGATGAATTTCTTGATGTAATTTCTTTGTTTCCTTTAAACAAAGAAGCTGGGTGACAGGTAATATTTCCGAAAAACTGGGTGTTGCTGAAATCTTTTGTTTCTTCTTTCGCTGACATTTATATCAGTTCTCTTACTAATCAAGGAGGTTTCAAAAGAACTTTAACCTCCTTCCCACAGATTCCAGCTGAAGCGGAGTGTTCATCCTGATATCTGTGAGACCTGCGGGGTAGGGGTAGAAGTGAATTCTCACTAAACGGAATGACACAAAACAGACTTGCATTTATTAACACAAACGACAGGACGGCAGTCGTCTTCGTGCTTTTCCTGTTACCCACGCGTTCGAGTGAGTATTCATAAAGGCCTCTTGCACTAAACTTGTTGGCATGAGAAAAACTCACTGAATACTTTACGTAATCGTCTAAGAAGACTCCCTGTCCAGAGCCACCCGCTGTAACTGTTTTTCCTTCCTTTTTGTATCACGCAAACGCCGCTTTGAAATTTTTCTATAGTCGGATACAACTTTAGAAGTCAGTGGCATTTCCTCCTCAAAGGCGGATGAACACAGCCTGCACGTATGGGCGCGCTCTCGAGACTGACGTCATGAGCGGAACGGCCGGTGGCTCCGCTTTCGGAGAACATCGGCGCGTGCATGAGCGGGACTATTTCTTTAGTCGCGGAGGCGATCGGCTGCCGCGCTTTGGGCGTCTAGGCGGGGCATCTCCTGACTTCTTAAGTTGTATCCGACTATAGAAACGCGGTCGCCGCGAAGATGAAAGAAAGGCGCATCTTGAGGTACGCTTGAGAGGAACATTGCTAAGAATTTTGGCTTCCCTCTGAATTACAGTGTGTTTGTTTAGAATAACACGCTTAACGTTGCTGCACGAAGAGTTACTTAAGGCTATTGCCCTAATATAAGGTCAACGGTAAGCTGTGCGTATTAATAGCGGAACCGGTGAGCCAGTAGATATCAACACTTATGAACCAACAGCCCTTTCAATTGGAGCCGTGCATTTTCTCTTTTGTTGTTCCTGATCTATGACACAACGCAGTTTGGATAAAAATTTCGCACGTGCTGATTATGAGGTACTGCGTCGCTGGGAACCGCTGAACAACCCTGATCGCTACCGTTTGTAGAGGTGCGCTGCACGTATGGTACACAATGAACTTCTAATTCCGAACCCGCAGGAATGTACCCGCTGAGCCAACCATTGCACCCGCAAGCTATTCTGTTGCAGCTTGCTTCCTGAGTGCATGGCGCTGCGTGACCTCCCTTCGATATTGAGCCAACAGTGTGAGATTGTCACGGTATACCTAATTTCTGTAGAGAGGTTGATGAGTAAGCGACCAGGCTACTCCATTTCTTTATGTTTTCCAGGAAAATAAAGTAGGACAGTGTTAACTCTGAAATGAAAGTACAAGTAAACAAATAAAAAATCAACGTTAAACAAACGGAGAAAGAATAATGCGTGCTTACAAACGTTAAACTGTAAAGGGAACTGTATCTTTGGAAGTTTCCGTTTTCACCTGATACCTTCCTGTCGGAAGTGCATCGTCATGCCCAGCGAGACTGTACCTTAGGTAAAACACGTGCAGTAAAATAAAATCTATTGAAAGCCGTAGATGTTCGCCGCCTAGATCACTTCGAAAACGTTTTGTTCTCTATAATACACTTCAATTCTCTATAATACACTTCAATTTATTGAAGTGTATTATAGAGAATTATTTGCAGGTAAAATTCAGAAGGTGTGAATATGCAATGACTGCAACAGTAGCATCGCTTAACAAAAAAGTTCGGCAGATTCCACGTAGCGTGGGAGTCGATGTTATGCGAAGCATGCGGCGGGAAGGAAAATGTGGCGTAATTTTTTTTACTGAGCGAAACGTTGCAAAATGACGTTAAATATTTGTATGAATTTTATACGCACACATATATGTTGAAGAGCCCCATATCTGTTATATAACCAGTTGTTGACAGTTGGGTAACACTGCCAACGGCAACGTGGGTATTACGAACACCAGAAGCGGTAAGCGGATATGTAGTGCTTATACTTGTCCCTTATTATAGAAAACGCGCGCATGTTTCACGAACCCCTGTGCATGTGTGGAAGAGCTCCTTGACAGTTCTTGAACAAGGTCATCATCACCGTGATCAGTGAGCAGCACCAGCTGCTCATGACTTGTTATCGGATCCCGTCGTAATCGCGGTGACGAGGGGTCCATGTGTAGTGAGTATGTGGTATAGTACAACTGTTGGAAACTGTGGATGCCTCGGTCATTTCGTAGACAAATTGTATGTCGACCGGCGACATGTCAGAACCTGAAGTCACCCTTCGCGTTGGTGAGGTACAGGCCGTGGAGGCTGATAGGCTTGGATATTGCTACGTAGACCAACATCAGTGGATGACGCTTGTCGTATCCGTAGACTACCTGGGCGCGGCGAACAGAGCGTTGGCCGTCAATAAACTGATCTGTGCCAAGACGCGCCGGCATTTATACGTGCGGCATCGAACATTCGAGCCTTATCGCTGGTGGTTGCGTTAGTTCGACAATAAACTGAGCGGTTCGCGATATCGCGCTCCAGCCTAACAGAAGATTTTAAAATAATCTGGAATGTTCCCAGACATTCTGGCGCGGTTTGCGCAGCGCAGTAACTACACGTGCAATAGACCAATAACATAAAACATAAGAAAGGAGCGCGTGTGGCAGTATTCAAAGCCGGAGCTTCTAAAAGTAGCAGGGAGAATACGTACTTGAGCTTCAAAGGACAAATATATTGAAAAAGTAAATAACACAATATCAAATATGCAATATATATATGACCTTTATTTCCAGCATTGGCACAGGTTCACATCACGCCCGACAGTTTGATTTCGTGAGTGTTTGCTTGCAATAGAGTGCCCAATTTCTATCGACATGTCTATGTGATACAGAGAGTGTGCTTACGGCTGAGCAGTTGCTTAGTGTTCTGGGCGAACACCAACAAAGGTGTGCACTGCATGCCCAAAGCTTATTTTCTTGGAATTGTGCTTCTGGAATCTGCAAGCACTCGCCTTATGTCTGTTTCTTCAGCATACATCTAAGCTGCATACTCAGCAGTCCGATTACTACTAGCGCCAAGAAATTCTAGCTGTAGAAACTGTGTATCTGAACTATAACGAGAAACAAAACAAGCCTGAAATATTTTCTTCCGCCTTTTACCTGAATACGCAATACCTATGGTATGGCTTCACAGCCGAGAATTTCGCCGAGAAATTCGTGCCTGCTCTGTAGACACAACGCGATATTCCTTATTTGTAACGCATTCAAGGTGACATCGCAGAGTGAGAAAGATGCAGAACTGTACGCATCCGCGATTGTTTACGTAAAAGATTAATCAAAACTACGTTGCTCTGACTGCGCCAACTATCTGTCGGCGTAGCGCACGTTTCGTTTCCGACTCCACACTATGCACTCAAACATCAACACAACCTGGCAAGCGTCGCATAACTAATGGAAGGATAAGACACTTGTCCTAAGGCTACGCTGTTAAACTCGGACGCCGCACCACAATGAGAGCAACGTTCTTTCAGCGATCTCGGTGTTCAGTTATATGCACATATTTGTCAGCTTGCAGGCTGACTACACACGTACGGGTTGAAAACTTTCCACGTGTATGAGTGACTTGTTTTGCTTGTACCTGACTGTATACAATGCTTGTACTAGCTTGGGCACTCTCACTTAACGATGCAAACCTTACTTGATTGACGCTGTTTTTGCCAGTCGAGGCCAGTTTGGTCACCTGGCGATAACTATTACACACGCGAGCCGCGATTTAGCAACGACAAAGAACAAAATACCTCAGGGAGCAAAAAGCGCAGTAGCGCGGCCAGGGCGAACCAGCCACAAAAACTCGTTTGTTTAATGACGATGATAGTACTTGCAGCGCCATCTCGCCTCGCTTTATTGCGGTTCAGTACGCCGCCGCCACACTTATTTCCGTGCTACAGTCAAAGGTACAGTTTCCGTTCTCTAAAGTGGCAGATGTTCTCTGATAACACTGTGTCCTACTAAGAAACTATAAGACAGGGAACGCCAACGCCCACCGCTCACGGAACAAGTTACGTACGAAGCTGCAAGCATACAGTATTCTGAAGAGCTTTCCTGATCTCTCTGGTTAGCCTGAAGATTTCCTCCGCATTTGCATTTGTTTTAAGGAAGAACCTTCACAAAAATGAAAACGACGAAGTTCTTTATGTAATTGCTTTGTTTCCTTTAATCGAATATCGATGAATGAGGGCGTATTTCCAAGAAAATAGGAGTAATGCTGATATTTTTCGTTGCTTATTGCCTTCACATGCCTAGCCATTCCTCCACTGAGCAAGAGGTATAAAACCATCAAAACCTGCTTGCCACAAGTTCCAGCTGAAGCCCAATCTTCCTCCCGGTAGTGCGAGATCTCGATTGGTGGCGTAGAAGTGAATTCGCGTTAAACAAAATGGCACAAAACATACTTGCATATAATAACACCAGTCTGGTCTGTTGTCGTCTGTTGTTTTGGCCGGCGCTCTTCTACTGCGATTATGAACCAACTAGCCCAAAAGTACATCTTGACAAGTTACAATGTGCTGTTGTTTCACACATGCGGCAGCGTTCACACACACTTCGCAACGTTCACAGGGCGTATGGGTGAGTTTTGTTCTACGTAATTGTGATCCTACGTGCCTGCTACCACCGCGAATTTAACTCGTGGCTTCTTCCGTGTGGAAACACGTGCTCTATATTTTTTAGCTTTTTAATTTTTGTAGCAGGTGGTGCTTGCTGTCTTTTTGATCTTCTTTTGTTTTTAGACGGGCGAACGTGCAATGCATTGAAAATGGAGTTCTCCGTTTCATCATCACCTGTGCTCTCACTTCTTGTCACGTCACTTTCTTTTCAATATTTCTGCCACGTGTATAAACAAATATTTACCTCAGCGTGGTCATTGACCATGCAGGCTGGATCGAACACAGGATGGGGAAGGCGTTGTAGATGGGGACGAAATCAAACAATAAAATGAACTAAAAGTTTATTTTCCAACATAATTATCAGGGGTTTCAACTCCTCATTTTCGCTACTCACACGGCGACAACACTGAATGATCCCGACTTGTATGCATATGCTTAATGAACCCCGTTAGTCCATTAAAGGGGCTCACATCTCATCGCCTTCATCAAAAGTTGAATACGTGCTGTTCACGTTTTTGTCCTCCGGAATGAATACAAAAGCTCGACAATGCTGGACGATATTGTCGTTCAGTTTTCTCACCACATCTTTCTCATGAACAACATGCTGCGCATATCTCTTCTACTTTTTAGTCGTCACTTGCATGTTGCTTTGCCAAGCCAGAGGCTCTGCGTCTTTCAGACTAAATATGCTCTTTGTTCTCGCCACAAATACTTGACGTCGTTCTTCCGACAGTCCGGATCGACATACTTCGTGCGCAGATTTCATATTGCCGTCAATGTACAGCCGACTACAAGCTTGGCTGGCATTGACCCACGTTTCGTCTAAGAAAAAATTTGCCTACCTGGGCGCCGCTGCTCCACTACTGGCGCACGTACCCGCGGCGACACTTAAAAATGTGCGTCGCTTTGATGAGAAGTGCGTTCTTAGTGCGTTTTCTGAACCGGATGCCAAGGTTCTTCAGCACCTTTTCAGGGGTGGGTAGAATTCGGATCTGCCCCATTTCTCTAGAGTGTACTCTCTGTGAAAAGTCGCCCACCACCATAGACCACATCCTCTCTGGCTGTTCTCTTGATCCTCCTTGGGTGGGTTAGCCCAGTATCAGATCATGGGAAGAACGACAGGCCCTCCTTGCGTCTCAGTATCTGGGTACAGAGCTTCACTGTGTGAACCGGTGTGTCAGTGCCCTTGCCCTGCGTGATTTGGACACGCACGTGCAATGTGATAGCCGTGCGGTGGCCCAGGGCCTGTGAAGAGCCCAAACGCACTCGATAAATTCATTTTTTCCTTTCTTCGTACAGCACCCTCTGTATCGTTGATGTGGACGTCTTGTACTCATCGAAACACTTCCTCACCTTGCAGATATCTGTAATTTCCGGTCACTTAAATAAAAAAGCTGCGCACCGCTTTTCGCAGTACGCTCACGTCCAAGCAGTACGGCTTCTTCACCGACTCACTATCTTTTCCACGAGAACACTTCTTCGCTGACAGTTCTCTGGCCGTGTACCCCCTCTGCATTTGCAACCCTTGGAGCGTTCTCTCACCTGGGTGAGTATTGCAGTCCTCGTGATGAGCGAATTCACATTTGTATTGTAGGAGCACTCGACGCCAACCACTTCAGAAACAAAAAATGTAACTGCGTCGCCGGATTGGGGAAACACCGCACATGAGATGGATGACACACAGGCGAGACAGCTTCCACCGACACAACGGACTCGGGCGGCGGCATGTTCACAAAAGACGGCGCATCGCCACCTCGCAACTGATCTCCGCAGAGATGTGTCCGCGAGGGTTTGGATAGTTTTGAAAGCGGAATGGAATAGACAAATGAGTCTGCACAGACAATACTTGTCCGCTTCTCATTTCGCAGGTTTTAATGAACCTGTTGCCATCAAGATACTTCTTGATTTCCAGCGCATCACTAGTCAAACTACGGAGTTCCTTTGGGCACAACAGCTACCATTGCTACGCACCGCCGTAGTGAAGACTAAACCGTCAGCTACGAAACCTTGAGTGAATGTTCCTGAACATATCCACATGCCTCCAGACAACCTGCAAGCTGTCAGTCTTGGTCCCGAAATCGCCGCAGAGCGAAAGACTTCTGCTTCCCAGCTCTTGCACTCGTGCGACATGTCTCGTGCTACGTTCGAGAAGAGAAACAAGAGCGCTGCATTTTCGAACTAGTTGACGCCATCTCCCGCAGCAAACCGCCCAGGCCCCAAATCTCTATAGGGTGGGTGGAAGCATTCCACAGTGACCACTCCTTTACTCTGATTCCTGCCGACAAAAGGGAGGATTCGCCGTCCTGCCCTTGTATTTGTTCCAGAAGAATGCCCATGAAGCTGTAAGCTCTGCTTTTGTGCCTCAAGATGATGGCTCTATTTCGCAGTTTAATCGAAAGCCAGAAAGCTATCCAAGAATTTAAAACTTTCTCGCGCAGTTACTGGCTACAAAGCGGATGCAGGCGACGTGGATCCGAACGTTGCAGAAAGAACGAAGTTTAGACAAATCCGTGTAATGCCCATCATTGCCGTGCTGGCTGAAGCACCATGCGTTGCCGCTCTCATATATACTAGCGCAGAGTTCCCTATAGTAAATATTTTAGGAACTCTAGGTTTGAAAAGGTCTATTTCTGGCAGGATTTTGACATCCGGGACGCAGTAGTCTTCTACGTTCTTGCGGCTTTGAATATCACGCCTGTGCAATAATTGCGATTTTGGTTGTGAGCACGTTAGATCATGTGGTTTCTGAGAATAGCTACAGAGAAATCTGGCGCCACCGTCTATGCGAATTTGCTAAGGGGCGCTGTGCCGCGACGGGAATGACTGTATATGTGTCTCCGAGGCTTGTGTTGGCTGGAGTTGAGCGAGGTTTAGAATAAAAAGCGGATACGACTGCGCAAGTAAAGCGTCTCTTAGACAAAAACTTTATAAACAAATCTCATTCACGGGTATTAAATTCTGGAATAAAAGTCCACTCACGTGTACGACATAATCAATCAGCGAAAGAAGGAAACAGACGACAAACAGCCGTGAGTGAACGCAGGCCTTATCGTCTGCTTCGTAACTTTGAGAACTTCCGACACGGAAGTTCTCAAAGTTAAATAAAACTCGTTTCTGTGCAATGATGCAAAAATAAATAGCTTACTACGTGCTTCATCGGTAGGAAATGAGCGATCTTGACCCAAGGAACGCGTTAACATGTTCACCGTGCCACGGGACACCGGTGCGTCACGCCCTGTGCTTCTCCTATGCAGCCGCTGTGTTACGGGCGTGCATGTGCTTGCTTATTCGACAACTTCCTCGCACTTGAACGCTGAGGTACCATTCTTGCTGTAAGAGGCTATAAATAAGCAGAAGAATACTTTTCTGGCGTTAGATGCCATGACCCATCGGCGACCCAGGACGCACTGGATGAAAACCATTGATGCTGCGTGTGGTGCGACCCACCGGTGACCCACGCTCAAGAACTCTCCGTCATGTGATGCCGTCTAAGGTTTGAAAATGCAGCTAATTCATATATTTTATTGCATTCGACTTTAGACAGCGATGTTGTTTTTAAGAAGCGGAGTGCCGGCCTATTTCTCGACTGTGTTGCTAACTTTCATTCGGGCGCAGATTTTAAATACGTGTATGTGGAATAAGTATACGTGCGTTCTTGCTGCTGCTGCAAAACACTTTAGCGCGACTCATGGACCACCATGCCTTTTACGGACTCAAAAGAAAGCAGAACATAGGGCAAGAAACGTATGTTTGTGTTTTCTGGTGTCAGACACTTTAGATTTAAGCTTAGAATTTCGTGAAAAAGGCACAAAACAGCTATGTGTCTTTAAAGGCACATTAAAGACAAATAACAATCTTTGTCAGAGTGAAAGTCTAATGTGTGGCAACGTCTAAAACGGCAATAATATCAACAGCATGCCCTAATTACCAAGAAATTGAGCTAAATGTATGACACGATGAGCGCCACGAGTGGGACCTTTTGGAACTGATCGCAATGACGTGAGAGCGTTCGACTACAATAATCACTAGTAATAATACTAGCTGCAATAAAAAATCACAGCATATCCACGGAGTGAATGATGATGAGTGGACGAAGCTGCGGAGGTTCATCGGTAAACCGTGAATCTTCCGTGAATTCTGCCCAATACATCATCACCGACGTGAGCTCGGGCGCGTTTATACTAAAGGTTCGATGAGAGTTATGACGACTTGCAGCTCACTTTAATTTTACATGTACGCTGTGAATTTTCATTCTTTAGAAAACGATTGCTTTAGAAAACATCTCGCGTCTTTCGTTAAGCAGCTGGCGCCTTTTCGTTTTGCTTTCGAAACATCTGACGTTCTTTCGTTTTGCTTTTAGAAAACATCTGGCGTCTTTCGTTGGTTTATTTCATCAATCAACGGCGTTTTTAACAAAATTTTTATTGTTTAATCACGCACAGGAGAAATCTCACCAGGCACTACCTTGGAGATAAACAATGGCTGCTAATGCGAATGAGAGACAGAAGAAGTCGGCTTTTAGTTAACGCGCACGCTGCGAATTTTTTATTGTTCAACAACGCACAGGAGAAATCTCCCACTGGCACCACCTTGGAGGTCAAGATCTGGTACTAGCGTTACGAGTGGTTACGCACTACGACAACGAGGAACGAACGGGTGCCGCTTTAAGGAGCTTCGCCCCTAAAACAGGACCGAGCTGCAGAGAGTTCTCGGAATGGCAACATACCTTGCGAGATTCGTTCTCAACCTATCTGATATTCTGCAGCCACTTACACTGCTGTTGTCAAAAAAGCAAGAATGTGCTTGGGGTGCTCCACAAGAGCAGGCATTCAACAGGTGGAAGTCTCTCATCTCGTCCTGTCCTTGGAGTCTACGACCCATCAAAAGAAACAGTCGTCACCGCCGACGCATCATCCTTCGGACTGGGAGCATTAATCCGGCAGAAGCAAACGAATGGCAAGTTTTCTGTCATCGCTTATGCCTCGAGGTTGCTCTCAGAAACCGAGAAGCGCTACGCTCAGATTGAAAAACAGGCTCTTGCTTTAGTCTGGGCATGCGATAAATTCAGCGATTACCTTGTTGGCAAGCTGTTCAAGCTAGAAACGGATCACAAGCCGTTGGTTCCAATCTTCACTTCGAAGAGTCTTGACGACTTGACGCCTAGATTACAGCGGCTAAAGATGAGAATGATGCGATATCGATATGAGGTTGCATACGTTCCAGGCAAAGAGCTTCTAGCCGCAGATGCACTTTCGAGAGTGCCTCTGCGAGAGACGGGAGACAGCGAGCTCGAAGAAAGCGTTGAAGCTTTCCTGTGCTCTATGACAACCTCTATTCCGATAAAGCAACATTGCTTACAATGGTTAAAGGGATCCCAACAAGCAGATCCTATTTGGACACAACTTCGTCTGCTGTGCGAGAAAGACTGGCCCTCCAGGAGAGACTTAGGACTTAACCTAAAACCCTTCTACGACCACCGACACCAGCTCACTGTCGAGAATGATTTACTCCTCTACGCCTCGCGAGTTGTCGTCCCCGACTCATGCCGAAAAGAAATCCTACGACTCTTGCACGAAGGACACTTAGGCATAACAAAGACATTTGCTCGAGCCTGAGACTGTGTCTCGTCCCTGGTGAAGCGATGTCAGCAATGCATCGAAACAAGAGTCAACAGGAAAATGCCACTAATAAGCGCCGAATTCCCTGAGAGGCCTTGGCAACGCATTGCGATGGATTTGTTTCACTTCAAGAACCAGTGGTGGTTGATAGCTACAGACTATTATTCAAGATACCCCAAACTAGCTCGACTTGAGACGCTCACTTCCGCAGCCGTAGTCAACCACTGCAAGTCAATTTTTGCACGCCACGGAATTCCCGAGGAAGTGGTTTCCGACAATGGCCCGTAGTTTTCGTCGAATGAGTTTTCACTCTTCGCCGAAGACTATGGTTTCAAGCACATTACATCTAGCCCTCACTATCCTCAAAGTAATGGACTTGCAGAGGCTGCAGTGAAAATCATCAAGACATCCATGACGAAGACCAAGCACCCTTACCTGACACTTCTAGCTTACAGGTCGACTCCTTTGAAGAATGATATAGCCCTGCCGAACTGCTCATGGGTCGTCGGCTGAGATCCAGGCTTCCTCTTCGTTCCACCAAGCTGACACCCCAATTGCCAGATCAAGACAGCCTTAGGAATTTTGAGGAAAGATACAGAAAACGTCAAAGGAAAGACTTCGACAGACGTCACGGAGTCCGCGACTTGCCGGAACTTCTTTATGGAGATGCCGTGTGGATGACAGACCTCAAGAGCAAAGGGACAGTACAAGCCCCAGCCGATGAGGCTCGATCTTATTGGGTCAACACCGACACTGGTGCTCTCCGTCGAAACCGGACGCAGCTAGTTCGATATTCCCGAAGTCACAACAACGCAGATAGCGCCAGTACCAGTGATTGTGCTATAGACACCCGCTCGCGTTGCCAGGAAACTTCCCACGGGCATACCAGAAGTGCCAGGTGCGTGAAGCCGCCTGCTGCAGCGAACTTCTCTTGATTGCATTGGGAGATGTTTTAGATGCTGCCATCTAGAAAAAGCCAGGCGAAGCTGGTGACAGCTTGTGCTCGAGGTGCGCGTGGCGCGTGGCTTGGCTCCTAGGCTAGAACGCCGTTTGGAATAAACCTGTGTCCACGTAACTTAGCCTCCTGCCTTCTCGCTCGTCCCTGACGACTTTAACATGAAGGGTGTGGAAAAAAGACATTACGTCCTTTCGGATAATATTCACAGAAAAATGGTGAGTACGATAGGTGTTTCATCTCAAAAACATCTATATGGGTGTAAAACGGTTTGCAGTGCAGGCATCACAAAATGCTAATTGCGCAACGAGTGCGTGGTTTGAAGCCTCCCACCCACTGCAAAGTGCTGAACCATAACGCTTCATCGTCATCAGCCATATGCACCATCAACAGTGTGCACATAATAGCTTACAAATCTGTAGTGGGCACCTAGCTTATCCGCAGAAAGGCGAATGATATTGTAGTGGGTGCTTCCCTACTTCACAAAAACTATGATTTTTGTCGTAGTTGACACATTGCATGTCTACCGTACCAGTTGCCCCAACAGAGTTTACAAAGCAACTGGCGCCGTCGTAATGGGTATGTTGGCGTTCTGCTTGGTTCAGGGAGCCTGAAATGCAGAGTGGTGTGCGGAGCGCTCGAGCGCTGTCAGTTTCTGTGGCAATATGTAAGGAATGGTAAATTGCAACGGCTGCACAAAAGCCAATACAAGTATCGTAATCATCGGTGAATTTTTTTGGCGGGTATCTTCTAGAAAATTTTATTGTTGCTTTAATATGGTGGTTGCTTTAAGTGGTACTTGAGCTCGCTACGATGTTCGCGCCACTTTCTCTTACTCGTGAATGTACTGAAAAAAGTTGCCACATTTCACGAGGAACTTCAGCTAAAGTGGCTAAA
Organism: Rhipicephalus sanguineus; assembly: GCF_013339695.2. Classification (NCBI taxonomy): domain Eukaryota; kingdom Metazoa; phylum Arthropoda; class Arachnida; order Ixodida; family Ixodidae; genus Rhipicephalus; species Rhipicephalus sanguineus. The sequence continues at coordinate 44,495,455 of NC_051182.1, forward strand.
GTCCCCGCAGCCGTTGCTAGAATTTTTCGTTCGTGCAATTCGTCTTAATTTCGTGTTGCGCAGCGGCACGCGCGCGTTGTTGGTCGCATGTTCGATCACATAAATATTTTTGACTGGACGGCCTGGAAGAGGTCCCGGACATATAGCTCTCCGGACTGGGACTGCGCGGGCCTCGGAACAGTCCTGAAAAATCCTGGACGGTTCGCAACCATAATTCCGGCATAAAACGCTTTCGTGTTAAAAATTGAGAAAAAATTACTTCGAGCCGTCTTAGGCGAGTGCATTAGAAACCCTGCGAGTATCTTTTTCTTTATATTCTTTGCACAGAGCCATCTTTGTGTGTTTTCAGTGTCATACCGCAATGCTCTGATATATCATCGTCATCAGAGCAACTGTCATGACGGCCCTTCCACCGCATCAGAGTCAGGTTATCGAGCGGTACGCACATGAGCTGCTGCGATGAAGTTGATGGGTGTGCGCTATAGGGATCTAGACACCTATATAGTTCCCTGCATTGTGCATAAAACGTTTGCACGTGTGCACCTTCAGACATTGTAATTGGTTACATCAGTCGTAAAAACACTGCTGGACGCCGACCAAGGTGAAAAATATTTACTGACGTTTCGGTTTCTCCACGGGAGATATTTTCACAATGTGACGAGACGACATTACCCGTGTAAATATTCATTTTATCGACTTTTCGCAAATCTGACAATATGTCCGATTAGTGCTTTGCGAAACAAAAACGCCTCGGGTGATGACAATAAGATATTACGCTCGTCAGCATACCCTCGTTGTCCCTATTTCTTACGGTAACTTAGGCGTTCATACGATGTACGCCAGTCATATACATCATGTTCTGCCCTCTAACTGAAAATAGGTGGTTCCCGTGGAGCGGAAACGCCAGCTCAGAGTCCAGTTGTTGCGGGAAGTACAGCGAAGAGACGGCTTAGTCGGTCGTGGCGCCCGATGATATTCGTCGCAGTGTTCATATCAAGGAGAGCGATATCAAAGAGTATTCTTGTCTAATCAGTGTGCAATATTCGTGTCGCTTCAGGATGAACAGAGGAGTCTCAGCAACCTCTTACATAAAACATACCAAAATAAAAACTTGGCAGATCCTGCGCTGTGTGGGAATAATAATTTGTGGGAATAATAATTTTATTGCAGTGAGTGCACAAACCATAGAGCACATACAAGAGTATTATCGAAACAAAGTGTTCCTTACGGTATGATGTTGTGAATATCATACGTAGCATTATAGCATTCATCCGGGGTCGAGCAACGCTGGAATATCGCTTGTTGAATCATAGGAATACAAATTTAATGTTTATTGGGTTTCTATAAAAGCGGAGTCAACACTGGAACCACAACGGCCATTAACGCGACATAACGCATGTATCGTAGGAATACATATGTAATGTTAACTGGTTTCTTATCAAATAGAATAGCCGGCACTTCAACCAAAATTGACGTTGTACCAACGTTATGCCTGCATATGGTACTTTTCCAAAGCAGTTTCAAGACCTGCTGTGGCTCTGTGGTAGAATGCCACACAGAATGCTTGTGTTCGATTTCTGCTGGAATAGTGGATTCTTATCCTTTACATTCGCCGGGTCAACGCTGCCGATGTCGGTTTTTCTTAACGCTCTCGCGTTTATATTACCAATGTCTGTTCTCGCCGTTCTTCGGTAGATAGGAACTGTCAATCACATGTGGCGCACACCCGCATATCGCGGCCCGTCGTATACGGGTATGTGTTACACGTGACTGAAGGAAAGGGTTTGACGACGTACGTGACAAGATTTTCATGTTATTTATGCCATGACCAAACAGTCATATTCACCAAATCTTGTTGTCCTCCCATGCCATTTACGGTCTACACCACATTAAGGAGCCGATCACGAGAGCTCCCAGACGTAGGCGCCTTGATAGACAGTAAGATAGACAGATAGAAACGCTCAAAGTGCCTGCGGTTCACCAAGAAATGCTTCGCATTTAATAATGCCGATCATATATATCTTCTTTGTATACTAGTTGGGGGTGTGGTTTTCCCGCCCAGTGTGCCAAGGATTTTGGAAATGCTCTCTGGCGTCTATACTTTCCATTTCACCTGCAAAGCGTACTCACATTCTCCGCATGTGCAGGGTAGCAAGCTGCACGCATAGTCTAGTTAACCTCCCAACCTTTCCTACCTTCCTCCTCTCTCTTTTTCTCTAATGCAAATTCAGTACTTGTAGCCGTGGCATTACGGCTACAAGACTTGCGAACGCTCACGAGCCGCTAACATACATCTCGCATTTTGCCGGCGTCTGTGTTATGTGACGGTTGCAAAAGCGGCAAAAATGGCGGTTGAATTCTTTACGGACACATCTGAAAATTATTTTCATGATACAAAAATACTTTAGCATTTGTTCACTGCGTAACAATGAAGCCTTTCCTCATTTTCTGCATAGAAATTTTATTCAGTTGGACCGAAGCAGCACAAAGTGCACCATGACAAATGCAATGAGCAGGACATTTTCCTCTATTATTCCACTTTTTTTCTCTGGTCATTCGAAATATATGTTTCTCAGAAATATTTTTTTTGTATATGCCCTCTATCAGGCGAATCAAACTGATATTTAGATTTGTCAGGTGATGTAAGAGTTTGCTTTGATAAAAAAGCGGGAAATTTGATCTCTTCGCTCGTTCTCTGAGAGAGAGAACTTATTCAAACGAACAGAGGTCAGCCTGAGCTAGAGCACTCTAGCCTGCTGTCCGCCGTGGTGGAGCAGTGGTTATAGTTCTCAGCTGCTGACCCGAAGCTCGCGGGTTCGATCCCGGCCGCAGCAGTCGCATTTCGATGGAGGCGAAATGCTAGAGCCCCGTGTACTGTGTGATGTCAGTGCACGTTAAAGAACATGAGATGGTCGAAATTTCCGGAGCTCTCCTCTACGGCGTCTCTCATAGTCATATCGTGGTTTTGGGACCTAAGACCAAAGATGATATTATTCACTCTAGCCTGCTACTCTGTACTAGAAAGAAGGGAAAGAAATCGTGATGAAGTGTGATGACATGGGAGGAATAAGTGGTGCATATATACGATCACCACGTAACATAGACGCTTCCCTACAGTCTGGTGCCCATTCCCCAGCTCCTATCAAAATTTATGACTGCCCATTTAGCAGCTGTCGACACCATCTCATCGAAGACTGGTGACAAAATAACGCTTTCACTTAGTGTTTCCACACCATTTCCTGCAAGCGTCTAAGCTAGTGTTTTTCACTACGAAAAATAAAGTGTCCAATCACAAAACAGACGTGCTGTTGTTCAACACACTTCACAGCGTTCACAGATCGAGCGGCGAGTTAATGCAATGACCATGCGAATCCGGTGTAGCGAACTGGCGTATTTCCGTTTATCTTAGCCGAGAGGCGAAGAGTCATTCTTCTTGTTCTCTGAATATACATAGCTAGCGGTGGAAAACAAAAATTTCGAAATTTTCATAATAAACGTTCAAGTAGTACCTCTGTAGTCGAGCAAGCGCAGTCTTACACATTAAAATACGAGAACAGATCTTAAATAAGTATGTCTATTATGAAGAGTTTTATAAAAGCAAGCAGAGTTTTACTGTGTGCTGCAGCAGTGAAAAAAATTTATGCATATATCATTATGCCGGAATGCGCCATGTGATATTCAAAAATGTCACAACCTTGATCATCAAAAATTGCAGCCTGTGAGCGCCACGACGAGGACTTGCATGGAATTACACAAAGCTGCTGAAGTGGGCAAGTAGAACTGCCATTCTAATGTCTGAGGGCAGTGACGGGGAATGCCTCACAGCGCCGGAACGCACTTGTAGACGCTAGAGATCTATATAGCTACGGTGTACGGTGGCAGCTTTCGATGTATGTTGTACGCCAAAAGTGGACATGTCAAGGTGCAATACTCATTCGGCTCGTGGGAAGGGTCAGGTGAAGAATAGCCGGTGTGCGAACGAAAAGAGAACACGGATAAGAAGAAATAAGCCCAGAATCTTCTTTGAGAGGTGTCTAAGCGATGCGAAAGCGTTGCGTTATATTTCGGGCAGAGCCCTTCCCTGGAACGCCGATTTCGGGCGGCTCCTGCATGGCGTTTTCTTCTTGTGTTTAGCACTCATCTCGATCGCTCTCCCAATGCACGTGCATCCCGTGACCGCTGAAACGCGTGTTTTAAATCAAAATTTCGCAAAGTTTCATTTTTGCTGATGTGTACGTACAATCCTCACTGTCGGCTCTACATCTTATTCAGGAGAGTTCTTTCATTCCAATTCCACGAAATTCAACGAAGCCTTCAAAGAGTGTTCTCTTGGGACACTCGTCTTGTGCCGCGTGTACAACGCATTTCAATAAAACAACGGCCTTCGCGTGATTCACGCGCCTTTGCAAAAGCGCCAAACCGAGCCGATAAAGTGAGCGCTAGCCCTGATACCAGGACGACCTCTCTGCCTTCAAATCTCTCTGATTCTGTCCCCACTTGGGCACTGAAGATGGGCTGCATCATTTTTTTCTCGAGGAACTCATTGGAGGTTGCTCTCACCGAATTCGAACTGTATTCGCGATGGGCATTCGAAATGTTTATGATCATGCAGGTGATGAAGCAATAGCTCCGATATCATCTGGCTTCACCTCCCAATGCAAGTGTGCATGTTCGTGGGAGCCTTCCTCCGTGACCGAACTTTGTCCGCCTGGCTAGGCATGCAGAAGCCCTGTGCACGTCACACCGTGGTGCTCACAAGGCTTCGTACTTGCGCCAGTCATTTTCAACATTGCCTTTCTTCCGTTGGCATGGTGATTTGAGGCAGAACCTGGCATTCACTTCCTGATATCTGCCGTTGATATTACTGTGACGACAGTCCACCGAGATCTTGCCTGCCAAGAGAAGGGACATCAGACGAGTTTAGATGTGACTAATGCCTGGTGTGGCCATATCATTTAGAAGTATAGAAAAATAACAGCTCACTTGCTCGTAGGGAAACAAGTACGGGCGCTGTCCACTTTCTATCCGATCATCTCGCCTCTCCTTCAATCACGAACATTTAGGGGAGGTCTCAACTCCTCGGGTCTCCAACTTGCTCAGAATGTTCTGCGTCCCTATGGGTCAAGATGGCAAACAAGAGCGGAGCAGAAACGATCCGTCTATCACGTCGGATTGCCAAACATATGGTGGCGCACGCACCACAATGGCACGCGACCTTGTCAATGCTCTATTTCAGACACGTCTTGTGTACCGAGCCCGATTCCATCAGCTCACAAAAGCAGAATGGGCACGTCTTGAATGTAGCAAAACAGCCATTTGGGCTAGTTGGTAACGGTTCATATCTTAAAGCAAATAGGCGCACTATGGGAACAAGGACAAAAAGGAGGAACCGACGACACAAAGCGCACACCTTTTTTTGTAACGTATTTATGTGTACTCTTTCAATAAACCTTCAGTTGCGAGCGTGCGCTTTGTGTCGTCGGTTCCTCCCTTTTGTCCTTGTTCCCATAGTGCGCCTATTTGCTTTAAGATATGAATGTCTTGAATGCATTAATACTTAAGGTATGAGTGCGATCACTGGGGCTGCCGCGCATCACGATGGTTCCACTTTAAAAGCAGAGTCACAACTTAACACGATTCATGAACTGGTACATCAATGGCTTTCTGCTCGGGCACTATAATTGGCAACCTGTCCAACCGTTGTTACGTTAGCTTGTAACAAGCGATATGCAGTACCTACTCCCGTTGCTACGGCCAATACTCTTCCGTGGCACCGAATACAGCTCACGGATAGCAAGCCACTTGGCCGTCTTCATCGCCCGATTCCTCGCCAGGCAACGGCACTAGTCTTCCGTCTTAATCGCACCGACGACACAACAGGCATTCTTGTAGGATACGTCGATAAAAGTATGAGCAATGGCATGGTTGACACCGTACTGTTATGGCCAAAAGTTCCACAAGCAGGACAGACATGCACGTGTGCAGCTGACCCTGAACCACCGGCATATCTCACTGAACTCGCCGCTATCCGCCTCGTGCGCTGCTGCTTTGAGTGGTACTGGTGGCGCCACCAACGCCGAACGGTGGCGAAAGGTGGATATACGCGCGGCTCATAGAAGCCGTGGGTAAAACGCCCGTTACTCGCCGTTTTTCTATTCGTTTTTCATTCTGGTTTGATATTTGTGCTGCCGACGCTGCTCCACTAGACAACCATGCCGTTTGTTACGTCGATTGTTCTATATTATTTGTTTTAAAATGACAGGCCCGTTTTTATATGCGTGCGCGCGATGCACTGCGTACGTTTCTTACGTGCGTGTGTCCAAGTTATTTGCGTGATCTGTTAACACAGATGAAATAGAAACTGTAGCAGTCTACAGCATTCTTGTTTTATTGACTACAGCATTCTTGTTTTATTGAACACCCCGAACAGTACAACAACAATGACTATTACTGTTGTATGCCTGCTTAAGAAACGCACAAAAGACACGCGTTTTTATCTTCGCCCAACACTCGTAGCACTCAACCAGGCCAAGAAAACCAAAACCTAACTTGCTGAACATTTTAACAGCCGTCACACAGCTGCACAATAATGCGTGAAAGTACTTTAGCAAATGACCAACAAACATTCACACAGCGTTTTTTTTTTGTTCACTGACCGTGTTAACATATGAGAAAGTTCTAACTGCAACGCAATCATATATTTCGGAATATCTAATCACTTTCACCATTGAAGCCACAATCCTCTAACACATGCGCTTTAAATTGAGCATGGCATTACTCAGACTTATATAGGAAATGCGCACGCGTGGCATTACTCAGATTTATATAGGAAATGCGCACGCGTGTAATGTATCTCGTATGCTAGATTCTCCTTTGGTACGTGCAACACAACATAAAATGCGATTCTAGAAGTAATGTTGGTGGAGTAGCGAGCATATAGAAGGGCAACTACTTACAGCTTCACTTACGTTTGCAAGAACGGTATTCCAATTGCAATTCAATATTAACCGACGCAACAACGATAACAACACGTTGCACACAGGCGTACCAGGTTGACGCGCGAGGCCAAGCGTGGTATTTTAAGTGTAGCATAATCGTTCGCGTACAGTACGCTAGAATATTCTGGCACAATGTCGTCAAGCTTGCAGTCACTTCAGCGGTTCCCACGATGTAGCATTAGTTGACGTCCTCGCGTCATCAAACTGCTGCGACGCCGAGAACTACACACACAGCTGACTTGGAAAAACGCGGTCTTGCAGGAAGCCATCTTGTCCAGCAACCAACGGACAAAAGTACACAACTGAGTCGTCTGAAACATTGCCGTTGATGAGATGGCAGCTGAACGAAATCAGGGTTCATCGTCCGACGTGTGGCCACCGCCTTACACAATATTAACGTTGCAACGTCCAAGGAAGACGCGACGAAAGTGACGAGCCCAGCCGGCCTTGTCGGGTGCACTGTCGACTACACCATACACAGTGTAGAGGCACGCACGGGCTCCGGGTAGCCCGAAAGCCCAAGCCCGACCCGGCCCGCGGGCCGGGCTCGGGCTACTAGGAGTATTATCGGGCCGGGCTCGGGCCCTGCACAAAGCCCGACTCAAGCCCGAAATATACGCCTAGTGCGCGCCGACGGAAGCGCCATAGGCGGCGAACTCAATCATTGCTCTCGGGAAAGCAAGCAGACGGCCGCCGTGGTTTCCTACGTCGTTGTACGTGTGTTTCCGCGTTGTTCACGTTTCCGTAGTGAAATAAGCAACGTTCGTCGTATGTGTGGTGGCCGAAACTTCAAGGGATGTCGAATAACAATTGCTGTGGAGTGGAGTGCTCACACACCTACAAAAACGCGCCCGGAACACCGTTTTACTCACTTACCGCAATGCCTCCTGAGCAAGAGCGACGGAAGCAATGGATCGCCGCTGTTCGTTGGCAAAAACGAGCCGCTTCGTCATTGTGCGGATTAACACGTCGCTTCTTGTTCTAATGCTTTTGTTCTGCCATATCGGTGCTCGCTGGATGCACGCGATCATGTTGACACTGGTAGACGACCAACGTTATCAGCCTGAGCATGCGTTGGTTCGGTTCGACCGCCGTGCAGGGCACTTCGCTCAAACGTTCTATATTTGAGAAGTGTTGTAGTTCGGGCGAGTTGGTCATCCATGAACTTAGCTTGTACTAGCGCGGTACATGTACCGCGCTATTACAAGCTAAGTTCTATATTTATTATTTACAGAAACAGAAATGCAGCAATGGTTGGCTTCAGAAAGAACAAGAAGTGATTGAGACGTCACCTTTGTAAACAATGCAAAGCGGATGTTCACCACGAGCTGCACCTCATAGCTGGATCTTGTTACGCTGGTCTGCGCGACGCACCTTTGATATTCACCGGCATGACGATTCACTCCACGCGGACGTTCGTTCTCCTCCGCAGTCGGTCATCACATGTCTTCTCGGCGACCCTGTTCAAAACTTGTCACTGTCATCTCTTGATACTTAACTCACAGCACTAGATCATCAAACAACACGTCTTCTGCGGTCGAGCGAACGATGCTATCACTAGAACGATATAACTTCTTCGCCGACTAACTCCTCACTGACTGACTCTGCCCCCGCGCGCTCGCCACGCTTGCTGCGCTTGCATTGCCTGTATCGGCTCGCGACTGGGTTGCCTGGGTTCGGGAAGGTGCGTATGATTCGTCTGTGCGTAGCACAGCGAAAGCTAGAGAAAGGGCGAGATCCTCTCACCGATTCGTCTGCGGAATCAGACGGCGCCGCTGGCTCGGCTTTGCTTTCTCGAATATCCCGATCTTTCGCGTTCGTTGGCGGTGGCGTTTTCTGCGGAGAGGGTAAGAGGCGCGCGGGCGCGCTCCCGGCGCCTTTTTATACTTGTTTTTTCGACGCGCGCGCTCTGTCGCTCACGAACCGTCGGCGCCAGGCTTTCATGCCGTGGTTCGAAATCGGCGACGTGCGCTTAGTTAAGCGCTCGTTCGTGACAAACATCGTGCACAAGTCCACTTTCGCAGAGGCCCGCGCCTTTCCTGCAACTGCCAGTGCAGAATTAGTTGTCTGGCACCCGCACGAAGGGGAAATAGCAGCCGCGAACTTCATTCATCTCCTCACAGCAAAGCTGCGCAAAGCGCTGTCGTCTGATCGGCTTCCCGCACGTACTGTCGGCGGCGCCCGCTATGTGGCTATCAGTGGCGCCTCTATAGGCGGTGCACAAGGCGTATAGATAATGAGCGCGAATTTTTTCCAGCACGCATACAGCGCCTTTTCCGCGACCGCCCTTAACCGCTTTTCCTTTCCATTCACTACTTTAAGCAAAAGGGGAGCAGGTAAAGCACTGCCTCTGTTGCATTTCGACAAACAGAGAAGTAACACGACCTGAGCTAGTGACGGCGCCACGCGACTGTTCGCGTTAAATTTAAGGCCAAATCCCATATGAGTGAAAATGCACGCGACCGCGACGAGCGACCCGACGTAGATCGCCTTCGTGCAAGCTGACGCTTGCATGGGCATACCCCATACACGTGACGGGTTTGGCGAGGGAACTTCATTGTTGCTGGCATGACGCCGTCTACTTGTATACAAAAAGTGCCGCGAACAGTCTCTATTAGAAACTGTTCGTCGTGTGTCGTTTGATCATATTCGATATGCTCAATAAAATGCCAAATTACCGGAAAATGATGTTTTGTTTTCGCAGCGAACTTTCAAAAAGCCGGGCCGGGCCGGGCTGGGCCCGGCATTGTGTTTTCGTACGTCGGGCCGGGCCGGGCGGGCTCGCAGCCCTTTGCCGTCGGGCTGGGGCGGGCCTTCGACAAAGTCAGCGGGCCCGGGCTGGGCTCGGGCTCGGAAATACGGCCCGTGCACAGCTCTAACCATGGAGGAAAGAAAAGAAAGGAGGTAGCATTACGTCACGCAGCCAGCCTTGGCAAGCCAACTCGCTTTGAAGCCAGCAGTGTCGGCTCAACACGTGACCTTTTGCGTCAAGATCACGCAAGGAATGAGGTTTGCCGAGATTTCGGGTATGGCACCCGGCGGCTTTTAATTGAAGCGCGCTTGTTCGGCGCAGACCGCCCGGCTCACAGAGGACGTTCAAAAACGGAATACCACCGGTAGTACTAAAACCTACCCGCGCGCTCTGACGTTTTGATCACGTGCTGGGCCGACATGGTGGGCTTCAATTGCGTGACGTCATGCTCCCTCCTTTGTTTTTCCTTCCTCCATGGCTCTAACACAGTGCACAGCGCGCGCTCTCACGGCCACCGAAAGAAATAAAAGAAAGTGGAGAGAGGAGTTAGCTTGGAGCATGGCCAGTCGATGGAAGCAAGAGGACATGTTGCGTCGTCGGTGTGGCGTGTTGTCGAGAGATGGCGCTAGATTGTTTTTGCGCAACGGAATCGCAAACTTCATTCAAAATGCATGGGATCCTATGGGGGGTTGGGAGAGGGTACGACCGCCTGAGCCGAGCGATGGCGCCACCATACCGATGCACGAGGCGGATACCGGGCGGCCTTAACGCATTGACGCGTTTTGTTGAAGCGCTACTGCAAGTTCGTCGTTCGCATCGACTCCACTGAAGCCATTCGCGATATCCGTCGAGTATCCCGATCGACGGTGTTTTGAGATGACATCTGTCAGCTGGCATGAAATATCAGCGCAATAGGCATCGAATCGGTTCCACTAGAAGCGTTGTCTGGTCAGATAAAGGCGAATTCAGTCAGTCGCTCGCCTCTCAAATTCCACCCGCTGCTGCAATTCCCTGAAGGTAACTGCGGAAAACTGCTACGGCAAAAGGATTGTCTCCGACGCAACACACGAGAACTCATACAACGAGGTGGTTCCGACGAACCTGGTGGGGTTACGCGCTTAGAGGAGGCGGCGCTTCGTAGACTTCGCGTTGGGGTGGCGTTTACACGAGCAGTGACCGCCCACGAGCCGCAACACTACCGCGCAGCCTACGGAACCAAGCGCCCCTTTCGTGACACTTCTATAACTGAAGTGGACGTAACAAACGGCCTGTGTTCGTGTCCGGGATAAGAACAAGCACGCCTTCGCCACCTGAGAGCAACCGGTGAGCGTCCCTTTCGCCTTCCGGACGTACAAGTGTGGAGATAAGCACCCTTCCACTGATCGTTCTTAGACTTCGTGCACGATTTTCATTTGTTTGTTTACGCATGACGCGCCTGTCGTAATAATCATGTAAGTACGTTAAGTGTAAGGGCAGAATTTAGAAAAAAAAACGAACAGGGCAATCTCCACGCACATCAGATATTATGGAGAACTTTCACTGATAGTTGCCGGCCGCTTCGAGAGTAAAAAAAGAATGCGACGTTCGCTTTTGAGCGCCAGTTACTGACATGCAAAAGCAAGTGAAATCTATAGTGAAAGCCACACAAACGTGACCCAAGATATGAATCTGCATCTATATGACGACAATTTAAGCGAATTACTTGAGTAGTGAGTTGATTATTGAAAAAAAATTCTCAATGTAATAAAATAACGTAAATATCTAATAGTGATCAAAACAAATTAAATGAGCGCTGAGATACTCAGTGGCAACAACTTTAGAGCAGGTGAATTAGTGACAGTTAGACTAGTTGAACTTAAGTACCTCAAATATTTTGTGAAAGCTGTGCGACGATAAAAAGTTCACGGTAAAATAGCTACACCTCGTGGCTTTCTTCTTGTGGTTGTCCTTGGCGAATTCATTGGAACCCTGCGGGGCTTTTCATAATAGGAGTGAACATTGTCTCTGTCGGAGTATCTCTTTCATGGATATTCTTCTGTCTATTCAAATATGAAATGTATGCCAAGCATCCTTGCCCTTTACACCCTTTACACCAGCCAATGCAACACTTACTACGTAACTTGTCATTCAATAACAAAGTAGAAACTGATAGAGAAAAGAAAGGTCTACTGTACGTTCAATTATGGTATGTAGATCTACATCTAGAAGAACCGAACACAACTTAGAGTACTGCATGTATTCAAGCATAGAAAAGCTGTATGCAGCCATCGCTATGTTTCATCGTATTGTAACAATAGAGAACGCTATGGTTTTCATTGCAGTTTTTGTATTAATAATAGATGTAGGCAATTCAGAGTAAGTTCCGGTATCCTAATATGGCAGGTCTGCATGTCATTACTTTGAATAGATATCCAAGGTTCACAGTAGTCACTACAGTATTAAACCAGAACCGTAAACTGTCATGGACACAGGTATATGACACGTCACTGCTCTATCGTAAAACCATCGCTGTTACCGAGAATGCTTGACAGTTCATTGTGTGTACCTTGCTATCGTTTTTTCTATCATAGTTCGTTTTGACACGTCTACAAACTTTGCGTATCAAAACGCTCGATAGTTTCCATGGAGCCAAAGTGCTTGAGAGACGGTTACCGCGTTATATACTGTGTAAGCACTGCAAAGAGCACAAGTACAGCCTCACTTTTAACGGAAGATAGCTGCAAAGAATTTTGTTCGGGAAAGGAGAAATTCACCAGCGCGATAAAAACTTTACCATTACGCGCATCCTTGAATAATTTCTTTGGGTTAAGTTGCCTCATGTGACCGAATCGTTTTCAGAAGATATTATTCTTAACTGAGCGTCAAGCAGCGCGCCCAGAAGGGACAGAAAACGAAGAGAAAAAATTGGCCGCGTATCTGCGTGCTTCGCTGCAAATGTCGTGTAAAGACGATAGAAGAGGCGCTGTGTGAGATATGGACGCCATCTGGCAATACGTCGGGAAACATGAGTGCTGTGTTGCGTGCTGGTAGTCCCGGCGCAGCAGCAGGCGAAGACCGGCGTGACCAACGCGACCGGCGGGGACGCCAGCCAGCCCGAAAACGCGGTTTCGCGCGAAGCGCTGAAGCAGAGACACGTCCGCACTCAACGAGTACTCTCCACACACTCTTTTATTTACACGTCACCTGGGTAAAACAGGAACGCCAGAGCGGCGCCCACAACCGGCAGCCTGAAGGCCGCCCACAACGCTGCTTTTTCATTTTTTAAATATTTTTTTTTCACCTTCCTGGCCTTCTCAAAACTAAAGTTTTTCAACACCAACCCATGGCATTCGTACAGTGCAATACAGAACCGAAACCGAAACACAACAATGAGCTCGTGCGAAGGGCACGGAGGAAGGCAAATTTCAGCGCAGTCGCATTTTCAGCTTTGTTGAAACAGCGCTCACTAGACGACGACGAAGTAAAAGAAGGCACAGGACAGGCAGCGCCTGTCCTGTGCTTTCTTTTACTTCGTCGTCGTCTAGTGAGCGCTGTTTCAACAAAGATGAACGCATACCAACTCGCTCAAGCTTCCATTCTTATGCATTTTCAGCGCAGCTTAAGAAACTAGGGTCCTTAAAATTACGTATGTATGCATTTTCTATTAAAGGAACACGCCACCTAATACTTACCTAGTGATGTTGAACCTCAGATATGCATGATATTTACTTTTTGATCGACAACGTTCACAAGTATGAACAGCTGTACCAGTTCAAGACGGCTGGCCCTTGGGCAAGTGGTTCAACTTTGGCCGAGTGGCTGAATCGAGGGACGTGCCGACAAACAGAAAGACAGACAGAAGGACAGACAGAAAGACGGACCAAAATTTCTGCGTTTAAGTTCCCCAAGAAAGACTATCGTCTTTAAAACACGCACACACAACGAAGACCAACAACTCAATGTACCAACTTGCCCTCCAACAATGAGTGTTGCAGATAATAATCTTCCGTTCCAAACTCTACTTTCTCTCGAATGTATTACGAGATTCCTCTCTTGTAGTCCTATTTTGCCGGGTAGTCCACATCTGTTATTTGCAGTAATCTTCTTCCTAAGTATACTCGCTGTTTTGTTTTTCTTTTCTGCCTCTACTACGATTTCCTTACAAAATTATTCACTTTTCACAGAAGCGATTTCTGCTGTTTACACATTGATGCCCCCTTGGTATCGGATCGAGCCTTTTTTTCAACGGCAAGTTCCATTATTGTCGCAGGTAAAATACGCGCATTGAAAAACTGTGGGCTAGTCAAGATACTTCTGTGGCGTATGCAATACAACCTGTATTTATTGAATGTTAGTCATGCTCTTTATCATTAGGCAGTAAAAATGCTACGAATATGAAAGCAAAATATGCGCCATGGCAAATGCGTTAAATCCACAACGCTGAACCTAAATTCAACATTTTGGCAGAAAGTCACTTGGAGGCAGCCCGACAATTACACCCAGTGCTACCAGTACTGAGCATTATGAATTTACACGAATGGATGAAAAGGACCCGCGGCATCTCTGACGTTTACTCCAGCAAATACGGTGTTTCATGAAATGCTATCTATCCAGCGATACGCAAATTATCAACACAGTGTTCACATCCGAAATGAGGTTCAAGTGTTTACAGCGCCCATTGTTCAGAATTTCCAGTTAGCGCGGTCATTAGATCCTAGGCATAAAAATGGTTTCTTTCTAACTTCTGTCCTCAAATAGTCCAGTGTCCGTTGTGCAGTGGTAACACTACTCGATTACCAGTAGAATTCTTTGTGGAATACCCCCAACTTCCACTGTTTCATTGTCCTCTTTTGCTTCGACGACAACGAGTTGGCGAAATACACCGTAGACAGGTAGAAGACATAAGATTGGAAAATATGTGATATATTATTGCGGCGGATGGCCCTAAAGCACAACTGGTTAGAAGGGAAACCAACGATACGAAGCAAAATTCGTGAAGACAGCTTCTGCAAGCAGTAGTTGCAAAACTACAACCATGTACTCAATTTCTGTTAATGTCATCAAGAATCAGGACATTTTAACAGCGAAGCTTTTAGACAAATTGTTCCTTGTCCGGCGAACCAAAAAACTATCATCATCATAAACAGGCATGTGCCACAGAAATAGGGTAAATCCCACTACTCAGCTCTTCATCATCACAAACGGGTATGTGCTACAGAAACGAAATCCCCCTACTCTCCACTAGTCCAATAAAAAGGAAGAAGGCAACATTTACCCCAAGAAATGGCTTCGAATCGACGGCGGCAAGGCGGAGACCCCAAGTAAGTACAACGAGAGGATCAGAATGCTAGGGAACGGCAACGGCGGCTGCGAGAAGACCCCGAAGCAATGGAAGCCCCACGCCAACGACGACGTGCCCGCACATGTATGAGAGGTGCGAACGCTTGGTTTCAGTGCGAGGTTCTGTCTCTGCAGTTTGGACATTCTTGTCGTCCTGTGACTGTCTGTAGTTTCACTCGAACCTTTCTGCGCTGACAGCCAACGTAGGAACAACCTACATCATCTGGCTAAAGCCTAGCGACGACGGAGAAGCAACCTAGAAACAACCTGCATCGCCTAGAAAAGGCCTAGAAACAACCTAGAAGTCTTCAGAATCGTCCAGTTTCGCTGTATCAAGCCTTGCGCGGCTTAGTGCAAGCTTCACCAATATTTCTTCTCTGAATCTTATTTACGAAGGACGGTGTTCAATTCATTGCATAAAGCAGATATTGAATACGAAGACAAGCGATAAAATCAATCGGCAGCGGTTTTATTGACATCTTCTTATTCCATGCGCACAGCTCCATAACTCGGCGCCCAACATATTTAGAACCAGAAACGGCGAAACCACAGCAGCTTTGCTGAGGAAAATAGCAGTAATCGGAAACACAACAGGAAAAATCAGGTAAATTATCATCTGCATGTTGAAGCCAAGCTTCAGAAATGAATAATTAATAATAATATCTGGGGTTTAACGTCCCAAAACCACGATATGATTATGAGAGACGCCGTAGTGGAGGGCTCCGGAAATTTCGACCACCTGGGGTTCTTTAACGTGCACCTAAATCTAAGTACACGGGCCTCAAACATTTTCGCCTCCATCTTCAGAAATGAAGGGAAACGATAGATTTTATGTGGAGGCGCCAGAAGTGCGGGGCAATTTACGGGTAGCTCGTGAGACATTCCTCTGTGCGTTCTTGTTCCAGCTATTGATCACGGCTCAGCCGGTAGATTGTCGCAACATAATGTAAGCAGGTGCGTTCCCGGGGTTGCAAGAGTGGGCTGGTGGCCCGATCACTTCCACATGCCCCCGGTTTTCAGGGCAGTTTTGGAGCAGTTTGAGACGATTTGAGATGGTTCTTCTGGAGTCATTATTATTGAAAGTTTTTGAGCCAGTTGGAACGGATTCACTCTCTGGGTTTACTTAAAGTTAGGGCTATTGCCGCTTCATCCACAGCGTAGGTGTCTTTGACTTTGACTGTAGCTGTAGATATACGTTTTCCGCTATCTGTGGAGATGACCATCAAAAAGGCGTTGATATTAAAGGGCTTTGTCACCGGATCAGCATCAGCGACATGCTTCCTTCCCTGGTATTTCCCTTAGCCATTTCCTAGCCATTGCCCAGACACGAAGGGTTTAGCTTTTTTCCCTACAGCCTTGAGTATTGCTCAGCTGTCCGTAATTGGGATCAATCTGAGCTTTCATGTCCTTCGGTGGGCCTCGATGAACTCGTCCAAGCTATTGTGTATAGCGATCTGTAAAGGTTTTTCGGTGTTCCTGGTGGGAGGGTGATGCTGCAGTAGCCGCGAAGCGTTAACTCCGTGTACAGCATTGCGAGCTTATGGACGGAAATGTGTAAATAAGCCAATCATATTCACATCAGCCCTGTGTTCGATTCCCACGCTGCTTGGGGGAGAGAGAGGAAAAAATCTATTGAAGAACCAGTCAATCACAACAGGCGTTGCCCATCGCCCCTAGCCATCGGCCGGAATCCCTGAGTGAACTGAGTGATTTTCCTGAGTGAAATTCCGTGAGTGGGATTCCCTGAGTGAAGCAGAACTCTGTTTTGTGTCAAGATGCGTAGACACCATGTCGCTCGATGATGTCACTCTCTTGTACGCACGTTAAAAAATAAAAATGACTTAAACCAATTTGAATATTAAAGAGAACAGTTAAACTTCAATATAGCGAATTTGGTAAAGCGGTTATTTACTTCGTTATATGAAACTTCGTTAAACTGAAATTTGACCTTTCATGCAAGGCACAGTTCCCGAAGGATTAAATTTAAACTGAAAATGCTACCCTCCGGCTCGACTAATAAGACAATACGAAAAAACGTTTTTTTTTGCGTGAAAAAATCGATTTTGTTGAGCCTGAGGTGCAGCAATCACAATTAGATGCATTGCCAGAGTGTCACGTGTAAAGACGAAACAAATGCAGGTTTAACGCACTGTGAAATTGAGTTTATTCTGCTGTTGCGGGTTGTTGTCAAATCCAAGCGCGTTGCCCAGAGCAGTGCAACGCCATTGCTATCATGTTGCCCAGCCCAAACATTTGCTCTCCATGAACGCGCAACATCGAAAACCGTCGCGCGTTAGAAAAAAAGAGTCACAGATTTACCGCGAGAGCCGAAATAGTGAACGGATAGCAACAAATAGGAATTTTTTCCGAATATAGGCTAGCAGCTCACTCCTTCAGGAAACGTAGCCGCTGCAGTAAGAGAAGTGACCTATTTATGGTTCAGGGGCACATCCAGGTGCCTACTTTAGGGGGGGGTTAGGGGGGGTGGAGTACAAAGGCTGAAGCCACCGCGCCTCAGCAGTGCATTTTGGTCGGTAAAGCCCAGAGGGGATTATGGCGGCACCTAAGAAGCCTTCGTTGGTGATGCGCGTAGGGAAGCAGGAAAGGGTAGAGCGATGAGGAGAGAGGTTAGATAGTAGGAACAAGATTCTTTTTACCCCTTTTGGGCAGTGGTAGGCAAAGCAACCTGACAAAGGGGGCAAACTCAACAGGCAACCTCACAAAGGAGGTGGACGACAGGCACTGAAGGGAGGGGGCGGGGGCTGGCGCAGGCTTTGAGGGGGGGGGGATTCACCACTGCTATGTCTTCAATGAAAGTTTCGCAATGTGAGCAGAACATCTGCAATGGCATGAGCCTTGTGATGATCCCCTATAAAGATACCGCGGCACACGCGACCACACCCGCTGGTACAAAGTACGCACTTCCTGTCGGACTGACACAGCCCCCTCCCCAACCTTCTGGCTCCTGTCTCCATGTGCCCATCGCGCGAAGGAGACGGTCGGCTCGGTTCATCTCTGCGTAAGCCCCGTTAGTCGGCAGCGCTCGCGCACTTTCAATCCCACCCACACAGAGTACACGACGCACGGGGTGATATAATCGCGATTTGGACTTGATAAGGAAGATCATGGCAAAGGCGAAAAATTCCCCTGGAGTGGCTATATAGTTCCTATCGTAAAAAAAGCAAAATAGCTCTGGGCTAAGCTCGCATGAAAGCACGGCAACAGCCTGAATTACGGTACATCAGATTAGAGTGGCCACATTTCAGTTTTCCGACATCGGGCGCCAAATCGAGCAAGCGGGACTTGTGCCGGTGCCGCGAATTTTGGTCGCCGCTATGACGTGGTTCTAAAAAGTTTGTAAATCGGCTTTGTAGTAAAATATCTGCCTGATAAGCAGTGGTGTATACAATTGCCTGAAAAACAGTGGTGTGGCTGGCAATTGTGACCTGCAGCCCCCCAAAAATATCGGTCGACTGCCTAAAACTTGTTTCAGCAGTGCACTCACCAGGAAAAAAGAAATAGAAAAGCGTTCACTTGCTGTATAAAGGGGCCTGTTAGTTACGCTCGCCCTCGCCTGTCGACGGAATACGACGGAATCTTGTCGACGGAATACGTTTCCTGAACGATCGCGATCGCTTGCAAGATAACAAAAACTCGTTACATCTACTGCTACCACTCTACAATTATTCATGCTTGTTACTTGACACAGGGCGATAACAAAAACACCATATCGGGCGCTAACGCACGGCACGCGCGACAAGAAATACAGAACTACACCGCGTAGTCACAGAACACCCTGACAACATTGCGCGATACGATGTGACGTGGTTAATGGTTCCCGCATGCCTCGCATTAGCCAGATCCTCTCCCACTCCACTGCTCCGAAGGCGAGGAGAGCTTCGAGGTGCGCCCCTTTGCCGTAGCCGCGGCGGCCGTTCGATTTGAAAAATGCGTTCACAAACTATCGATCCAGCGTTACTGCCACTTTCGTTTCATTTCTATAAAGTTACTGCGGATTTTCCCTGATGGGAGCACAGTTTCACTGAGTTTTTCCTGAGTATTTCCAGACTATCCAATATCCCTGAGAATTCCCGGTTTTCTCGCTCGGTAGACACCCTGCTTGGGGTCTGGGTCACGGAGCGGGGCGTCCCAGTATTCTGGAGTGTGTGGACCATCGCACTGACACGGACATGTCGACACCATGTGGACAAAGTTTGCTGCCTTATCAAAAATCCTGTCTTCACTTTGTTATTTCAGTAACTTGGGAGGTTCCGGGGGTCGACCGGTAAGCGTGTATCCACACGACGGACTTATCCGCGGAAATCTCGTCCGCGGACGATCGTTCCGCCGCCCGTCCGGCTGGAAAGCACATCCTGACGACGGACGAAGCGAGTAGACGGACGCGCCGCAGCAAAAAAACATGGCGGCACTGTCTGAAGCGAGAGCTGCCCGCTTCGAATCTTTAAGCTCTTCGTCGCGCATTACGTGGGCTGTTAGTCCCAAACTGACGATTGCGTCGGCTTTAGGTTTGTGTCCTCAAGCTTCGCCGGCAACCTATTCATGACAGTTCGGTACTGTTTCCAGGCGCCGTACTCGTTTTCTGAGAGCTGTAGGCTTAGCGAGTACCTCTATTGGCAGAACATGAGCTCGGTGATCTGCGATAGCTACCGAATCTCAGAGGTCATAATAATGTGCGAATGCTTGCTTTTTCTTTTTTTTCTCTAGATCGCGCGAGCAGTCTGAAAGTCGCAAACACGTTCATCGCTAGCAAAAGTATTGAAGGTTTTATGTTTCCGTCTATGGCGCAGAGTTTCTTTTAAGTTGGAGATGGAGTTCGAAAGAAAGCGACGATTAGCTGCAATGGCTGTTGCATTACCAGAATTAGGTGGTTAAGCGCTCTTCTTTCCTGCAAAAAGATCTTGTTGGCAAAAGGACTACACGCATCTGGGTATACAACACCAACTCTACGGTGAGCTTTTGGTTAGCGGCACCGAAGAATACAGGAGGCTGCTGCGAGTGTCAAGAGAGCAGTTTGTTCAGTTGCTGTCGCTCGTGGGACCTCGCATAGAACGACAGGACCCCGTGATGCGGCGAGCCATATCAGCGGAAACAAGGCTGCAGGTCGCGCTACGGTACCTTGTTTCGGGCAAGTGTTGCACGTCTGTGCATTTCTACTCGAAACATAGCTCCTATTTGTTGCATCCGAGACTGTTCAGTTTAACCTACGCGCCGACTTGGAGAGCCTCGCTTTTAGAGCAGCCATTACGTTGTGCGTTGGAAAACGCCTACAAGGTCTAAAATAGATAAATATCTGGCAATAATAAAATAAATCTTCATCGGCTAAATTTACGAAATCATACGAGAAAAAGAAAAAGCAGCGCTTGTTGCTAGACCTATAATGGCACCCTCGGCTAAATCTGTTGTGGTATTCCGCGCGAATCCGAATGCGAAAAAGAGCTTGGCATTTTCCGTCCGCGACGTCCGCGGACGAGGCACGGATGGCACAAATCCGTGACGCGGGGTCACGTGATGCGCCGTCCGCGGCGGAAAAGACGGATTCGGTCGGTCGTGTGGATACACCCTAAGTGAGACCTCGGGCGAGCGCATTAGCCTCCTCGTTCCCTCTAGGTTCCTGGTGACTTGGTGATCAGAAGAGATTGATCCTCTCTCTGGGTCCACATACCGTTTTTTATACGGGCGGCAGTATCCGTCACCCTTCCCAATTCATACCTTCTCACAGCGTTTTTGGAGTCGCTGATGACCACCCGACCCCCTTTTGGCTGATGGCCAAGGCTATGGCCAGTTCCTCAACCTCTACAGTCTCAACACTACTGATTGCGCAGAACGCTATCACGGTTCCGTCTTCCCTGACCACCGCTGCCGTATGTGCCACTTTGTTCTCATATACCGCAGCGTCTGTATATAGGACGTCCTGTCCTGTACCTAGCTTGTAATGCCTCTGCCCTGCCTTTATGTATGCCTTTGTGAAAGGCAGGGTTCATGTTTCTGGGTAGCGCAAGTATCTATTGTGTCCATGGTCTGTCCCGGTATGTATTTTGAGCGCACTTCCTCATTCTGGGACTCGTAGGCAAACCTCTTTAATATTTCTCTGTCCATTCTACATCCCAGTAGCCTTTGATGCTGCGAGGTAACTGGAGACTCAATCAGCCCGTACAGAATGTTCAATACCCCTAACTTCATAAATCTGTCAGCGGACATGTTCAGGGAAAGTCTCAGCGCTACTTTCATACTTTTTTGTCACACTTATTTTGAGCTTGTTTCGTTCAAATCGGTTGCAAATGAGATAGGGTGCTACGTGCACTATCTTACTTAATATGAAGGTTGGCAAGAGTTCGCCTGCGTCATCGCAGCGCGCCTGCTCCCTATTCATCGGATGAGACTGCATGCCTCATTTAGACTAGCTTCCAGCCTGGCAAGCATTTCATAATATTTCCAGTCCGCCTGAACCCTCAGCCTGAGAACACGGATACTGTCGACCGTGGGGACCTCTGCGCCGTTAACGTACTTGGGAGAGAAAGAACATCTTTGAAAGGAAGAATCATTACTTTCTTATGCTAACTAGAGTGCATAGAACAACGATTGATGTAGGTGATCCTCTTACGAAAGTGTGGTCTCCTGAGCTTTAGTCAAGTGCATTGACTCGACGACTTTAAGGTGAACTTGCATCACGTAAGTACAGAGTTATAAGATGTTGTAATCATAAAATGATAGTTGTCGAAACAATAACTTAAAAATTAAATATAGTGGGAAAATTGTTATCGTAAAGCTGAATCCTCGGTTTGCCTACAAAATTTTTTTACATAACATATTTGTTCAAACTTAGAGAACACCTGTGCCACATACTATGGTTTCCTAGTATATTTGGAAGTAACCCTCCGTGGAGTGATTTGGTTCCATCGGCAATGCCACGACGTGGTGCAGAGTGTATTACCACAGCAGAGTACAAATTGTACTCGAAATTGTTCATCTCTTGTTCTAAACGTATATTTCAAAAGTCCAACACCGACAGTTACATTCAGCTGTCACTATTTCACGTGCCATGGCATATAACGTACAACAATCTAAATCTTCAAACTTTTGTTCTCTAAAGCATTCAACGAACTCCTATACGGAAAAGGGCAACTTACCATTCTCATTTAGTAGAGTACTTCTAACTCTAAACCATGCCAAAAGCGAAAGCCTAAGATCTCTGAATGAACGCGAAAATTGACCGTGGCGGCGTGGCTCGGCCGATCCAGTCATCATCGCGTGATGACGTCATCATTACTTCACAGATCAACAAAATTTTTCACGTCATCAAATGAGATTGTCACTCTGTCAAAGGTGTGCCGATCACAGATGCAGTGCAGAACAACTTGAGGCGCAGAAAGCCTTGAATGCCTCCGATCCTGAAGGTAGTAAAAAACCACGTTAGGTCTATAGTGGTCCGCAGTGGTGAACGGGAGATGTGTGCGGGGATAAGGTCTATACATCGACTGAAAAGAAAAAAAAATGGCCTCCGCCTTCCAGTCTTCTCAGGCTGGTGCCTAAGAAACCCTTTCAGTTTTAGAAGGGAAGCATATTAAGGCGGGGCTTTGTACATCCCGCGGCGTCCACATCGCACGTGCGTGCCCTCCCCCCTCTCTCCTCTCCTTCGCTCCCCTCTCTCGCGGGCGTTCCCTCCACCTCTCTCCCCATCTCGCGCGCCCTGCTCATGCGCGTCCCCTCCCCCTCTCTCTTCCCTCTACACCACCCCCTCTCGCGCGCCTCATTCTCTCCTGCGCAACGCCGCGATGTTTGATTGAAAACACCGACTCCTCGCTCAGCACAACAGTTAACCCTTTAATGCCTGAATTATGAAAGCGCCGAAGAAAAAATTTTGTTTTTAATTTTTCAGCTTTAAATAGCAACCTTAACATAAATCAGCAGTTGTATTATCCAAAATTCAACTTTAATGCATACTTTTAGGTATGTCGCGAATTCGCGACAACCGGCACTTAAGCCAATAGTAGCTCAATATGTTCAATGCAACGCAAGTACGGCATCGCCGCATCAATGAAGCGGATCTCTTCAGGGCGACGTAACTTGGCGTCGTCATTGTTGTTAAATGCAAGTTTGACTTTATTGCCTCCTACCAATCACGTGACATCGTGTCGGCCACCCTGTTTGCCCTAGGCTCCGCCCCGCAGTATAGCTGACTTCTTGGAAGCCGACAGAATGACATAAAGGCGATGGCACCAAGAAATAGATCTAGCTCACCACGAGACAGAGCCAGTCTTTTGTTCGGATTTTTCTGCGTCGCAAACGGATTGTTCTGCTGAACGATGTGTTCCGTGAAGGTGTCATAAAAAATTTCTTGAAATATTCAATAGGAGCTTTAGACAGTGTCACATTGAGGATGAGCGGTTTTCCAGAGTGGCATTCCCCGCTGTTTTTCACAGTGTTTTTTTTTTCCACCGCACTGCATGTTTTAGAGAGGCACTAGCTTGGCTGGTCTACAACATCTTCGTCTTCATCCTCACTGCTCGATGAAGACACTCATGCTTGTGCATGAGGATCGGAATCGACATCGTCGTCATCGCTGTCATTGAGACAGCTGTCGTCACTTTTATCTTCAGGTGGCAAGCGCGTGCGAAACCTTTTTTTCCCAAAAAATGAGTGGAATTCCATCATAATCTTGTCATACTGGCAGTCGTCACTGATTGACTCAAATGCCGGATGTCGCGAATTCGCGACATACCACAGAAGCGAGGATCGCGCAGGAAATAACGTACTTCAAAACAACGTGACATGTCGTGTGCAACCTCTTGTATGCGTACACACCGAAAAAATTTTATAGGCTCGGTACGTTGAACCGAGAGGCTTGCTGCGCAAGCTGCGCATTTCCGCGATGGCAGAACCGACCCCACGGAAGTGGACGTGAGGTCGGAAGTATTCCTGTGTCGTGGGCTGCCACAACAGTGCAGACAACACCAAGGCACGCGATTTACGTGTGAAACTGTATTGTTTCCCGGTCGTGTCGCACGAGAAATAAAGGCGGCAAGCGTGGATAGCTGACAGCGCTGTCTCGCCTTCTATTTTTGTTGTCTGAGTACATCGCTTTCGTTCGTTTCGACTACCTGAACCGTTAAGTAACGCGGCGCATACACGCAGCGACTACAGTGATGATTACACGCTGTCTTCTCGCATTATGAAAGTCCAGTTACGGTTGGAGGTGAAACAACTTTGTGTTTTGATTCCCCGTGTTCGTGAGACCTACCCGTCGTTGTTGAACGTTCACACTCGCGCTATACCGTTAGCGTTGCGCGGTTGGTTGAATTCAATTGAACTCGGCACATTGTCAGAAGTTCGGCGCCTGCAATTCACGCGTCGGGAAGGCTGCTTTATCACGCCGGAACCGACGCCCGTGCATTTTCAGCAAGCTTTGACATCATTCTGCAGGTTTGCTTTGTTTTTGTGACTTTATTAGTGTGATATATATTTAAGCCGCTAAATACAGCTGGCACTTAATACATGCTTTGCAATTGCAACCTTGAAGTAACCTTCTGTGACCTTCTGACTTTGTGCGATTTTGTAGCCGCGTTCGTGCAGCAGGTTTTATACGCCTATCAAGTCGATATCATAAAAAGAGACTGCAAGCATGACACGAGAGCCGAAAACACGAGGCGAGCAGTTCATCTTGCTTCACAGTGGTTAAAGCTCAGCTAGCTGCCTCGCGTCTTAATCGGCGTGTGACTCTCCAGCGGCACGCAGGACTTGACTCTAACCTTCTCAGGAAACAGGGCCATGGCCGTGTAAATTCTTTTTTTCGCACGCCGCTAACGTTTGTTCACGAAAGTACACGGCTGCTATTGTTAAGCATGTCATCATATGATTCGTAGTCCACACAGCAGAACATCCATAGCGTGCACGGCTTCATTTCGGAGTGCATGTGGACCATTATTCATCTTTAACATGAAAGAATGAGACTTACCTCGAGGTATATGCCCTACAAGGTGTAATCGCGACTTGGGAAATGCATTTCGCTTTGATTCAGGCGTCGTTGTCGTCGATAGTCTGCTCTTCACCGTTAACGTGATTGACGAGCCTTTCTCCTTTTATCAACTTCGACTTTCGGAAGCGCTTGTCCAGCTTTGAGATCTTTTAGAACCCGCACTGCAGGCGCCGCATTGTGAGGCGCCGCGAGAGCTCTGCACGTGCACAGAAGCGAGCGGCAACGCAGGGAAGAGAAGGAAAAACGCTCGCTGCTTACATCCCAGTTTCTCTTTTTCTGCCAGAGATGGCGCTGCCTGTCAAGAGCAGCAGCGCCGCTAAGAGTTGCTAGGGAAGCCTATAGTGAAGTAGACCCCTATTTAGTTCAATTTAGTTTCCGCAAAACGTTTGCGCGTTCGGCCCCTCAGTTATCTTATTTGGTTACCTCATCGGTGAAGATATTGACGGACGCCGACCGAGGTGAAAATATTAAGGATGTTTCGGCTCTCCCCTTCAGCCTTGTCCACAATGAGACGAAATGCATTACGCATGTAAATATTCATTACATTCACCTCTCGCCTACCTTAGAATATATCCGGTTCGTAATTTGTGAGAAAAGATTGCCAACGTGGGTGACGTTAAGATATTACGTTTGTCAGCATGCCCTCGTTGCCCCCGTTTGTTGTGCCAACTTAAGCGTTCATACGATGTAGGCTAGTCGTCAGCGTCATGTTCTGCGCTGCAACTGAATGTAGGTGGTCCCGTAGGCTGGACACGGCAGCCCAGAATACACTGTTAGCGGGATCTGCAGGGTCGCGATGGCTGCGTCGGTCATAGGGTCCGGTCATATTTTTTCAGCGTTCGGGTTGAGAAGGTGTCACAAACTTCTATTATAAAACATACCAGAAGTTCTAATACAGATCGTGTATACCTTCGCTGCCTACGAGTTCGAGATGAAGTTGTGTAGCACAGTATGCCAAGAATTTCGGAAGTACCCATCCCAATATACAAGGCGTGCGAACACGGACACAAGAAAAAAGTGAAGACACCGCAAGCGCCGTTCGTGGTGTCTTCTTTCCTTTCTCCGTGTTTGCACGTCCTGCCTTTTGGGATGAATACTCACCAACCAGCTCCACTCTATGTTTTACTGAGCTTTATTTCTACCACTCTGAGCCGTTTTTTCATGTTCTCATATTTATCTGAACGATCCTGCTTGTATGGCTTCTTTAATTGCCATTTGATTGTTCCGTGCAAGGCCTCCGGGATTCTGGTCTCTTGACTTCCCTCTTTCACCCTCGTTCACATGCCCTGTCTTGTACGATGAATACTTACCAACTAGCTCAGCTCTCTGTTATTCTAAAAGTTTGGAAGCTCTTTTCCGGCATCTATATTTCTATTGCACCTGCTAAGCATGATCAAATTGCAACGTGAATTCAGTACTTGTATCTGTAACGTCACGGCGGCAAGACTTTTGAAGACTCGAGAGCCGCTTAACTACACCTAGCGTTTTGCCGCAGTGCTCTACAGGAAAGTGGCAACAAAAAAAATGCCGGTTGTGTTCTGGGGGCTAAATTGGAAAATAATTTTTGTCGAAAATACATTAGCTCTTTTTCACTGCGTAGTAATTGAGCATATCCCCAATTGCCACATGCAAAGTATATTTACTCGAGCAGAAGCAGCCAAATACATAATGAAAAATTATATAAGCAGTACAATTTTCGCTGGTTTCCCTATTTTTTTCACAAATGTCCAAAGCATATGTTACTGGACTTCTTTAATATTAAACCATGAACTTTGACCTCGTTTCCTGTTCTCTGAGAGAAAAAGAGAATTTATTAGAAGACAGAGAGCTCGGACTGAGCTATACACTCTAAATATTTTCACGCGTAGAAAGCGTGAGTGGGGGGCGTGTTTTTGCACGCTTGTTCTATGCGTGGTGTGCTTTCACGCTGAAAAAATCACGCTTCCTAAGCGTGACTTGTGGGATGCATAACGCTTGCGAAGCGTGAGTGGGGGTGATTTTTTGCAAGCTTGTACTAAGCGTGGTGCGCTTTCACGCTAAGCGCACCCACGCTTGCCAACCGTGACTGCCAACCTTTTTAACGCTTAGAGAAGGTGTAAGAGAGGAGTTTTACTTACTTAATGCAGCGTTCTCCCGCTCCTTGAAATGCCTTTCTGGCTGTCAGAAATCATCCAAAAAGAAAGCTGAAAGTAGATAATATTTGTTGTGCTGTATGGACTTGGCGGCTTCTTGAAGAGTATGCATACTGATGCCCGGCATTAATTAGCGCATTATAAAAATTAATTTTTCCTTTTCAGCTTGCACATATGCAAATTGTAGAACGCGACACTGCGAGAAGGTAGAATGAGCTTGCTGGCTGAAACATAAATATGGATTTCGGTTTATAGTACAGGGAGTAGGCTAGAAATAAGAGACAAGCTTTCATTATTTCACTGGCTACTCTTTCCATGTTGTACCCAACGGCATATATACGCACAGCTGAACATAGGCAGTGCGATTTGTATTTACGGTGCAGCTAGCAAGCTCGTGTTACGCAGAACCAATGGAATGTTCCCATGCCCAATATGAAAATTGAAACTTGATTTTTGTAATTAGCTATTTAATGCCGGGCAACCAGCATATATACCCGCCAAACAGCCGTCAAGCATCAACAAATACAGCACAACAAATATTATCTTCTCTCAAATTTATTTTTAAACACTTTCTGACAGTCAGAAACACATTTTATAGAGCAGGAGAATCCCGCATCAAGTAAGCAAAAATCCTCTCTTACACCTTAACTAAGCATTAGGAAGGCCTCCCGTCACGGATCGACAAGCCTCACATCGCGATTGCGGCGTTAGATCTTCGTTATACACCGTTCAAAACTGAGTAGTGTTAGCAGAATGAAGGCGTTCTGGATTGTCTCAAACTTCGCTTGTCACAAACCCCAACGCCATGGAAGGCAGTGCAAGGCAAACTTTCATAAAGCATCTTCCACAGGTGCATTTGGCGAATCCTACAATTAAGCCTCTGATGTGCATGCATTCTTTCGAGGCGATTACTTATATATACGGTAGTTCAGAAATTTGAGTGAGGAATTTTGCGCGGAGTGCTCTGACACTTTACATCTTGAATCAAAGATAAGGGGTTAAGCAGAACGAAATATTTACAAGAATTTAAATTTGAGTAAAACTTTTATTGACCATAACTTACAAAAACGCTTTTTTTATGGAAGAACAATCCAAGAAAGACACACAGAGGAACTGTAAAACAGGCGCTAGATGAATTTTGGATGTCTCTTTAAGCATCACATATACTTTGATGTGTACTTAACTCAAACGAAGTGTAGTTTCGTGAACAAATCCCATAGCCTTTTCTGCGCCCATGGAATTTCGTCGATGCCGGCACGTTTAACGACTGCTTGAACGAAGCCAAGCAACTGGCCAAAAGCAGCCGGATACGCAAGGTCCTTGACGTAGTACACACACAAACAAATCCCTAGTGCTTTTCCTAGCGACGTGTTCAGCTGTAGCTTCAGGGTTTCGCTGGGCTCTTTGCCGCATACAAGCTCCTTCACGTCACCCAACACAATGCACGGGCCAATAATGTCTGCGGGTGAAACCTGGCAAAGATAAAAAGGAGAAATTAAATTGGTACCTGATGAAAGGAACCGTTGTCCAATTTCACTTGGTACAGAACTGCAAATTCATGAAAATGATTTTGTCGACAAAGCTCACATTGCGACTGCGGCGTTAAATCTTCTGATACACTGCGGAAAACTGAGTAGTGTCAGAAGAATGATGACGTTATGGATTGCTTCTGAAACTTTGGCTCTTCAAAGCTATTTTACTCACCTCTGAAATTAGGGCCATTTTCGCGAGCCTTGGCCTTAGGTACGCATCCACCTCTGTGTACGATGGGTCCGCTAAGGATGACACTGTCGCCACTGCAGGCAGAATTTTGCTGAGGCTTTTGACATTCTCCTCGATAGTGCTTAAAAATCTCAGTTCACTTTCAAAGGCAAGCTCAAAGAGAAAACGTGGAATTAAACTTCATGAACACAGAAGACAGCGCACAATCAGCAAAACTTCGTGGCTCTTTGTTGATTTAATTATAGCGGCATTGGGGGTCAGCAAGAACAGTACAAAGGAGTTTTGAAGTCGTAAAGTCAAGTATAGTGTGTACACCGGCAATCTGTTTGAGCACGAATGAAAAAAAAAGTGAGTGCTCCAGATTACACTGGGCGCCAATAAAATCTTCTCAAATATGGCAATCTGAATAAATAAAGAGGGACATAAGAAGGTACAGGACTGTCTTACCAGTTCTTCGTTTAGGAGATAAGCCCGTAATACCGCCACTGGTGACATGCTCCTCAGGATAAAGCATGCTTTTAAAAGTGCCTTCACGCGGGGTGCATCTATACCGCTTTCAGAATGTCCTTCTTCATCTATTGTCTGCACAGATAAACAAATATAAATTTCACAGCAATAAATATAATTGCGGAAGTAATACGAGTGCCTCTTTCTGACCCCATACACTCCAACAGACCTTGCAAGCTTTTCAATCACAAGTTGTTCCCTTGAAAAACGAACTGCGTTGGCAGAACCGTTAGTCCTTCTCGAGACTAAATGCAGAGAGGTTAACCGTATGTTTGACATCCCGTATGACGCAACTGTAAGCCCCAAAGAAGGAACATTGTGGTGCAGCCGTTCATCCATAGAGATGAACAGCTGCAGGAAAAAGAAGATTTGTGCCCGCGGTGCGAATCGAACCGCTGTCTTGTCGGTTGGCAGCCAGGTGAGCTAAGCACTCTTCCGCAATTATAGTGTTTGTGGAAGTAGAACTCAACTCGACTGTGAACACGTGCACTCAGCGTGGTATCTCAGACATATTCATCCACTAAAAAGAAAACCGTTAACCTGGGGATCTTATAATGACCACATTTCACGGCGAATTTCAGAAACGGCATTCAAAATATCAGCTATTAGTTACACCACTGAGTACCATACGAAGCACTTCATTTTTGTGCTCGCGACAATTTTGGGCTTTTACAGTAAAAGGTGCAAGCTCGAATTGACTGTTTTGACACGTATGCTCCACCTGAGCCGCTTATAAAAACAGCTTTTCTGTAATTCCGTATAATTTTGCTATAAGATCACAACACGACTGCAACAGAGCTCCATTCTTGCTGCCGCGACAGCTAGCATTACCGACCGCCGAGGCAGTGGCTCCGCGTGGTGGACCGTAGGGTAAACTATTTATGCTACCTTACGGTAACGCAAATATTAGGGAGTTTTCGAATAGGGGCCCCAAATAAATAGCGTCGAGGCCGCTGCGCATGCGCGAGACCGAAACAGCTTCGGGTTTTAGGTTGGAGACGCTATTTCGCGAATTAAGCGGGAGCCCCAAAGCCTGCCCCAAAAGCTTTGCGTCAAAAAACATGACGGCACTCACTTCGAAGCGACGGCTCTCAGCCAAGACCAGAGTCACCTAGAATAGGGGGAGTGCCCAAATCGCCGCAGACCTTATTCGAAAATCTATAACTCCTGCTTGACCCAAAGCGAGCCCACGCAAGAGGCTTCGGGCCCCGAACGTTCGGGGTCCCTATGTTCGAAAACTCCCTATTAATTGCACACAAGTGCGACTTCACCCAGTAGCCTGAAATTCCTGAAGGTGACGCAATCGTATCTTACTATAAAAGGCTAGGTTGCGGCATAAATAGTTCGCCTGTAACCAGAGCGGTCTCTTGGCAATAGCGGCTTCATATAATACTTGTGGACTCATGCGTTGCGCACTCACATAAAAAAGCGAACTTCAGCCTTGATGTGCAGCAAAAACACACAATTTTACTGTGGCCTTAACGCGCATGCTTTGAAGGATATGGCACAATTTTAACGCTTCGTAATGTACGCATCGACTACATGAATTTACGGCAAAGAATATATTTTTGGTAATTTTCGAGGCGCTCTGCGGAGGACGGAGGAAGCAGGCGCCGTTTATTCACCGCGCGAGGCGCCAGGCAGCCCCTTTACCGGCGTTCCGCCTCCTGGCCCGAAAATGGCCACCGCCGCGAACCGCGACGCGGCCACGAAATTTGGCGCCGACAAGCCAAAGCTAACGAGCGCTAGACGCGGGGACCGGTGGATACCCGACGGCGAAGGAGAAACGGCTCACAGCCACGGCACCGAGAGCAACACTCCTTCCTTCTTTCGTGTCATCCTTCCCGGTCGATCGCACGACCCGAGTGAAACAGAAACTCTCGGACTGAATGCGACATCTCTTTCTTTACTACAAATACTTTCATGAGCAGTTACTCAAGGTAACCAGTCACGTCGCTACGAAACCGGCATCTAAAGTTAATGTTGGCTCTAATGTAAGTGTTCGAGCCAAAATTACGCCGCTATGACACGAAATGGAGATGTTGAAAATGAAAGTCGTGAATTACATAGCCCTAAATTTTCGCGTTTCTGTCCGTCAGTACTGTACACAGAGAACTTGGCCTGATACTAACGCCAAGTTCAGAGGTCAATAGGAAGAAACGTCACTGTTGGGAAAATAGTTGTAAACTATATAATGAGCAAACACATTTCGAAATATTTGCTTACCCAGGTATTCCAAGCGGCCGTGAATGGCAGGCGAGTGCCCGCAGAATGCACATCATTCGGCCGGAATAGCAGAGTTCGCAGTGAGTGGCGCCGTGTCGCGCGAGAACTCCGGGCAGTCACTGCATTCAGTGTTCTTGCATCTACCGCGCGGCACACCACGCAGGTCAATCGATGTCATGTTATTCATGACTTCACCACTTTGCAACACCACAAAGCGAACCCTCCGCACAGCACACGCTCGAAGTGCAGGCAGAAACGATGCACAAAGTGCTTGCTAATTCAATGACTCCAACGACTCTAACCCCGTTTTCCCGCCAAAAGTATACATCGAATCAAGCGCCACCTTTCAAGGCATTCGCGTGAAAAACAAAAATAAATGAAAGGAGGCGCAAATCGCAGCAGCAAATCAGAGGCGAGTAACGGCGACGTCGCGCGGCTGTCTTGGCGATTGTATCAGGATATATATACGCGTGATGAGGAGAAGCGCGATCGGCGTCGCAAACTTTTCCTCAGCGTGAGTTTTCCGGTTCTCACGCGTAGAATCCCGCATCACGCGTAAAATACAGCGAATGTGCGTGTCCTCGACCGGCATCACGCTTGGGTGGAGGAAAACAACGCGTATTTTGAGTCACGTGGTACATAAAACGAATTTTAGGAGGCCGAGGGGCGCATTTCACGCTTACTACGCGTGAAAATATTTAGAGTGTAATGCTCTATCCCACTACTCTTTACAGGGGATAAGGAAAATCGGAAGGGTGATGACGTGGAGAGGAAGTGATGCGTATACACAACAGGCACGTAACGTTGTGGGTTCGTTACAGTCTGGAGTCCATATCTATGCTCTTAAAGAAAATTGTAACTGCCCTTGTGTCATTTGTTGACCCTGTGTGATGGCACATTATAACACTTTCACAAAATGTTACCACATCAATTCGTGCCATCGTCAATGCCAACGTTTACGTTGGCATTGACGCGTACAGTGAGATGCCACAAAGTGAAGAGTGGGCAGTCGCAATGTGCTGTTGTTTAAAACATTTAGCCGCGTTCAGACACACTTCGCAGCGTTCACAGAGCGTTCACCACCCCTTTAAACCTGTCATTGCTTCATTCGTGCCAGCTGTCTAACATTCGAAACTGGCTTATGGGACTGGTTTCTTCCGTGGTGTGGCATTTGTCACGCCGTCCCCAAAGAGATGTAACCAGCTACAAGGTCAAGTGGTGAAACGGGACACGACAAGGAAAGAATGTCCCTCATATCTTTCTGCCAGACAAGGGGGGTTGAAAGCCACGGATGCTCCTCCAACGCTTTTTAGAACTTTTACATGCGATGGTACTAGATTCCTGGAAGACTTAAGATGGGGCTTTTGGTCGTCAGATATAATCGTCCAAAGCATGCCAGCTGCTAAGTGCGATCACATAAGCCGAATTTGTGGCCTCCCTAACATATACTCAGCCGGCTGTTTTCCCTGACATTGCCACTTTGCAAGTTTTTGCAAAAGATCGACTGTGACTTGTAGCAGGCGTGTGACCACGTCGACGACATTGTCAGCGTCCTCATTGAAAACAGAGCAGACGCAGCCAAGGAATTCACGAAGATTTTTGGGGAGGCCTAGTCGTCTTCTAGCGATGTGAATGTAGAGATGGCACTGCCACGAATGGTTTTGAGGCAAAACCAAAGATGTGAGAACGCCCTGCTGCCAATCCAGAAGAGTACTATAGGCGAAATGTGTATTTCCTTTTCTTGGCCGACATAGAGAACCAGCTCAAAGAGCGTTTTGAGAACCACAGAAGTGTTGTGGTGGGTGTTCAAAAGATCCTACTAAAATATTGTGCATCAGCAAGCATTTCTCGGATCACTGATGCAGCGCAATTTTACCTCGGTAAGCGTGCGTCTGGGATTGAAGGGGAAATTGGATGCTGTGGAGAAAAACAATGATCTAAAGTCCCCGAAGCGGATCTCCCAGCAGCGCTTTGGGTGCCCTAAGCATGTGCAATGCTGACTTTTTTTCCACCACTCACCGCCCTCTTGGCATCTTGGCTACACTTCCTGTCTCCGCATCAATTCCAGAATAGACATGTGCGCCGGACACAAAATCACGGGCGGCGCGCCGGTGTTTCCACCTCCGGCGGCGGCGCGTGAACGGCGCGGGGATCATCGGACCGGCGGCGGCACGGCGCGGGGGGGGGGGGGGGGGGGGAGGGTGGGGGGGGGGGGAGGGGTGAGGGTGAAGCAGTGAATGCGATAAGTACACACCGTAATGTTACATGAACGAAGGCTAGCAGCTAACTTTTTTTGCTCCGATCTCACTTAACTCTACAAAACGCTGGTGTATGACAATACGGCCGCTCCCGGGAGAGAAGTGGTTTTCGGTCAGTTTGTAGCTAATCAGTGATACGAGCGCGCGAAGCAGGAGGATCACAGCACTCACAGCGCGTAGAAGGTATACGAGCCGTTCCCTGGCTGATGTCTGCCGAGACAGCCATGCGTGCCAGCGCTCTCGACCGCGCCCTTATAGTCAAAGTTCGCAGTTGCTGCTCGAGTTACCCAGTCCCTCCCCTCAGACATCTCTTCCTGCTCCTTCACCCAGCAAATGACGGACGGGACGTTTCCTTCTGCTTGGAAGCAATCGACGGCAGGCCTCGCACGCGGGTTGATGTTATTCCGTGTGACGGAGATGGCCAGCTTGTTTCAATCTCGGCTTTAGCCATGTTCCTTGCCAACCGCTCGCGAGCTTTTACTGGCGGGTAGAAACATACAATGCGCGGAGCGAAGTTTATCGATTAGAGTTTATACGGAACATGACGGCGACAGTGAAAACCTGTCCTGAGTGTCCATACAATTGCTAACGCAATAAAAAATATACGAAAAACCGTCCGTGCGTTCGCCTTTTTCCTGGAAAGCTGCATCGTCCTCCGCTGTAAAGAGTGCGCCCGTTGGAAGAATCACATAATCCGCGCCTTTTCCATTGGTTTCGTTCTCGCCTCCAATACCTTTCTTACAGGGGACATCTCCTCGCCACTTATTTCTTCATAAAGCACGAGCACTAAGCGTTGAAACCTACCATGATTCGCCGCTTGTCGGCTACAGTCTATTAATCTCTGCATGCGCGGTCGCAAACGCACAAAATGAAGCGAAATCAGTTAATCGCGCACGATAGTCATACGAGAGAAGCAAGAGCGAGTGGGCGGCTGCATAGCAAAGCAGTATGGGAGACAATTCAGAACTGTTATTTCTCGTATATGGACCAGTCGAGAGTATGTACCCTGCTGATGTCACGTGAATCACTGTTCTGGCATCACGAAGTGCATCAAAAGACAAGAAACGCCCAAGAGAGAATAACGCCGCTCGTTGTTTTTGTTTCTTGTTATATTTTCAGAGGCTCTTAGGGGCCCTTTATAAAAACAGGGCGTGCAAACACGGTCACAGAAAAGTAGTCAAGACCACCAGAAACGCCGCTAACAACTTGAAAATCACACAGCGGCGGAACCGAAGGTACACACAAATATTTATCTGCGTCATTCACGTAAGACGCCATACCTATCAATCAAGTGCGAGTAGTGGTCTACGTGAGAGATATCTGTTCACTCTCTCGACTATTCTCTTATGTCCGTGTTTCCACGCCATGTCTTCTTAACAAAAATGCCTACCAACTATAGTTCAGCTATATTCTAAGTTTGCCATTCTCTTTACTTCTGTATTTATTTATAGATTTACTCGAGTACGAATGACAGGAAAAAGTGTTACTAAGGCACCGAGATATATATATTACTTATCTATTTTATTTATTTATGCACAGTGTACTATGTCCAATACTCCAAGAATATGCTATCCAGCGAGTTGGATCGTCGCCCTTTAAGGCTGAAGGACGCGGCAGCGTTAAGGACAGGCAATACACCTGATATTTCTGGAGAAGAAAAAGATACAACTTCTAGGGAGCTATTCTCCATGCGTTCATCCAAAGGAGATCTCCACAATCCAATTCGGCAGAGCGCATTCAGTGTATTCGAAACAGCGATGAGCCGTTGATGTCACCTCGCTCTTGACCACGTTGCCGCACCGAACCGCCAGCACATTCCTAGCGTGAGAGGGAGTGGACGAAATGCACAGAAACAGAAACTTTTTTGAGTCTGAATTTGCATATGAATGTGTCCCAGATGTTTGACAACAATGCAGGGAATGCGTACAGACCTTACAGCTGCGTTACGCGAGCGGCCGCATTAAACCTAAATCGATGGCTAACACGATCAAAACACATGTGCACCGAAAATCGATCTCTAGAGGTCGTTCGTTGCACTGAAGCGCAGTTCATCCCTATAATTTGTGCCGTGTGTTGAAGCTTCGTGATGTCATGATGGCGCTGCAGAACAAGAACTGGAACCAGGGGGCACGATCTCTCGCCGAGCTCCCGCTATTCAGCGGCCGCTCATGAGATGTACAGTTCATTACATGGACACATCGGGATGAGCTTCTCCGGCGAAGTGCTGTATTTTATTTTCAGATTCCCCGTTCGAATTAAAAGAAAAGACTAACGGCGGCGCGCCGCAGTTATTGAGCGGCGGCGGCGGCGGCGTGATCTCTCTTGGGACTACGGCGGCGGCGCACACCTCTACTCCAGAACGCACATTTTCAACTCTGCGGAGGCTGAAAAACTACCTAAGGAATCGGGTTCAACAAGAGCGGTTGACCGGACTGGCGCTCCTGAGTGTACATAGGGAAGTCGAAGTGACCCCAGCACACGTTCTTGCCGAATTTTGCAAGCTTCCAAGAAGGAATTTCGCAGTATGACACAAATTTCGCAAAAATAAGGACACCAATTCTCGGACGAATGTGTTTGTATAGACCTCTGGAAATGTGAAGTTTTCATTATCCCTCAATTACCTCTACCTTTATTACCTTTACCGTATAAGTAAACACTGTCAAATTTTAATAAATAAACTTTTGAGCAACATCCTTAAACCTCATTGTTCACTGCATAATTGGGAGAGGTGTACTTTCAAATTGTGTTGTGCGCTTTTTACTTTGCCTGGGCCATCCACATCTCCCTGTCCCTTTGTACCAGAATGGGAACGAAGCATTCCGTTGAGTTATAATTAAGAGTTAAGATTGAGTTATAATTGGGAAGGGTTGTGGAATTGAGGGAGGTTACCCGGGCGGGGAGGGTGGAGGGAGGGGGTGTAACTGACCCCCCCCCCGAAAAAATTTCTGGCTACGGCCCTGATCTATGGGGTGTTTCTGCGGTCACGGCATATCCACAGTCGTTACCATTGCAGTTGGATGTATGTGATGCATTCGAAGTATCAGGTTTATAGAGAAATTGAGGGTCAAAAGTAAACGTAGGAAAATTTAGTCACGCTGCTTCCCTGAACGAAGTGAAATCAGGCGAATTCAACTGTACTTTGAATTTGCAATACACAACCTGCCTTCAAAACCAATGCGTTTCTTTCAGCGGCCCTGCTGCGTGTGATTCGAATCCTCTTGGAGGTAAAAGAACAGCAGCGGGTCCACCAGAGAAGGGTCATTAGACTGTTGGAGCGCCAATCGGAGAGGTTGGAGCGCCTTGAGGCACCGACCGGAGCAGCTTCCGCTCCTCGAGCTCCAAGTCCGGTGGCCCCTCCGAAGCTGCCGGCGGAAAGCATTGAGTAGGTGAAAGCTGCCGAAGAAGCCCTCAAGGACGAGAGAGTGTCCACTGCCTTGGTATGAACCTTACCCCTATTTCGTAGTACAACAAATTCGGTAACATTCTTCCTAGGTACAATTTTGTTTGTCAATAAAATTGCACGAGAATTTAGATCTTCAGTAGGCCTAAGCGAAAAGACTGATAAAATGAAAACCTAAGCGCTTGTCTTATGGCAACTCGAATTCCTTTTTTTTGCCTTTCTGTTTTTTCGGCTCTTAAATTATGTGTTGGCACCAGGCTGGGCAAAGATATTTTTAAATTGTATCGCGATACGATACAAAATACCGGGCAAGAAGTATTTGAGATACAGATTTAAGATACTGCAACACC